>NC_057795.1:603225446-603594256 GCF_018294505.1 Triticum aestivum | reverse complement strand
CGTTTTTTCAGTTTCTTTTATTTATTTATTAAAAACAAAATTTGACTGAAACTTTGACTGGCTATATCTTTTTAAATATAACTCCAATTGAGTTGATTCTTTTTCCTACCTCTCTCAAATTTCACCTAGTTTATTTTCAGATTTATTTAAAAAATAATTAGGCAAACTTTTTGTACTGTTTTTAAAGTTTGTGTTAATTTGAATATTTTCAAAAATAGGATTTTGAAGAAGAAGACAACTTTCAAAAGTTTTGGGATGCACCCTGCCTCTCCACAACTTGAAGGCAAGCATTCTGAACCCTGGCATAATATTGTTGTGTGCTATTTGATACGGTTACAACACCACCCTAACCCGAAGAATTCGTTATTTTATGTGATGATATGATCATACTCGTGAGTGCAAAAACGAATGTCCTTGCTGTTGGAAAATGGTTATGCTTGCGATAGTAATCATCCTCGTACACCTTTCATGCCTACTGGAAGGAAGCCGGGAAAGCCTCTGTCATGGGTAGACACAAGCTTGTCCCTAGTTCCTCGTCGAGACAGTTGTGTCCGGTATGGCATGATGAGGTATGATGAGTGGTGATTCTGTCTGTTGGTTGAAATATATTGGTTATGCTAATCATGCAGGGAATACTTAAACCTCCTGAGTCAAACGTAGATCGAGTCTTGTTCCGGTAACCCCCATACTTATTTCGTACTGCCACTTGTCCCTGCCATAGGTGGGGTATGGTTCAGTAAGTTGTCAACCCCTTTCTAGCACACATCGTACAGAGAGGCCATGGTGGAAGATACCGGCTGCATCCGGTAAGCATGCCACCTAGTCCGGGGGCATGGGTGTTTCCAGTTGTAGCCGAGGGGGTAGCTCCCCTAGTTTGCGCGCGATATAAATTTTGTGATCCCATGCTAATCGAGGTTGTAGCCTCCCCACTTAGAGTTTGCTTAACGAGTGTCGTGGGTGATTCCTGACACCGGTAAGTCAGGCTGGTGTGTGCGGTCAGGTGTGTTTTCAATTAAAAGATCGTAGACGGAATTAGTCCCAAAGGACTAAAGGAATCCGTTACTCGTGGGTAAAGAGTACACCCTCTATAGAGATTATATCTATTCGAATAGTTGTGTCCATGGTTAAGGACTACAGTCTGGGATGGGTCAAGTGTCGGTCTTAGTGTCGGTCTCCGGAGGAAAAACAACTAAACCAAAACATTGATTATGGCCTGTGACATATGATGATTATGTTTATTATTATTGTGGACTAATTGTTTATATTATTTGAATTATTGGGTATCCCTGGGACGGTTCTACCTCCGGGATATTCACTGTGATTATTCTCTTATAAGCCCTTTATGTGGTGTCGCTTAGACGCCCGACTGCGGCCTGTTTGTCATTTATATTATTTATAAGCCCTTTATGTGGTGTCGCTCAGACGCCCGACTGTGGCATGCTTGTTATTTAAATTATTTATAAGCCCTTTATGTGGTGTCGCTCAGACGCCCGACTATGGCATGCTTGTTATTTAAATCACTTATAAGCCCTTTATGCGGTGTCGCTCAGAAGCCCGACTGTGGCATGCTTGTAATCTAAATTATTTATAAGCCCTCTATGCGGTGTCGCTCAGACGCCCGACTGTGGCATGCTTTAAATTATTATCCTTTCGAGGCGTCGCTTCAGACACCCGATCGGTGCATTCTATTCCTACTCTATTATTGTATATTCAAGTTATGAATAACCTGTCTGCGTGCATCATGGGTTCTATTTTTGTGATTGACGTTGTGATTATAGAATATTTCTGAGCATGTTTATCATCTGATATATTATACCTGTGTTCATAATGTTTGTGAGTATATTCAAAGTACTCACTGGCTTGTCCCTGGCTATGGTCTTGGCCAGATTTCCTGCACGGAGAGGAGCATTGCGATGACAGCCCCGGAGCCTACACAATGATGTTAGCAGCCTCGCGAAGATAGGAGTTATCCTGGTCAGCTGTTCCTGTGGGAAATGGAGCCCCATAGACGCTGATGAACCACAAACCGCTTCCGCCATCAACCACTAGCAACCTTGTGTTGTACCCATAGGCCAGAATGGTCTTGTACTAAATATTACGTATTTTGCTTGGAGTTTCTGTATCAAGTTGGTGCCTCATCAGCTAACAGTAATCCTGGGGCCGGTGAGCACAAAGGCCATTTTCTGGGAAATTAGTACCCGGAAAACCGGTTGTTACAAACATGATATCAGAGCCAGGCTGACCATTGGCTAATCCTATCTTAGCCAGGTCAATAAACCTAGATTAACCAACTCACCAGACCTTAACCTAACCCCGGCCAAGCTTCTCGTGTAAGATAGCCACACAGTGACCCCGACACCTTTTGGCAGTCGGTGCCCAACCTATCAGCCTAGCCTGTCAATCACGCGTCAGTGACCGCCACCTAAATTGTCTCATTCGCAAGCGTTCGGAAGAAGACCCCGTCCCCCTTTTCCTATAAAAAGGACAAGCTAGCCTCAACCCAGCACAGCACAACCTCTTTCCCAAACCAAGCCATAATGCATGGCCCCGTCGTGCACAATGAGACCACAGCAAACAACCTTGGAGGTTTTGTGACCGTGCTAGCAAACCTCACCCGCCGTGCCTTTGCATTAGAAGAACCCCCAGAATATGTGGTGTACCAAGGACCCATGAGCGGTGAGAGCCATCAATTCTGGGCCATTGTGCACATCTATGGTAGGGGCCTATCGCCCGAACGCCCCTACCGGTTCACCGGAAGGACGACTTCCTTTGAGCCACAAGCCATCCAACTAGCGGCTCGAGAGGCTATAGTTCAACTCCGGCACTTGTCGCCCAGAGTTAACTATCGCTCGTTCAACTACTACCCCAGCCGTGACGGGTATGGTAGGCCACCCCGGGTTGTCAACGGAGATCACGAGACGGATCCTGCATTGTTGCATCTGGTGCGCTATGTAAGTGCACTAGAGAAACTGTTCGATCAAATCACCCTTGATCTGATCGCAGCTCCTGGAGAACTGGTTCACCGAGCCCCGGCGAGAGGAGAAGATGAACCCGACGCTGACAACCCGGTCGTGCTGTTCGAACAACCGATCGAGTCCTTGAGGTCTGCCCCATTCATCGACCAAAATACCTTGGTGTCCCCAGAAGTGCTTCGTCGCCTTTTGGGAACACGCTCAAACGGGATTGTGGCCAACAACCCCCGCGATGGTCATCATCGCTACCCTGACCCTGCAGCCCCTCAACCCCATCCAGCTAACCCCGACGGTGAAACCCGTGGAGAAGCCTCGACGTCCACAAGGCAGGCCCGCTTAGATATTAATGAGGTTGACTAAGTCACTCGAGTAGTGCCGAGTCTCAGTATGCCCACGCCCTGTAATTATGTAATCTTGCATCGCCTTGGATAAACGCATCCTGCTTGTGTGCCTCTGTTTTGAATAGTAACCTTGCATAAATTTGTTAGCATGCGATTGCATTTTTTTTCGGGCGCAGCTACCAAAAACCAACCCCGACGACACCCACAGTAATGCGTCGCTTTTGTGAGATATGTATATCTGTAGCGTTGACCCCGACCCCATAGAGCAGAACCGACAAACTAGTAACTCTTCACCACGGTAAACCCAGCCACAATGCTATATAAAAGGCCACCTCGTGACCTTGCCAAGTACCCCTCACCTTGTGTACAACTCTCATAGCCATTCCTTTACCATGCCAAGCCCCAGCATTTATCTGAGAACTCCAGATGCAACCCCAGGTAGTTTTGTTAAAATTTTGTGGGACTTTACCTGCAGTACCATGAGTGCCATCCGTACACCCCAGTACGAGCTGCTCAAATCAGGATCACCCCATCCACCTCGAAATATTGGGCAGTGGTGCACATCCCTCCCACAAACCCAAACCAAGACCAACGGAAGTCTCCTTCGTGGGGAAATCTATGCCAACCCCACATATGGCCATAGAAGCTGCTGCGTACGAAGCGCTTGCTCGCCTTTGATTCGCGGTACCCTATGCCAGCGAACGGGGGTATTATTACTTCCCGAGTCGTGCAACACCCCAAGAAGTAGCATCTTTTCCCGGTGGATGAATCGAGAGAGACCTAGTACTGGCCAACCTTGCCAAGTATGTCATCGCTCAAGAGCATTTCACCCAGCGAGTAATGGGTTATCTCCAGAACCTCGCTAATTTAAATCCTCAGATCGCCATTGGCAGACCACTGAGGCCCGACAAGGAGAGACGCGTTCACCGACTCGTCAATCCGCTTCCTCCGATAGAAGAAGAGTGTGCCCCAATCCCAGAGACGTTTTCTCAGGACCCTGTCCATTTACCGTTGTCATTGTAGATGTCACTGCTATGTTTATTGTCTCAGTTTTTTTTATTTATATGTTGCAATTCATACGTGGTATCCTAAATTTGTGCGATGAATTAAATTTTTAGTTCAATTAATGTGAGTGGTTTTTACTGCTGTTAATTTTTACTAACTGTTTTCACTCTCAGTAAATTCTGAAGTGAGATTTTTTTCCCTGAGTTGGTGCGGCATATATCTCTTCACGACATAGATTTTTATTCACGTCGCACCATGACAGCAGACTCACAACCACCACCACTCGACCACATGCACATTTTTGCACCTAACTGATCACCTCACTAGCACCACAGTCTCTGAATGAGAGAATTGTGGGTAAATATTCAGGTACAAGTTACCTCTAGCACACTGACAACAGTTAGCACCCGACACCGCACTTAATCCTCATGATCACCGCCACCGCGGAGAGCTAACACTCGAGCGGCCGCATCGCGACGATCATCAAAGATCATCACGCACAAGAGCACAGAGAACCCCAGCAACACCGCCAACCCTCCACACACCAAGATCACGTACCAGTCGGGCATCACCTCCGCCATTGCAGCCTCGTCTCGAGCTCCTGCAAACAGAAATGGAGGGGAAGGAAGAAGAAGGAGAAGCAAGGGCAGGTGTGAGGAAGAAGAAGGGAGCACCTCGGTCGTTTTATAGCTCGAGATCGGTGTACGGTGGGCGAAGTCCACCAGCGCCGCTCGTCGCCCAATCGTCGGTGTTCGAAGGCGAATCCGCGAGCAGTGCCGATAGCACACTGGCCCGCGAGGTGAGTGCACACTGCGCCGGTAGCTAGCACTCCGTGCACTACTGCAGTACAGCCTAGATGCCCTACGCGCTAGGCGTCGCCGGTGGTGAGAGCGCGGGAAAGCACGCAAGAGAGAGGGAGAAGAGAGAGCCAGAGGTAGAAGAAGAGACCGACAGTGGGCCCCGGGTCCACCTGTCAGCCACAGAGAGCACTGTGCTCTCGGGTACGACCAGCGTAATTTAGAAGTTTATTCTAAATTTACTATAACCAATAGTAGAAATTTACCGTAAAAAAATTCCACGCAACGCCAGCATGCCACACTATAGTTTTGCACCACTTATTGCCCCCTCACTATAGCCACATCTTAATTGCATGAGTAGGATGGTTATTTTTGTAATGGTAGGAGTAAAAAAAATTCAAAACAGCCCTTAGCCAATCTCGAGGACGAGATTTTTTCTTAAGGGGGGTAGTTGTAACGCCCCGGATTCGATGCGCCAGGTGTCCGCAAGATATTCGCGTCGTTTCCATGTCATTTTCTTGCGTGTTGCATATTGTCATGTCATCATGTGCATTTCATTTTGCATACGTGTTCGTCTCATGCATCCAAGCATTTTCCCCGTTGTCCATTTCGCAATCCGGTGCTCCTATGTCACCCGGCGTCCCCTTCTTGCCTCTCTTCTTGAGCGGGTGTTAAACGTTCTCAGAATGGATCGAGTCTTGCCAAGCGGCCTTGGTATACCACCGGTAGACCGCCTGTCAAGTTTCGTGCCATTTGGAGGTGGTTGGTACTCCAACGGTTAACCGCGTAGCCCAAAACCCCCCTTCTCTTTGCAGCCCAACACCCCTTCCAAAGTGGCCCAAAACCCATCTAACTCCCCTCCATGCTCTTGGTCGTTCGATCACGATCGTGTGGGCAAAAACCGCTCCTCATCTGGACTCTCCTAGCTCCCAGAATCTATAAATAGGTCCTCCCCTCCATTTTACGTGGATGAATCCCCCCCCCCCCGAAACCCTAGATCTCATCTCTCTCCGCGCCGGACACGTCCGCCCCGGCCGGACGCGTCCGCCCCCGCGCCCCGTCCAATCGGAGACTGCCACGTGTCGCCGCCGCCTCCACCCACCACGCCGGCCCGCCGCGGGCCTGCCGAGCCCGAGGTCAGCCCGCTCGGCCCGTCCCGCCGCCGCCCGGACCCGCGCGCTCCGCCGCCGTCGCCGACGCCTAGCTCCGCCGCCCTTCGCCGGCAACCGCCGCCTCGCCGGCGCCTCCCCGAGCGCCCCGGCACCTCGCCGCCTCGCGCCTCCAGCCCCGCCGCCTCCGCGCCGCCCGCGCCCCTCCGGCAACCTCGTCGCCGGCCACCGGAGGGCCGCGCCGCCGCCCTATTCTGCCCCGCTCCAAGCTCGCCGGAGCCGCCGCGCTGTCCGTCTTCTCTGCCGCCGGCGCCTCCGCTGCCGTGCGCCCGACCCGTCACCGGCGACCGAAGGCTCGCCGGAGCCCCAGATCGCCGGCCCCGCCGCCCTTCCTCGCCGGTCATTGCCGCCCCACCGTCCCTCGCCGTGTCTTCTTTACAGAGGTTCTTATCATGTATTTTTGTGATCAATGTGGTGACTAGCACAAGCATGCAAACTAGGCATCGTGATGTTGCTGATTTTAGTCCCTGTTCTGCTGTTATTTTGATGCCATGTAAACTTGATGCTACAGAGAGATCCATGCATATTTTGAGATACTTCAGTAAGGGTGTTTTGAACATATGGTTATTGTCTATCCATTAATTCCCCTGTTTGCATTTATGGAGTAGTCTAGCATGTCATTTTCGTGCTCTACTTTTGCTTCAAAATGTTTCCTGGCAGATTGTTTACATGTTATTCAATTTTGCCAAGGTTGCTATAGTTGATCCTTGCATGCTATGAACTTGTTCTTGCCTTGGTTTGTTACATAAACATATCTTCTTGATGATTCTATGCTTATCTTGTCATGCAATGACTTGTGGTGAGTGAATCGAGCTTATTAAGTAGTGCACTTGATGTTGCTGTTTTGCTAGGCTGAATCTGTTATTTCGCGATGCTATGTAAACCTGCTTCTACTAGTCATTCTATGCATAATCTGGAGATGATCATTAAACATGTTTTGTTCTACATGTCATCCTCTAACCATCCATGCCCCTGGTTGCATTTATAGCTTGCTGTAGCTTGTTGTAATCTTGCTCCAAAGTTGTTATATAATGTTGCTGTCAGCCTGTTAACATTAAGTTCAGTTGTTGCCATGTATTTTCCTAGTGTTCCATGTACCCTATGACCTTGCTATTGTCATGCTTAGCTTCACAAACATGCCTTCTTACTGTTGGTTGCCTTTCCATGCCATGTATTGCTCTGTAGTGAGTTGCACAAGCTCATCTACATGCCTTCATAATTATGTTTCTGTCATGTTTTGAATCTGTAATATAACTTGCTATGTTAACATGGGTGCCATCATATTTTCTGATCCTTTTTGGCTTATGGTCAGTAAGGGACTTTTGATCTATGCAATTAGTAGATTCATGCCATGCCTTTGTTTGCCATTATGAGTTCTTGTAACATGTTGTTTGATAGCTCTAAACATTGCAACCTGATGTTATTTTCTGCAAAGTCTGAATAGTTATTATTTGCAATCTTGCCATGTGTGTTTGAGGATGTTCCAGTGATTTCTGGAGATAGCTCAGTTTTCATGTTTTGTTATGCTTTACCTGTACATCATGTCCATGCCTTTTGTTCTCATGTTGGGGTGCTGTAGCATGTTGTTTTGATGCTTGCAATATACCTAGTTGCTGTTTTGGACAGCTTGTCCTTTAAACTTGTTTCATGTGTGTGTGTTGAACCGTTGCTCCGTTTTGAGTGTGCTCTATATGAAACTTGCTTGTTTTTGCATGTAGTTTCATATTATCATGTTGCATTCATGTTTTGAGGTGTTTGCTTGATGTTTTGGTGCATTTTGCATCAATGCCATGTTTATCTTGTTTTGCTCATATCTTCTAGGCCGTAGCTCCGAACTAAATGAACTTTATATGTAACTTGACTAGAATCTCGTGTAGATCATCTTGTTGCATATTAACTTGCTGTTTAACAACTTGGACATAAGGTTTATTCAGATCTGGACCAACTTCGAAATATGCATATGAGGACTTACCGAAATTGTTATATGTTGTTCCCGGCCTCATTTAAACTTGCCTTGATGTGTTGCTCTTGTTTGCATCATCTCTTGCCATGAGTAGCTTCATGTAGCTTTGTCATGCATCATGCTTGGTTGTGCATCATGCCTTGTTCATGTGTGGTGTATTTACCGTGTTGTGTGCTTCTTCTCGATAGTTCCAGTTTCGTTGCGATCGTGAGGATTCGTTTGTCTACGCTTGGTTCGTCTTCGTGGCTTCATCTTCTTCATGGACACGTTCTTCTTATTTGCGGGATTTCAGGCAAGATGACCTCTACCCTGGATCTCACTACTATCATTGCTATGCTAGTTGCTTCGTTCTATCGCTATGCTGCGTTACCTATCTTTTGCTCATCAAGCCATCCCAAATTGCCATGAACCTCTAACCTTTGACACCCTTCCTATGCAAACCGTTGTTTGGCTATGTTACCGCTTTGCTCAGCCCCTCTTATAGCGTTGCTAGTTGCAGGTGAAGTTGAAGATTTCTCCATGGTGGACAGGATTTTGGTTGGGATATCACAATATCTCTTATATTATTAATGCATCTATATACTTGGTAAAGGGTGGAAGACTTGGCCTTTTGCCTAGTGTTTTGTTCCACTCTTGCCGCCCTAGTTTCCATCATACCGGTGTTATGTTCACGGATTTTGCATTCCTTACGCGGTCGGGTGATTTATGGGACCCCCTTGACAGTTCGCTTTGAATAAAACTCCTCCAGCAAGGCCCAACCTTGGTTTTACCATTTGCCTCACCACCACCTATACCTTTCCCTTGGGTCGGCCAACCCAAGGGTCATCTTTATTTTAGCCCCCCCGGGCCAGTGCTTGTCTAAGTGTTGGTCCGAACCGAGTAGACTGCAGGGCCACCTCGGGGCAACTCGAGGTCTGGTTTTACTCGTAGGATGTCTCATCCGGTGTTGCCCTGAGAACGAGATATGTGCAGCTCCTATCGGGATTTGTCGGCGCATCGGGCGGCTTTGCTGGACTTGTTTTACCATTGTCGAAATGTCTTGTAAACCGGGATTCCGAGTCTGATCGGGTCTTCCTGGGAGAAGGTCTATTCCTTCGTTGATCGCGAGAGCTTGTCATGGGCTAAGTTGGGACACCCCTGCAGGGTATAATCTTTCGAAAGCCGTACCTGCGGTTATAGGCAGATGGGAATTTGTTAATGTCCGGTTGTAGATAACTTGACACCAGATCCGAATTAAAACGCATCAACCATGTGTGTAGCCGTAATGGTCTCTTTTCGGCGGAGTCCGGGAAGTGAACACGGTTGCCGGGTTATGTTTGACGTAAGTAGGAGTCAGGATCACTTCTTGATCATTGCTAGTTGATGACTATTCCTTTTGCTCTCTTCTCGCTCTTATTTGCATATGTTAGCCACCATATCATGCTTAGTCACTGCTGCAGCCTCCCCACTTTACCCCTTCCTTTCCCTTTAAGCTTTGCTAGTCTTGATACCCATGGTAATGGGATTGCTGAGTCCTCGTGGCTCACAGATTACTACAACAACAGTTGCAGGTACAGGTTGTGCGATGATCATGACGCGAGAGCGATGCTTGCTTGCATTGAGTTCTTCTTCTGCTTCTTCTTCGATCAGGGGATAGGTTCCAGGTCGGCAGCCTGGGCTAGCAGGGTGGATGTTGTTTGAGTTTCTGTTTGTGTTTCATCCATAGTCGGATGATGCTCTTATGTATTGTGATGATTGTATTCATGTGTCATTGTATGCCTCTTGTATGTATCCCCATCTATTATGTAATGTTGATGTAATGATATCCACCTTGCAAAAGCGTTTCAATATGCGGGTCTATCCTTGGTGGGACCTTCGAGTTCCTTTTGGATAGGGTTGCATATTGGGCGTGACAAGTTGGTATCAGAGCCTCGACCGACCCTAGGAGCTCCCTTGATTGATCGTGTAGTTTGGCTGTTGTTGAGTCTAGCAGAAAACTGTTTTTCGGAGTCTAGTTATATCGGAGAGTAGGAATTCTTTTTACTCCTCTGCCCCTTCGTCGCTCTGGTAAGGAATCTTGACGTAGGTGTTTTGAATTACTCCTCTTCCCCTTCAAATTTTTCTTTAGGATCACACAGTTGGTTTTTCGATCGTTGGTCCTCAGCTCTTTTTATCCGGTGCATTTCTCGTGACTCGAGCCTCTTCATCGTTGCCAAGTTCAATCCTCAGTTGTTTTCTTTTCGCACCCGCCCACCCCTTTTCTTCTTGGAGTCGGAGTCCATAATCGAGTATCCATCCTACTCGTGTGAAGTTTTTGCTCTCTCTCCTCAACGTTTTCAACCGGTGTTTCCTCTTCAAGATATTCGTCTTTTCCCCTTTCAAGTTGCATTTGTTTTCCCGCCCTCCCACCCCTCTTCTTCCCGGAGCCTGAGTCTCTTTTGAGCATCAATTTTCATTTGTGCGGAGCCTCTTCTGTCTTCCCTCAATCATTTCAACCGGTGAATTCTCGTCTCGGTGTACATTCTTCATCTCTTTTTCTTCTCCGGTGGATACAATTCTAATTTTCAGTAGTGATTATATTCTGTTCCTTCGATCAAGTGTTTTCCCTGCTCGTTCGTCTCTCGCCAGTTTATCCTTCCGGAGTCCTCAAGACATCTCAGGAGATTCGTCTGTGTTCTAACTAATTCGAGGTTGTCACCTCATTCAAATATTTAAATTGTTCCGGTGCATCATCTATCTGTTCAAGAACCCTATCCAACGGTGTTCTATTTTAGTGGGCCCTAACCCACAGGTCTTTTCCCAGGATCTTACCTGACTCTTCTAATTATTCCCCGGAGTTATTCTCAATTCTTTTCAAGTGTGACGTAAGAATGAATTTCATCAGTCACATGTCGTCTCCAAGATCTCGTTCAATTTTTTTTTCATTGTTGGCTCAACCTCTTCGATTTTCATTCTCCCGGAGTATCTCAGTATTTTGGTGATGTTTCTCGTCGTTATGTGAAGACCGAAGAAGAGTCTTTCCTCTAAACCTTGTCCATCCTCCCGAAGATTCGCGGTTCTAGCTTCTTGTTATCCTCTCAAATTATTTCATTTGTTAGATATTCTTTTCTTAACCATCCGGAGTTTGTCAGGAGTTGTTTTTCCATTTCTTTTCACCGGAGGCCATCGTTTCAGAAGAATTCTTCGTCCTCATATTTCAGCTACCGTTATCCAATTATCCCGGAGCTTCATTCAAGTGTTCTTTAATCAGCTCATGATCCCTTTGTTCTTCTAATTCTATATACCCTCTAACATATTGGTTCTTCTAATTCTTCCCGGCGATTCTTTCTCTTTTCTTCATTCATTTTCATTTCAAACAGTGGTCGTTCAAGATTCTTTTTCCTTGATTATCATTTTAATCCATTCGTTCTTTCAATCCTTCCGGTGGTTCATGAAGACCTTCTCAAGTTTGCGATACGTCACTTCTCAATCCTTTTCAAGAAGAATAAGTAGTATGCAAAGTCCATTGCTTGTCATCAATTTAATTTGATGAAGGATAAGCATACAATAAATCTTATTCTTATTTCATCCAAGTTAGTAATCCCTTCCTTCGGAGTTTGTTCTTATTGAATAAATTCTAGTTCAAGTGTTTTCATCTTTTCTTTTCCGGAGTTCAAATTTCCACGGCCATTTCGCCGGAACCTCCATCTAAATCATTGCAAGGCTCATCTTATTCTTTCATCCTTCATTCTATCTCATCATCCTTTTGTTATCGGAGTTCTTCATGGTGGTTCTTCATGATTTAATTCATTCTTCAAGAGTTCATCAAGATTTTGTTGGTGGAGTTCAAGTATCTTTTCTTCTCGAGTCTCGAATTGCAATTAATTCTGCATATTCTTTTGAAGTGGAGTTTTGCATTTCTTCGTTCCTCTAAGCTATCCAATCATTTCCGTTTGCGGCTGGTTATCACTTCATAATTTCTGAGATGTTATCCATAAGTCCATGACAAGCTTATTCTTTTTGTTGTTGAATTTTCTCAACAACTCCATTCAATCTTTTCTTCTAAGTTTGCTTTCTATTTCATTCGTGGCACAAGTTGTCATTTTCTTCTCTATTCTTTTCATTCAACTCTTTTAATTCTTTCCGGAGGTTTTGTGCCATGTCTTCATCAAGTATCATTCCATCCTATCAAGTTCATGTTCTATTCTTTCCATGTCCAGCCGGAGTGCTGCCTAAATCCTTTCAGTCTTATTCATCTCTTATATAACTGGAGTGGTTTCTTAGTCTATCATGTTTCCGTGAGCTTTCGATTCTCGTCATTCTCGTTGATCCTCTCTTCTTCTCGAGTGCTCTCGATTCTTTGCTTCTTCTCTTCAGTTCTTGCTTCACCTCATCTCTTTTCCCTTCCGTCTCGGTCCTAAGATCTCGGGACGAGATCTCTTGTTAGTGGAGGAGTGTTGTAACGCCCCGGATTCGATGCGCCAGGTGTCCGCCAGATATTCGCGTCGTTGCCATGTCATTTTCTTGCGTGTTGCATATTGTCATGTCATCATGTGCATTTCATTTTGCATACGTGTTCATCTCATGCATCCGAGCATTTTCCCTGTTGTCCGTTTCGCAATCCGGTGCTCCTATGTCACCCGGCGTCCCCTTCTTGCCTCTCTTTGTGAGCGGGTGTTAAACATTCTCGGAATGGACCGAGTCTTGACAAGCGGTCTTGGTATACTACCGGTAGACCGCCTGTCAAGTTTCGTGCCATTTGGAGGTCGTTTGGTACTCCAACGGTTAACCGCGTAGCCCGAAACCCCCCTTATCTTTGCAGCCCAACACCCCTTCCAAAGTGGCCCAAAACCCATCTAACTCCCCTCCATGCTCTCGGTCGTTCGATCACAATCGTGTGGGCGAAAACCGCTCCTCATTTGGACTCTCCTAGCTCCCAGAATCTATAAATAGGTCCTCCCCTCCATTTTTCGCGGATGAATCCCCCCCGAAACCCTAGATCTCATCCCTCTCCGCGCCGGACATGTCCTCCCCGGCCGGACGCGTCCGCCGCCGCGCCCCGTCCAATCGGAGGCTGCCATGTGTCGCCGCCGCCTCCACCCACCGTGATGGCCCGCCGCGGGCCCGCCAAGCCCGAGGTCGGCCCGCTCGGCCCGTCCCGCTGCCGCCCGGACCCGCGCGCTCCGCCGCCGTCGCCGACGCCTAGCTTCGCCGCCCTTCGCCGGCAACCGCCGCCACGCCTCCCCGAGCGCCCCGGCACCCCGCCGCCTCGCACCTCCAGCCCCGCCTCCTCCGCGCCGCTCGCGCCCCTCCAGCAACCTCGTCGCCGGCCACCGGAGGGCCGCGCCACCGCCCTATTCCGCCCCGCGCCAAGCTTGCCGGAGCCGCGCGCGCTGTCCGTCTTCTCGGCCGCCGGCGCCTGCGCTGCCATGCGCCCGACCCGTCACGGGCGACCAGAGGCTCGCCGGAGCCCCACATCGTCGGCCCCGCCGCCCTACCTCGCTGGTCATCGCCGCCCCATCGTCGCTCGCTGTCGCCAGCGACCCCGCTCCAGATCCGGTCCGGGTGGACCAGATCCACCGGGAGATGATCCAAACGGCCGCCCCGTCCCCGGATCCGCTCGTCCCGGGTCCGCCCCGTCCAACTTTCCCCGAGGTCCAATTTTCGTCTAAGTCCCTGGTTTTAAACATTATCATGCCATGTTCATCGCATTGTATCTCTGCATCCGTAGCTCCGTTTCGTGCGTGTAATATGTCAAATTGTTCAGCTCGACTAGTACATCATTTCCTTTCATTGCATCATGTTCATTTGAGCTCATCTTGATGCCTGAATAATTGTTGCAAGAGTGCTTCATGATGTTGTCTGCTGTCTGTTAACAGAACATGCTCTTTTGTCATTTTTGCCATGATTGATGGGTGCATCCTATGAGGTTGATGTCTACATGTGTTTTGACTATGCCATGTCTTCTTTACAGAGGTTCTTACCATGTATTTTTGTGATCAATGTGGCGACTAGCACAAGCATGCAAACTAGGAATCATGATGTTGCTGATTTTAGTCCCTGTTCTACTGTTATTTTGATGCCATGTAAACTTGATGTTACAGAGAGATCCATGCATATTTTGAGATACTTCGGTAAGGGTGTTTTGAACATATGGTTATTTTCTATCCATTCATTCCATTGTTTTCATTTATGGAGTAGTCTAGCATGTCATTTTCGTGCTCTACTTTTGCTTCAAAATGTTTCCTGGCAGATTGTTTACATGTTATTCAATTTTGCCAAGGTTGCTATAGTTGATCCTTGCATGCTATGAACTTGTTCTTGCCTTGGTTTGTTACATAAACATGTCTTCTTGATGATTCTATGCTTATCTTGTCATGCAATGACTTGTGGTGAGTGAATCGAGCTTGTTAAGTAGTGCACTTGATGTTGCTATTTTGCTAGGCTGAATCTGTTATTTCGTGATGCTATGTAAACCTGCTTCTACTAGTCATTCTATGCATAATCTGGAGATGATCATTAAACATGTTTTGTTCTACATGTCATCCTCTAACCATCCGTGCCCCTGGTTGCATTTATAGCTTGCTTTAGCTTGTTGTAATCTTGCTCCAAAGTTGTTATATAATGTTGTTGTCAGCCTGTTAACATTAAGTTCAGTTGTTGCCATGTGTTTTCCTAGTGTTCCATGTACCCTATGACCTTGCTATTGTCATGCTTAGCTTCACAAACATGCCTTCTTACTGTTGGTTGCCTTTCCATGCCATGTATTGCTCTGTAGTGAGTTGCACAAGCTCATCTACATGCCTTCATAATTCTGTTTCTGTCATGTTTTGAATCTGTAATATAACTTGCTATGTTTACATGGGTGCCATCATATTTTCTGATCCTTTTTGGCTTATGGTCAGTAAGGGACTTTTGATCTATGAAATTAGTAGATTCATGCCATGCCTTTTTTTGCCATTATTAGTTCCTGTAACATGTTTTTTGATAGCTCTAAACATTGCAACCTGATGTTATTTTCTGCAAAGTCTGAATTGTTATTATTTGCAATCTTGCCATGTGTGTTTGAGGATGTTCTAGTGATTTCTGGAGAGAGCTCAGTGTTCATGTTTTGTTATGCTTTACCTGTACATCATGTCCATGACTTTTGTTCTCATGTTGGGGTGCTGTAGCATGTTGTTTTGATGCTTGCAATATGCCTAGTTGCTGTTTTGGACAGCTTGTCCTTTAAACTTGTTTCATGTGTGTGTGTTGAACCGTTGCTCCGTTTTGAGTGTGCTCTATATGAAACTTGCTTGTTTTTGCATGTAGTTTCATATTATCATGTTGCATCCATGTTTTGAGGTGTTTTCTTGATGTTTGGGCGCATTTTGCATCAATGCTATGTTTATCTTGTTTTGCTCATATCTTCTAGGCCGTAGCTCCGAACTAAATGAACTTTATATGTAACTTGACTAGAATCTCGTGTAGATCATCTTGTTGGATCTTAACTTGCTGTTTAACAACTTGGACATAAGGTTTATTCAGATCTGGACCAACTTCGAAATATGCATATGAGGACTTACCGGAATTCTTATATGTTGTTCCCGGCCTCATTTAAACTTGCCTTGATGTGTTGCTCTTGTTTGCATCATCTCTTGCCATGAGTAGCTTCATGTAGCTTTGTCATGCATCATGCTTGGTTGTGCATCATGCCTTGTTCATGTGTGGTGTGTTCACCGTGTTGTGTGCTTCTTCTCGATAGTTCCAGTTTCGTTGCGATCGTGAGGATTCGTTCGTCTACGCTTGGTTCGTCTTCGTGGCTTCATCTTCTTCATGGACTCGTTCTCCTTCTTTGCGGGATTTCAGGCAAGATGACCGCTACCCTGGATCTCACTACTATCATTGCTATGCTAGTTGCTTCGTTCTATCGCTATGCTGCGTTACCTATCTTTTGCTCATCAAGCCATCCCAAATTGCCATGAACCTCTAACCTTTGACACCCTTCCTATGCAAACCGTTGCTTGGCTATGTTACCGCTTTGCTCAGCCCCTCTTATAGCGTTGCTAGTTGCAGGTGAAGTTGATGATTTCTCCATGGTGGACAGGATTTTGGTTGGGATATCACAATATCTCTTATATTATTAATGCATCTATATACTTGGTAAAGGGTGGAAGACTTGGCCTTTTGCCTGGTGTTTTGTTCCACTCTTGCCGCCCTAGTTTCCGTCATACCGGTGTTATGTTCCCGGATTTTGTGTTCCTTACGCGGTCGGGTGATTTATGTGACCCCCTTGACAGTTCGCTTTGAATAAAACTCCTCCAGCAAGGCCCAACCTTGGTTTTACCATTTGCCTCACCCCCACCTATACCTTTCCCTTGGGTCGGCCAACCCAAGGGTCATCTTTATTTTAGCCCCCCCGGGCCAGTGCTTGTCTAAGTGTTGGTCCGAACCGAGTAGACTGCGGGGCCACCTCGAGGCAACTCGAGGTCTGGTTTTACTCGTAGGATGTCTCATCCGATGTTGCCCTGAGAACGAGATATGTGCAGCTCCTATCGGGATTTGTCGGCGCATCGGGCGGCTATGCTGGACTTGTTTTACCATTGTCGAAATGTCTTGTAAACCGGGATTCCGAGTCTGATCGGGTCTTCCTGGGAGAAGGTCTATTCCTTCGTTGATCGCGAGAGCTTGTCATGGGCTAAGTTGGGACACCCCTGCAGGGTATAATCTTTCGAAAGCCGTGCCTGCGGTTATAGGCAGATGGGAATTTGTTAATGTCCGGTTGTAGGTAACTTGACACCAGATCCGAATTAAAACAAATGAACCGTGTGTGTAGCCGTGATGGTCTCTTTTCGGCGGAGTCCAGGAAGTGAACACGGTTTCTGGGTTATGTTTGACGTAAGTAGGAGTTCAGGATCACTTCTTGATCATTGCTAGTTGACGACCGTTCCTTTTGCTCTCTTCTTGCTCTTATTTGCGTATGTTAGCCACCATATCATGCTTAGTCGCTGCTGCAGCCTCACCAGTTTACCCCTTCCTTTCCCTTTAAGCTTTGCTAGTCTTGATACCCATGGTAATGGGATTGCTGAGTCCTCGTGGCTCACAGATTACTACAACAACAGTTGCAGGTACAGGTTGTGCGATGATCATGACGCGAGAGCGATGCTTGCTTGCATTGAGTTCTTCTTCTGCTTCTTCTTTGATCAGGGGATAGGTTCCAGGTCGGCAGCCTGGGCTAGCAGGGTGGACGTCGTTTGAGTTTCTGTTTGTGTTTCATCCGTAGTCAGATGATGCTCTTATGTATTATGATGATTGTATTCGTGTGGCATTGTATGCCTCTTGTATGTATCCCCATCTATTATGTAATGTTGATGTAATGATATCCACCTTGCAAAAGTGTTTCAATATGCGGGTCTATCCCTGGTGGGACCTTTGAGTTCCTTTTGGATAGGGTCGCATATTGGGCGTGACAGTAGTGTTGTAACACCCCAAAAATTTAACCATGATTTGTTCATTAAAATCTTGCCAGGAGATTAAAATTATCACTTTTTGGATTTTGTTTTGATTTCAGAACCCCTCTTTTCTTTATTATTGTGAAGTTTTTACCTCAAGAGAAAACTTTCCAAAAATATTATTGGACTTGTATACCTTCTCAAGAAAAACAATTCTTTTATTCGTGGATTTGTTTGCATAATTGTTTTTCCTGAGCTTTATTCTTTTAAAATGATTTTTCATAAGTTTTAGGGCCTCTTTTGCACTGCAACCATTTGATAAATGCATTTTAAATTTTCACCAAAATTTGGGGATGTCATGTGATGTTTTTAAATCACTCTGTTGCAAAAATATCTTTTATTCATTGGAGATTTTAAGCTCTACCCCTAAGTTTTCAAAACTGGTCCAGTTGGTAAAATTTCACTACAACCTATTTAAATTTTTCTCTAAAACTTCCACCAAAATTAGCGGATGATAGTAGGAGTATATTATTCAACTTTATGCAAAACCCATGAATGTTCTTTGAAAAATTTGAGCAAATCATCCTCTTTTGCTCTCTGGTCGAGTTGGGTGTTTTGTACTACAACTCTATTTTATTCTTCTCCAATGCCCATGATCTTTCTCCTATTTTTAAACCACCCTATAAAACCCTTAAGTCCAGGAGAGTGGACCCATTGGAGAAATTTTGGCCCATGAAATGATAGCCTTTAGTTTCTATCCATATTTGGTTTTCTCAAAAGCTCACTAACAAGTTTCTGGTCTTGACTAACTAACCTTGCCACCATCACCTACACCTAAAGAGACACTGATCTGGAGATTTTGGCCACCCCAAGAGATGCCTAGATACCCTTGACATTTCATCGAGCAGGTTAGGAGCATGGCCAGTTTTGGCATGCTTTTGGACTTGCATTATGATGTTGCCCTAATGGCCAAACCAACATGTCCATTAAGCTTCTAGCTAACCCTAACCCAGGCCTGCTAATCCTCAGCCTCATCCAAGTCCTCTAGCATGCGTTGGCATTGCGTTGAGCACCTGGCATGCATGCGCTGGGCGCGCCCAGAGCGCACGTTTTGCACGCGCGCGCACCGAGTCGCCGCGTCCCACTGCCGCCTCCCCGCGCTCGTTCTAGCCACTCCCCTCGCACAGCCAGCACGCCCGACCCCTCCCTCGCTGTAGAGCCACCCTGGCCTCCTCCTGGCCCCCTACAGCGCCGCCGTCAGGTCAGCCATGGCAGCAAGCGGGAGGCCGCAGCAGCCCCTGCCATGGACGGCGCCGCCCGAGCCACACACGTGCGCCAGCTGCCCTCTGGAGCAGCCCGAGCTTATCCAGGAACACGTCCGCTAGCGCCCGTCGCCGCCACACACCCCCAGTTGTAACAGAACGATGGTCGTCAGTGCTCTTATCCACGGCCACGGGAACCGACCTCTCCGGACTATATATAGCCCCTCGATCTTGCCCAAGCTTGTCAGCAGCCTTGTTCGTGCAGTAGGAAGCCCCCATCCTCCCCAGTTGGCCATAAGCCCTTCCCTTCCCCACCTCCGGCAGGTTCGGCCGCCGCCGCCCTCCGGTCCCGTTTGCCGCAAGTAGAACACCCCCGGTCCATCCAGCACCACCGTTCGACTCCCCATGGCCTCGCGGAGCCGCCCAACCTCTCAAACACGATCGGGGGCCCTGCCTCTGCTCGGACAGAGGAGGAAGGAGGCGGGGGCGACTGGTCAAACCTGACAAGTGGGCCCAAGGGACCCACTATCAGTGACCCAGCATCGGTCGAAGCTGGATAAGTGAAAGCGTAAAGTCTCAAGTACGCTTCCCCCCCCCCCCCCCCGAACCGTTTTTTTTCAGTTTCTTTTATTTATTTATTAAAAACAGAATTTGACTGAAACTTTGACTAACTATATCTTTTTAAATATAACTCCAAATGAGTTGATTCTTTTTCCTACCTCTCTCAAATTTCACCTAGTTTATTTTAAGATTTATTTCAATAATAATTAGGCAAACTTTTTATACTGTTTTTAAAGTTTGTGCTAATTTGAATCTTTTTAGAAATAGGATTTTGAAGAAGAAGACAACTTTCAAAAGTTTTGGAATGCACCCTGCCTCTCCACAACTTGAAGGCAAGCATTCTGAACCCTGGCATAATATTGTTGTGTGTTGTTTGATACGGTTACAACACCACCCTAACCCGAAGAATTCGTTATTTTATGTGATGATATGATCATACTCGTGAGTGCAAAAATGAATATCCTTGCTGTTGGAAAATGGTTATGCTTGCGATAGTAATCATCCTCGTACACCTTTCATGCCTACTGGAAGGAAGCCGGGAAAGCCTCTGACATGGGTAGACACGAGCTTGTCCCTAGTTCCTCGTCGAGACGGTTGTGTCCGGTATGGCATGATGAGGTATGATGAGTGGTGATTCTGTCTGTTGGTTGAAATATATTGGTTATGCTAATCATGCAGGGAATACTTAAACCTCCTGAGTCGACCATAGATCGAGTCTTGTTCCGGTAACCCCCATACTTGTTTCGTACTGCCACTTGTCCCTGCCATAGGTGGGGTACGGTTCAGTAAGTTGTCAACCCCTTTCTAGCACACACCGTACAGAGAGGCCATGGTGGAAGATACCGGCTACATCCGGTAGGCATGCCACCTGGTCCGGGGGCATGGGTGTTTCCGGTTGTAGCCGAGGGGGTAGCTCCCCTAGTTTGTGCGCGATATAAATTTTGTGATCCCATGCTAATCGAGGTTGTAGCCTCCCCACTTAGAGTTTCCTTAACGAGTGTCGTGGGTGATTCCAGACACCGGTAAGTCAGGCTGGTGTGTGCGGTCAGGTGTGTTTTCAATTAAAAGACCGTAGACAGAATTAGTCCCAATGGACTAAAGGAATCCGTTACTCGTGGGTAAAGAGTACACCCTCTGTAGAGATTATATCTATTCGAATAGCCGTGCCATGGTTAAGGACTATAGTCTGGGATGGGTCAAGTGTCGGTCTTAGTGTCGGGCTTCGGAGGAAAAACAGCTAAACCAGAACATTGATTATGGCCTGTGACATATGATGATTATGATTATTATTATTGTGGACTAACCGTTTATATTATTTGAATTATTGGGTATCCCTGGGATGGTTCTACCTCCGGGATATTCACTGTGATTATTCTCTTATAAGCCCTTTATGTGGTGTCGCTTAGACGCCCGACTGCGGCCTGTTTGTCATTTATATTATTTATAAGCCCTTTATGTGGTGTCGCTCAGACGCCCGACTGTGGCATGCTTGTTATTTAAATTATTTATAAGCCCTTTATGTGGTGTCGCTCAGACGCCCGACTGTGGCATGCTTGTTATTTAAATCACTTATAAGCCCTTTATGCGGTGTCGCTCAGACGCCCGACTGTGGCATGCTTGTTATTTAAATTATTTATAAGCCCTCTATGCGGTGTCGCTCAGACGCCCGACTGTGGCATGCTTTAAATTATTTAAATTTGATTAGATGAACTTAATTATCCTGGACATAGTCAAAAGGTCTTTGCAAATTATGTCGTAGCTCGTGTTTTAGTTCTAATGTTTTAGATATGTTCCTAGAGAACATTTAGTTGAAAGTTGATAGTAGCAATTACGCGGACTAGGTCCGTAAACTGAGGATTGTCCTCATTGCTGTGTAGAAGGCATACGTCCTTAATACACCGCTCGGTGTGTTGAACCTCGAACGTTGCCTGTGGATGTAGCGAACATCTAAGATACACGTTTTGATGACTACGTGATAGTTCAGTAATGTTAAACGGTTTAGAATTGAGGCACCGAAGACGTTTTTGAAACGTCACGGAACATGTGAGATGTTCTGAGGGCTAAAATTGGGATTTCAAGCTCGTGCACACGTCAAGAGGTATAAGACCTCGGACGAGTTTATTAGCCTACAAACTAAGGGAGAAAAGCTCAATCATTGAGCTTGTACTCAGATTGTCTGGGTACAACAATCACTTGAATCGAGTGGGAATTAATCTTCCAGATGAGATAGTGATGTTTCTCCAAAGTCATTGCCACCAAGCTACTAGAGCTTCGTGATGAACTATAACATATCAGGGATAGATATGATGATCCTTGAAACATTCGCGATGTTTGACACAACGAAAGTAGAAATCAAGAAGGAGCATCAATTGTTGATGGTTAGTAAAACCACTAGTTTCAAGAAGGGTAAGGGCAAGAAGGGATACTTCATGAAATGGCAAGTCAGTTGCTGCTCTAGTGAAGAAACCCAAGGTTGAACCCAAACCCGAGACTAAGTGCTTCTGTAATGAGGGGAACGGTCACTGAAGTAGAACTACCCTAGATACTTGGTAGATGAGAAGGCTGGAGAGGTCGACAGAAGTATATTGGATATACATTATATTAATGTGTACTTTACTAGTACTCCTAGTAGCACCATGGTAATAGATACCGGTTCAGTTGCTAAGTGTTAGTAACTCGAAATAAAAGGCTACGGCATAAACGGAGACTAGCTAAAGGCGAGATGATGATATGTGTTGGAAGTATTTCCAAGATTGATGTGATCAAACATCGCATGCTCCCTCTACCATCGGGGTCGGTGCTAAACCTAAATAATTGTTATTCAGTGCTTGCGTTGAGCATAGACATGATTGGATTATGTCTATCGCAATACGGTTATTCATTTAAGGAGAATAATGGTTACTCTGTTTATTTGAATAATACCTTCAATGGTCTTGCACCTAAAATGAATGGTTTATTGAATCTCGATCGTAGTGATACACATGTTCATGCCAAAAGATATAAGATAGTAATAATAGTACCACCTGCTTGTGGCACTACCATTTGAGTCATATTGGTATAAAACGCATGAAGAAGCTCCATGTTGATGGATCTTTGGACTCACTCGTTTTTGAAAAGTTTGAGACATGCGAACCATGTCTATTGGTATGTGTGCATGAAGAAACTCCATGCAGATGGATCATTTGGACTCCCTTGATTCTAAATCACTTGAGACATGCAAACCATACCACATGGGCAAGATGACTGAAAAGCCTCGTTTTCAGTAAGATGGAACAAGAGAGCAACTTGTTGGAAGTAATACATTTTGATGTGTGATGTCCAATGAGTGCCGAGGCACGGAGTGGATATCGTTATGTTCTTACTTCACAGATGATTTGAGTAGATGCTGAGTATATTTACTTGATGAAACACAAGTCTGAATTATTGAAAGGTTCAAGTAAATTCAGAGTGAAGTTGAAGATCGTCGTGACAAGAGGATAAAATGTCTATGATATGGTCATAGAGATGAATATCTGAGTTGCGAGTTTGGTACACAATTAAGACATTGTGGAAATTGTTTCACAACTAATACCGCCTGGAACACCATAGTGTGATGGTGTGTCCGAACATCATAGATGCACCCTATTGGATATGGTGCATGCCATGATGTCTCTTATCGAATTACCACTATAGTTTATGGGTTAAGCATTAGAGACAACCACATTCACTTTAAATAGGGCACCACGTAATTCCGTTGAGATGACACTGTGTGAACTATGGTTTAGAGAAACCTAAGCTGTCATTTCTTAAAAAAATTGGGGCCGTGACGCTTATGTGAAAAAGTTCCAGGCTGATAATCTCGAACCCAAAGCGGATAAATGCATCTTCATAGGACACCCAAAAATAGTTGGGTATACCTCTTGTCTCAGTTCCGGAAGCAAAAGGGATTGTTTCTAGAATCGGGTCCTTTCTCGAGGAAAAGTTTCTCTCGAAAGAATTGAGTGGGAGGATGGTGGAGACTTGATGAGGTTATTGAACCGTCACTTCAACTAGTGTGTAGTAGGGCACAGGAAGTTGTTCCTATGGCGCCTACACCAATTGAAGTGGAAGATGATGATATTGATCATGAAACTTCAGATCAAGTCACTACAACTCGTAGGTTGGCAAGGATACGTACTACTTCAGAGTGGTATGTAATCCTGTCTTGGAGGTCATGTTGCTAGACAACAATGAACCTACGAGCTATGGAGAAGCGATGGTGGGCCCAAATTCCGATGAATGGCTCGAGGCCATAAAATCCGAGAGAGGATCCATGTATGAAAACAAAGTATGGACTTTGGAGGAACCACTAGATGGTCATAAGGATGTTGGTGCAGATGGATTTTAAAAGGAAGACGGATAATGATGGTAAGTATCACCATTAAGAAAGCTCGACTTGTCGTTAAGATATTTTCCGACAAGTTCAAGGAGTTGACTACAATGAGACTTTCTCATTCGTAGCGATGCTAAGAGTCTGTTGGAATTGTATTAGCAGTTACTGTATTATTTATGAAATCTTGCAGATAGGATGTCAAAACATTGTTTCCTCGATGATTTTCTTGAGGAAAGGTTGTATCTGATACAACCAGAAGGTTTTGTCAATCTCGAAAGATGCTAACAAGTATGCAAAGCTCCAGCAATCCTTCTAAGGACTGGAGTGAGAATCTCGGAGTTGGAATATACACTTTGATGAGATGATCAAAGATTTTGGGTTTATACAAAGTTTATGAGAAACTTGTATTTCCAAAGAAGTGAGTGGAGCACTATAGAATTTCTGATGAGTATATGTTGTTGACATATTGTTGATCAGAAATGATGTAGAGTTTCTGGAAAGCATATAGGTTATTTGAAAAGTATTTTTCAATGGAAAGCCTGGATTAAGCTACTTGAACATTGAGCATCAAGATCTATAACGATAGATCAAAATCGCTTGATAGTACTTTCAAATGTGTATGCACCGTGACAAGATTTTGAAGGAGTTCAAAATATATCGGCAAAGAAGGCGTTCTTGGTTGTGTTATAAGGTGTGAGTATTGAGTAAGACTCAAGACCTGACCATGGCAGAAGAGAGAGAAAGGATGAAGGTCATCCCCTATGCTTTAGACGTAGGCTCTACAGTATGCTATGCTGTGTACCGCACCTGAAGTGTGCCTTGCCATGAGTCAGTCAATGGGGTACAAGTGTGATCCAGGAATGGATCACAGGATAGCGGTCAAGGTTATCCTTAGTAACTAGTGGACAAAGGAATTTTCTCGATTATGGAGGTGGTAAAAGAGTTCATCGTAAAGGGTTACGTCCATGCAAACTTTGACACTAATCTGGATGACTTGAGTAGTACACCGGATTCATATAGTAGAACAATTATTTGGAATAGTTCCAAATATCGTGTGGTAGCTGCATCTAGGAGATGACATAGAGATTTGTAAAGCACACACGGATCTGAAAGATTCAGACCCGTTGACTAATAACCTCTCTCACAAGCGAGATATGATCAAACCCAATGGGTGTTGGATTCATTACAATCACATAGTGATGTGAACTAGATTATTGACTCTAGTGCAAGTGGGAGACTATTGGAAATATACCCTAGAGGCAATAATAAAATGGTTATTATTATATTTCCGTGTTCATGATAATTGTCTATTGTTCATGCTATAATTGTATTAACTGGAAACCATAATACATGTGTGAATACATAGACCGCAACATGTCCCTAGTGAGCCTCTAGTTGACTAGCTCGTTGATCAATAGATGGTTATGGTTTCCTGACCATGGAAATTGGATGTCATTGATAACGAGACCACATCGTTAGGAGAATGATGTGATGGACAAGACCCAATCCTAAGCATAGCACAAGACCGTGTAATTCGTTTGCTAAAAGCTTTTCTAATGTCAAGTATCATTTCCTTAGACCATGAGATTGTGCAACTCCCTGATACCGTAGGAATGCTTTGGGTGTGCCAAATGTCACAACATAACTGGGTGGCTATAAAGGTGCACTACGGGTATCTCCGAAAGTGTCTGTTCGGTTCGCACGAATCGAGACTGGGATTTGTCACTCCATGTGAAGGAGAGGTATCTCTGGGCCCACTCGGTAATGCCTCATCATAATGAGCTCAATGTGACTAAGTAGTTACTCACGGGATCATGCATTATGCAACAAGTAAAGTGACTTGCCGGTAACGAGATTGAACGAGGTATTGGGATACCGACGATCGAATCTCGCGCAAGTAACGTACCGATTGACAAAGGGAATTGTATACGGGATTGCTTGAATCCTTGACATTATGGTTCATCCGATGAGATCATCGTGGAACATGTGGGAGCCAACATGGGTATCCAGATCCTGATGTTGGTTATTGGCCAGAGAGCTGTCTCGGTCATGTCAGCATGATTCCTGAACCCGTAAGGTCTACACACTTAAGGTTTGGTGACGCTAGAGTTGTTATGGGAATTAGTATGTGGTTACTGAATGTTGTTCGGAGTCCCGGATGAGATCCTGGACGTCACGAGGAGTTCCGGAATAGTCTGGAGGTGAAGATTTATATATGGGAAGTCCAGTTTCAGTCACCGGAATGGTTTTGGGGGTTATCGATATTGTACCGGGACCACCGAAAGGTATCCGGAGGTCCACCGGGTGGGGCCACCTGCCCCGGGGGACTTGATGGGCTAAATATAGGAGGGAACCAGCCCCTAGTGGGCTGGTGCGCCCCTCCCCAAGGGCCCAAGGCGCCTAGGGTTTGAAACCCTAGGGGAGGGGGGCGCCTCCACCTTGCTTGGGGGGCAAGTTTCCCCCTCCTGGCCGCCGTCCCCCTCTAGATGGGATCAAGAGGGGCCGGCCCCCTCTCCCCTTCACCCTATAAATAAAGGGGGTAGGGCTGCAGCACCCTTGCTTTTGGCGCAGCCCCTCCCTCCTCCAACTCTTCTCCTCCTCCGTAGTGCTTGGCGAAGCCCTACAGAAATACCACGAGCTCCACCACAACCATGTCGTCGTGCTATCGGAGTTCTCCCTCAACTTCTCCTCTCCCCTTGCTGGATCAAGAAGGAGGAGACGTCCCCGGGATGTACGTGTGTTGAACATGGAGGTGTCGTCCGTTCGGCGCTAGATCGGATCTTCCACGATTTGAATCGCCACGAGTACGACTCCATCAACCGCGTTCTTGTAACGCTTCCGCTTAGCTATCTTCAAAGGTATGAAGATGCTCATCCTCTCGCTCTCTTGTTGCTAGAATCTCCAAAGATTGATCTTGGTGATGCGTAGAAAATTTTGAGTTTCTGCTACGTTCCCCAACAATTCTGTCCTCCTGGTTTAGTCCGCATCATTACTTTGATGTTTGCAATTGTCGTCATGATCTATTTACTGCTGATTCGGATTAAATCTCATAGTAAATTGCTCATATATTCAACAATCCAATCCAAAAACCTGATTATAGGCAATTTACTCTGAGTGGTTTTGTTGCGCTTCTGAAGCCGCCTACTTTTAAGGGGGTGCAATAGAAAAGGTGGCGCACAAGAGCAGTATATTTGATTCAGATCATGTACTGCTATGACGTCACTAAGGGTAAGCCTGAGGGCGATCTTAATCCTACACAGCAAGAACCTTTTGAGAACATCGATACCCTCTTCAAAGCCATCTTGCTGAGTGTTCTTGACGATTCCATTGTGGATTCATATATGTCATTTGACAGCGGCAAAGACATGTGGGCTGTGCTCGAGGCCACGTTTGGGGCCTCGGGCGCTGGCAACAAGTTGTACGTCATGGAGCAATTCTGTGACTAAAACATGACTGGTGAGCGCTTTGTTGTTCAGCAGACTCATGAGATACAGTCACTCTCCAAGGAACTTGAGTACTTTAAGTGTGTGCTGCCAGACAAATTTGTTGCTGGGACCATCATTTCCAAGCTTCCACCTTCGTGAAACGATTTTTGCTACTTCTCTGAAAAACAAGAGGCATGAGTTTTCTATTTTGGATCTCATTAGCACTCTTGATTTTGAAGAGAACGCGAGAGCAAAAGACACACGTGCTTGGGCCTCAAAGGGAGCTTCTAGTGCCCACACGGTACACGAGAAGAACTTCCAGCCCAACCAGCCCCAAAATAACAAGAACAAATCTCAGGGGAAAGGCAAGTTTGATGTAAAGAACAAGCCGTCACATTCTACCAACTTCAAGAAGAATTCTCATAACGAGAAGGGATACAAACCTCAATTATGGTAGCACCACAAAATTTATATGGCTGCATCTACCTGTTGTCAGCTAACCTCATGGTGCTCCAGGTATTCCTACATTTGTAACTAGGTACAATGACCACCGCAAGATGAAATAAGCTTATTCGTACGTTGACTTGTTGATTGCAGTGCGAAACGATCCTGACATGACTGGAGGAGCAAACAAGCAGTGCAGCCGAAGGTGGAAATCAACCGAGGACTTATGAAATTATATATAACCTTCCTCAGGCAGGTCAGTATCCCCTTCGTCCAGATGATCATGTTTTGTCATGCCGAGCTATTGATATGTGCTACTGTTTTGCAACACCGTTTAAGTATAGCTACTGTTTTCCTATCTTTTCAGATCCAGGACAATGAAGATGATATTAGGGGAACTGGACAATATGGACTCATGTTGAGTCATCTCTATTGCCTCATGTGTTTGTTGCAAATGTGTCAGCATCAATTGCAAGATGAGGCAGCTAGCTAGTTGTGGAGTTGCCAACATACTCAAAGTGCTGGCAACATTGAGAAGAAACAAGCATGGCCGGGAAATTAATGTGTGCGCAGGGAGGCCCTTTGCTTAGAGAAGCATCGACCGATTTTCTTTATTTCCACACCTTCTCACAGCTTTGTATTGGTTATAGTATGGTGAATCATTGAGATGCATAAACATGTTGAACTTTTGTTCTTCTGAATGTTAGTATGCATACCGTATCTTCTGAAGCTTAGTTTAATGTGAGTGTCTGCATCCAGTACCGCATCCTCTAATTTGGTGGATGCCAAGTTGAAAAAGGTTACCGATGAGTAGCCATAAGCTGGAGGCATTTTTTTTCTTGCGAATGGGCATTTAGCTGGAGAGTGTCTCGGGCTGCCTCTAGCACAAGGCCCTCCAGTATGAAAACTGGCAGCCGACTGGGCCGATACAAAAGCCTATCCATCTTAAAGCCCATTTTTTTTTTTTTGCGAGGAAAAGCCCATATTTCTTGAAGAGGGGGCGATCCCAGAAAAACCCTCCTTCCTCCTCGCTTCCACTTATACTCCCTCCGTCCAGGTTTATTAGGCCCATGAGCCAATTGCTAAGACCAAGAAGATGCACACTGAGAAAATAAATCTCCTTAATTTACTCCATAACCACCCTATTAAACAGGCCTAGTAACAAACTAAGCGCATGCAGTGGCCGGCGGGCACATGCATCCTGCATGCATGGCTAGTCAGCCAAGTCCATGCGCCAGCTCCAATGCAGCAACGCAAAAGAAGAGAGTGGTTCTTGGGAAAAAGCGAGTAGTTAGTGCAGCGGGCCTTATAAACACGAACAGTTCTCTCTCCCGCTTTCGTCTCCCCCCAATTCCCCCCGCTCCCCAATCTTCCTCACTCGTACAGAAAACGCCTGCTCCTCTTCTTCCACTCCTACAGAAATCCCCAGCCCTCCTTCTTCCCCACTCGCACTGCCACTAGGCTCGTCTCTAGCTACTCTGCTCAAACCCGTGAGCTCGGCGCAACGGCCATTAGGAAAATGGAGTCGGCTGGCCCCAGCGCCAAGAAGATGAGGCTCCCGCCAGCGGCGATGCCGGTTCTAGACCCCGCACCCGATAGCGGGGGAGAAGCGGTGAGCCCCCCCTCCCCCCTCCCCACCCGGATCTGAGGAACCGGTAGAATCTCCGGTGGACCGCATCAGCGATCTCCCAGACATCATCCTTGAGGAGATCATCTTGCTTCTCCCCACCAAGGATTGCTGCTGCACACAAGTCCTCTCAACTCGGTGGAGCCCTCTATGGCGCACCGCACACCCTCAATCTCGACTGTCATCAGATATCTGTCTTTCCTGAATTTGATCTCCTCGGAGCCATCGTCTCCTCTCACCAGCAGGGCCCCGTTCAATGCCTCTGCATCCCGACACGCTACCTATTGTCCATACCCGGCACAGTGGATGCTTGGCTGACATCCCCTAAATTCGGAAAACTCCAGCAGTTTGAGTTGTACCATTACCACAAAAGTGTCATACCATGAACACACCAAGAATTCGTGCCCACACCACGGTTGTCCATCTCGCGGTTTTCTTCCTCTCTCCACACTGCCACCTTCGCCCGGTGCCATCTACCAGACGATCTGGTACAAATGCTTTGACTCCCACTGCTAAAAAAACTTTTTCTTGTAGTGGTTTATCTGTCGGAGGCCTCACAGCACAACATCATCCACTCCAGTTGCCCTACCCTGGAGCGCTTGCTGATTGTTTTGGGAATAGAAATATGTATCAGTTGTCTCCAAATAAAGTTGCCTCACCTTAAAAGCATTGGAATTTGTTTTGAAGGACAGCAGCTCATCATCGAAGATGCCCCTTCACTTCAAAGGGGTCTCCTTGATAATTGTTATAGACCTTCACAAATAACTGTCGTCTCTGCACCCAAACTGGAGACCTTGGGTGTAATTCGTGACCCGTTTAATGATCACAAGGAGTTGGTGTTTGGCTCCTCACTTTTTCAGGTATCGTATATTATCATCTACACACTGTAATCATAAAACGGGTTATGATAGCCTATCAATGCTGCTGGATTCTGTCGAGATCATATATATCAGAATGTTTAGTTTTGATCTAAACATAATTATTGGCTTGCTACGATGCTTTCGATCTCTGGAGAATTTATATATATAGGTGATGATTTCATGCACATTGAAAGCTCGTATAAATTGTACTAGAATTAACTGTCCAGCTGTCGTTCTTTCGACATACTCCTTTTTCAGACCTTAATTGTTTTCAATCTTCATGTCTACTTAGGCACAACCACATGGAGCAAAACATATAACCAATCGGTGGCCTAATAAGCACCAAGATTTCCTTGGTTCTCATGACATTTGTTTGAGGACAATAACGATGGAAGGATATGCATCCAACCAGGCAAACAGAAGCTTCGTCACATTCTTCCTATTGAATGCGAGGTTACTATTTTCCATGAGGCTTAATTTTTACTACAAGAGATTTCTCACTGATGGACACGTTGAACAGCAAAAAAAGAAGTTTCAGGTGGACAAATGGGCTTCTAAACATACTCGACTTCTATTTACAACAAGTTGTAGTCATCCTGAAATAATTTTTTTAGCATAGGATGTTGATTTTATGGATCAAACTGATCCATTTGTTTGTGACTGCAAAAAAGAGTGGTTGGGTTAGATGTTACTGCCATGTTCAATCTGGGTTTTGTCTAAAAATTTGATGAACCATTAATCCTTGGGCTTTTCGTACCATTTGTATGCTTGAGTTGCATGTTGTTTTCCTTGTACTCCCCTCCACCTGCCACTACATTGCCGCATCTTCCATGGCTGTTGTTCGTTCCCGTTCGAGGCCTCGCCGTCGTTCTCCGACTTAGTTTGCTCGTTGTGCCCATCGCCGTCTGGCGTTGTCAACATGGTCAACAACCAAGATGAATTAGGAGATCACTGTATGTGGAGAGGCTGACAGTAGGGACCCACAAGGTTCATTGAATTTCGCAAGCAGGTGCCTTGTTATTACAAGCCAAAAAATACTTCCTCCTAATTGTTTGACAACTAGGTCCCACGCCATTGTCAATGTAGTCAATAAATGAGAAAATTACACAATGAGTGGATAACACCAGGGACCCAGCAGCTCGCCCAGTTGTTTTTTTAGTTTCAGAGACGGAGCTCAACTGCACGCTGTGCAGGGGGTGTGGCCCGTCTAGCCCACGCTTATGCTTTTACTTAAGCACATGACGAGCCTAGTTGATATATTTTTTTTCTTTCTAAAAATGGCTAGCCTAGTTTTTTTTTGTAGAATACCAAAACCGAGGCCTACTTGCTTTTCTCAGCCCTGCTTGGCTGCAAATCTTTCAAGAAAGGAGGGATGTAAGTAGTAGGAAATGGGCTTCCCTAGAAAATGGGCTATAAGTTGTAAGAAATGGGATGTAAATTTTTAAACCAAAGCCAACCGACAATTGCATTAAAATATCATATTTTTTTAGGATTTCTCTACTCTCTACTCTTATAAAAACCAAAGCCAACTGGCAATTACATTAAAATATCATATTTTCTCCCACAAGATAAACTACTCATACAAATGCATCTTCATGTTTCGTGCAACGAACGGGCATCTTGCTAGTTAAGATTCTAAATTTCATTCATTTTTTAAGGAGAATTTTTTTTCAATTTTATTTTGATATAATTTTTTAAAAATTATTTTTAACGTGACTCGAAATTTTGTGATTAAAAGAGTTTGGATCCCACCGAAATATGCAAAATTTCGTTGAATTTAGCAGTGCCCAGAATATATAGTCTGTAATGCAAATAAAAAGAATATGGGCTTCAAATATCCTTAAGAATTAGCAAATGGGTTGTAAATTATTGAAAATAATGGCTAATGGGATGTACGCTGTTTTCCACAGATTTGGAGGCTGACTTCTGGGCCTACTAGGTTGACGATGACGTTGTCCTAACACAATTTTGGCGCGTACACAAGGCTTTGTCAACTTAGTCAACACAGAGCAGTGATTGTTGGATGTCCATCCAACGGCTGCCTTGCTTCTTCAATCTCTGATCTTCCTGCTCCAGCCGCCCAAACCAGCGCCGGCGGGACTGCCTGCTCCCTCCTCTCATGGCTGGCTGTGCTACCGCCACGCCATCCCTCTAACCACCCACACATCCTGTTATTTTCCGGTGACGCCATCCTCACCTCGCAGCCGACCAGTCTGCGTGGGCATCTGTTGCGGTGGCTTCGCCGGCTCCTGGTGGTTTCCATCCTGGGCCTCACCCTCTTCCACCGCGTTTGTGCTCTCGGTGCGGTGACGTCAACATGGTCAACAAACAACAGCCATGGGAAGAGGCTGATAGTAGGGGCCCACACAAGGAAATGCCTCCTTATTACGCGCAAAATAATGATTCCTCCACCTTACAGCTGGGACCCACCGGAAGGGCCTTTGTATTTCGCAAAAAAAATGTCCCCCTCCCGATGTCAGCTCGAACCCACCGGAAGTGCCTCCTTATTACGCACAAAAAAAATGTATACGCCCCCTGCTAGCTGGGACCCACCTTGGTGGGAGGTTGACTTGTGGGCCTACTAAGTTGGCGGGGATGGAGGGCTTTGTCAACTTAGTCAATATGAACGATTCTAGCTCCAGTGACCGTACGATGTCCATCGAACGGCCGTAGTGCTTCTTCAACCTCTGGTCTTCTTGCTCCAGCCGCCCAAACCAGCGTCGGTCATGACGCGTGCTCCTGCCTCCCGTGGCCGGTTGTGATGCCGCAGAGGCCTAACCGCCCCCTACTACTTCCACCGCTAGCCAAGCCATCCCTCTACTCACCCACACCCCCTATTATTCTGCGGCGATGGCAGCCTCACACCGTAGCTGAACCAGTGAACCCTCATACTTCTCTATGCATGGGCATCCACTGCCGCGTCTTCCCCGGCTTCGCGTCGTCCCCTTCCTAGGCCTCGCCGTCGTACATCGTCCTGGTGCTCTCGGAGCGGCGTGGTTAACATGGTCAAGGAACGACTTCCATCGGAAGAGTACTGTACGTTGATAGGCTGACAGTTGGGTCCACGACAGCCACAAGGAATTGGCTCCTTATTACGCGCAAAATAATTATTCCTCTACCTGACAGCAGGAACCCACCGGACGGGCCACTGTATTTCACGAAAAAAAACGTTTCCCCCCTGACTGCTGGGACCCACCAGCTACATCTTCGCATGCAAGGGAGTGCGTCCGGGCAAAAAAATGATTCGCCCCCCTGACTGTTGGGACCCACCAGCTACATCTTCGCACGCAAGGAAGTGCCTGACAGTCAAGACCCACCTGGTCGAAGCGTACGTAGCATTGACATTCTGGTCACGAATGTGCATGTACATACTGGTCGATGTAGAGACGCGCACGTGTCATAGTAGAGGCGTGCACGTAGCATATGCATGTACGTATAGCGGCCAGGGTGCAAGAAATTAAATACGATCACGCACGTACATACGGGCGGGGTCTCGAACGCCCACTCGCGCATACGTACGGCCAGGGCTCGTGTACATGGCTTGGTCGGAATGGAGAAACTGCGCCGTCATCGTGTTCATGCGGAGCCAACCGGCTGGGTCAGAACGGAATGCGTCGTCGTGTTCATCGGGAGGGCTTGGACGGAACATCCGATGGAAACGAGGCCTGGCGTACCGCACAACGGAGGAAACAGACTTGTGTTCGACCGGTCACAGTCGAAACGGGATCCTTTTCATTGGGAGGGGTCTGGCGTACCGCAAAACGGAGGAAATGGACTTCTGTTGGACCGCCTACGGTCGAAACAGGGTCCTGTTGATCGGGGGGGGTGTGGCGTACCGCAAAACGGAGGAAACGGACTTGTGTTGGAGTGCTACGGTCGTAACGGGGGTCTTGTTCATCGGGAGGGGTGTGGCGTACCGCAAAATGGGACTCCGCAAGATACTATTCATCTCCACCACGACCTCCTCCAGCCTCCACGGGCTACTGTTCATCCACCGTTGACCTCCTCCAGCCTCTAGTTGTGACTGTTCATCCACGGGCTCCTGTTCATCTAGCCTCCACTGCACGCTACTCCACCAGCTACTGTTCAACCAGTCCTTCCACGGGCTCCTATTCAACCACCCCTCCACGGCCTACTTTTCATCCAGCCCTCCATGGGGTCGTCCTGTTCATCCAGCCCTCCACGGGGTCCTGTTCATCCAGCCCCAACCGGCTCGATCGGGGTCCTGTTCATCCAGAGGCAACACCACGGGGGCCTGTTCATCCACCCCCACCGAGAACTGTTCATCCAACCCCCCCCCCCCCAACAACACTCACTATTCATCCAGAGGCAGCATCGATCGGCTTCAGTTAGCAGCAGTAGCGAAGGAATCGCTCGATCGCTCGGGTTCAGTAACGCGTAGCCTGCAGTGCAATCGATCGGGTTCAGTTAGGCGATGCCTCGCTAGGGTTCAGTTAGAGCTCAACGCCTCACACCCACGTGCATACGGTACGAGAGAAACGCGCATCGCTCGGGCCCCGACCACCCACCGTAACTGGGAACTCCCCGATATTTTCCACGCCCTCGCTTCTACCATGATTTTTTCCATCATGGACGGCCCAAATAATGTCATGCAGCTGCATCTCCGGCCCGCCCAGAACGAAAAGCCCATTTTCTGTCATGATTTTTTGTCATAGAAGTAGGAGCCCACCACATCTATGATGATACCGGTTTTTGTCACAATTATCGTCATAGAAGTGTCATAAGTATGACAGAAAAAATTCGTTCGATCCAAAATGTCATGGATGTGTCTTTTTTTTGTAGTGGTGGTGGGCGGGGGGGGGGGGGGGGGCTTCTCACTTACCCCTATTTGCTCTCTCGTATTGATTCACTCGAGTATCATGTCTAATTACATGAGGGGAAATACTAGAGGAGAGGTCAGGAGGAAGAGAGCTAAGACCATCTCTAGCCAATTCCTTAAAATATATTGGAGTAAACCGCAGAGTAAAGATTAATAGACTATTTTTACTTCACAAAATTTTGGCCGGACCTAGTTGATCTTGTAAATTTAGCAGAGTAAAAAACAAATTCAAATATGATGAACAAAAATTCGATTCAAACAAACTTACTAACCGAAATTCAGCACCTATTCATAATATTTAACTTTATCATCAACCAAAACATAGTCTACTAATGTAACAGCCGACAACGCCCATGCATGAGTGCGATGTTCGCCTCGCGACACTGCATTCAGGACATTACAACCGACAATGCCAATCATCACAGGAAAGACACTGTCTCACCGGCCGCTCGTTGTTATGATCCACCAATCAACATTTCTTTCGACGAGCAAGCATATTAGGTTGGGGACAACCGATTCAAGGGTTCCTGTGCGTTGGTTGAATCATGCATTGGACGCGGCTAACACTAGCGTCCAGACATGGACATCGTTCACAATAGCGGCTAGCTTGGACGCTGTTACTCATAGTGCCCTTCCCATTTTTTAAAATTTCATGTTACGTTTACCAGTTTTGGAATAATTGGACTATCATTTATTATTAATAAAGAAATCGGTAGGTTAAAAAAAGAAAGGGGGGGGGGTGTCTATGTAACAAAATTGGCCGGCCTATTGCTGTAGCGGCTTGTAGGCGAGCCCTATTAAATATCAAGTACGGGCGATACATAGACGTAGCCAAAAATATCATGCATCGGGGAAGGGCCAGTCCGCGGGCTGGCCGTGGGCCTACAAAAAAATACTGTGAAATAAGGCCGGTGGAGAAGCCCAGGAGGAATGATAAAAAAGGAAAGCCTAGAGGGACGAAATCTGGCCCGCCTCATCAGAAAAAAAAGGGAGGGCGAAATCCCCACTCTCTGTCACGATCCCCGCCGCTGCCTCTCATCCTCGCCGCCACGCCGCCGATGCCCGACGCCGATGAGGTGGAGGGCGCCCGAAAGCTGGCGCGCGGGGCCTTCGCGAAGCTCTCTCAGTACGAGCCCGCAGCGTCCTCCTCGCCGCCCTCCGCTCCCACGGCTCACCTTCCTCAGCTCCTCAGCTGCTGCTTCCAGTTGCTGCGTCGCCTGGACCACGCCGACCCCGGCCTGGCTGCCAGATGCGTCAGCCTCCTCCGTGCCTTCATCCACAGCATCCCCTCCCGTGACCCCGACGCCTCCTTGGCCCCCGCCCTCGAGGTACCCCGATCAATTTTACCCCCGCACCCACCCTTAGTTGCTTCGGCCCACCAAAAATGTAGAGCATGATTGGTTTGGTAGTACCAAAAATTGACATGTCAATGTTTGGCATTGTGCCAAATATTGGCCACTGGTTGGTTGGTTTCAGAGTTATCTTGCCAATCTCACATAAAGTTGGCATTTTTTTTGTCGGCAAATCTAGGCATCGCCAACATTTTGGCTAGCCGAACATTGGTAGCAAACCAACCATGCTGGTAATGCCCAGGGACGAGCTGTAGGAACTTGTTTCACTGAGATGGGCCAATCACTGGTAGCTTGTGATTTTGTCCCCCACCTGTATATATTACTCAGGGATTGCAATCCATCGTTAGAAGCGGAATTACAAGATCACTGATTTGGAAATTGATTAGGCATCCGGTTCTTGCAGGTGTGCCTTCAGAATTTTGTGGATATAAGCCAACTGAGGAATTGCACCATGCTCAATTATGCCATACAGGAAGTGCCAAAGGACCCTACCATGGCAATATCATTCCAGTATGAGCTCCGTGTCCAGCTGGAGCTCATGTCCCACCATTTCATTTCATCGGTGCAAGATGAGGCGGAATTTGAGCACTTCTTTAGTGCACTCTCTTGGTCTGAGAAGGCGACGCAGCGCACTCCAGAACTTGGCTTGGCTGGAGCTATCTCCCTAGTCCGAAAGAGCTACTGGTTTTCTATGCCTGTTATTGCACAAGCTCATTTTGTATTGCTTGCGTCCAGATGCGTTGGCAATGGGGATCTGAACCTGCATTTGCAAGTGTTTGAGAATGCCATGCATGCTTATTTGATATACTTGCCAGACTTGGGTGTTTTTCACAGAACTAATGCTGTGAAAAGCCTCTTCAGTCGCTTCGCCAACATGAAACTTCTTAACTCTTGTATCCAAGACGCAACTAATCAGAAGCTAAATTGTCAGGTCAATAGGCTGCTTTTGTTCTGCAAGGTGCACTGTGATGATGGCTGGCATGTCAAAGAGAGGAATACCTTTGATATTCTTGTGAGCTTCATTGAGGAGAACCAGCATATCTTTCCGGAACAATCAAGGCAGGAAGCTGTTATTGTTGTGAACAAAATAGTGTCAAATATCCTGGATTGTACTAAGCAGAAGGAGACACATGAATCGGATGCTAACGCTTCAGAGGAGATGATCTACCTTGCTGCTGTACTTAGGCTAATGGGTTCCTCTTTTCTAGAGGTTCTTCGCTCTATTAGGGAAATGAGGGCTGCAGGTGACAGGCATCATGAAAATCATATATTACTTCGCATATCTGAAACCATCGGCTTACTTGGGCAATATGAAGCTAATGGACTTAACATACATGACTTATTTGGTATGGCTGAGAAGTCTGTTGACAAGGAAAACACCTCAGTGCAGATGCTTTTTCATTTTGCTAGCCTATTTGCCTTATGTTTAAGAATGAGGTTTGGTTTTCTGTGGAAAGCTTGCATTGTCATGATCATGATGGCCATGAATCTTGTGATTGATGAAGATAGAAGTCTGAGTGCATTTCAGTTTCTTATTGCTTCAAAAGAGCTTGCAATCTATTCAATTGACCAAGAGGATAGTTTGAAGGTGTTACACTTTTAGCTGCTTCTATAATGTTTTGATCTGATTCCTTTGAACTATCTATATGTTGTCTTATTTTACTTTATTATTTCCACTTTGTTTGAATCGATGACCATGCATGCAGGGTTCTGCCTGTAGAAAATCTTCTACATCAATAGCTTTGCAGTACACTAACGTGCATAAACGTTGTATTCAAGATGAGGCGCGGCCTGATTGTGTTGAGGACAGCAGGTAGAAGATAATCTTCTAAGCTCTAACAGTTCTTTCACATCGTGTTTTTTTAGCTTACTATAACAAATGTAAATCGTGCATGCTTCAATAGGAACCATCTAGTCTATTGCTTAAACCGTGCATGTGCATGCCTTTCAGTGGGTTGCATGCTTCAATACGAATTGATGAGTAGAAAATTAGGAAGGAAATCTAGTTCAAAGGAAAGGCATAGCATCTGCTGCAACCCATCCAAACATATCTTTTGTTTGTAATTGCCATCTTGAAAGTTGTGGCTTAGCATAACTTTAGTAAAAACAAGTTTGTCAAAATCACTAAGGGTAGCAAACAACTAAGCGTCTCTTAACATATTATGCTATTGGTTTCTTATTTGTGGGGCCTTAGCCTACATCTCTTTTCAATGAACTGAAACGCAAAAGTCCTTTGCGTTTTCTTGAAAAAAAAAAGATAATTCTTAGTACTGCGTGCTTGTTTCCTAAGCTTGTTTGCAACTGCTTACTGGGCAGCCTCTGTGGCTTCACTGGGGGATGGCAAGACGCTGCTCCTACGAAATCTGATTGTAGTTAAATTTGATTTGTACTCTGACATGTTGCAATTTGGGCAGGGGTAAAACTGTAGACGGAACGGCCTTTTTCGAGTCCATTCTGGGAAACAAGAACTCCTCCGAGTGGGGTGATTTGGTGGATTATGTTGAATGCGAAGATGGCGTGGATTATGCAAGTTGGCTGACGCAGCACAGGAAATTCAAGGAGTTTAGGGATGCCAAATGGATGAGCAGCAAGCGACCCAGCGTGGACATGTCAGAGATAAAGAGAGAATACGGTGCCAGTAAAAGTAAAAGACTGAAGAAGAAGGCTTCGCGGTGAGCCTTCTTCTGGGTGATTGCATGGATTGGGGCCTGAAGAACAGACCGCGATACCACGGGAGAACAGTGACGCTCACCGTGGAGCCTTGTGTATATATAGTTGTTATGGGCTCCTTTTAGGGAAAGACCTAGGGATAGTTTGTTTTGCTGAAGTGCTGATTAGTGGATCGTTTTTAACCGTTAGTATCTGTGCTGTACTCTCCTGAAGCTTTGCATGTATCTGTGTCTGTTTGTTGAAATGTACTGTATCTCTGTGCCGTACAAGCTGGATATTACTGCCCCCACTCTAGATCTGAGGTTCGTAAGTTGGATTGGTCTTTCTCTTTCTTTTTTCGAGTCGTGCATTAAATTTTATGGAAAGGTGCATTTTCTGCTGCAAATGTTTGGTTCATATGTTGCATATGTTGCGATGATTGTTTTTACAGATTTTGCTGCGAAGATGGGGATTTTTTGTAGACACGAAAAAATTGCTGCATGGGTGCACTTGAATTGCTGTGTTTTTTTGCAACATTTTGACATACCGCGAGAAAATTATTGCTGATGTTCAGATTAAATGTTGTGAAGGACTATTTTTTGCTGCAACAAGCGGAAGCACCAGAGGTGGCCAATCCGCCCTCCCTGCGGTTGTATAGGGTCTGCCATTTGAAAATTCTGAGACATGCTGACTCTTATTCGGCGCATGCCTTGTTTCTCTGCGGTTCATAGTCCGATTCATCAACGGAAAATTCAGCATAGGGTCATCGTTGTTTCTTTTCTTTTCGCAAATGCAAAAAAATTCATCTTAGGTAGTACAGTTCCTAATTGAAAGAAGATTGAGTTGTTGTTTACGCACCGTCGGATCAAAGATAGACAACCTAGATGCTTCCTCCTCTTTCTGAACGTAACCTGCCTCCGCCAAACCCCCCTACCAATCTTCCCTTCCTCTGTCCTCCTTGTCTACGCTCCTGTCCTCTCGACCGCGCCTGACCTGAGCCGTTGCCGTCATAGCCCAGCGCATCCTCAGATGCCTCTTCCCTCTCCCATGCTCCCATAGGATCTTGGCCGCCGCCATTGGCCAGAACGGCCTCATTTCTTCTGTGCGCTCTCTGTCGCCGATTCCCCGTATTGCCACCTCCTCCTCCTATCTTCTCCAGGCAACAGCAGCGCCGGTGATCAGCCCCATTTTGTCCTGCGATGATATTGCGCCTCTGCATCATCGCTCAACAATGTGGTGCCACTCACCTCAGGTCGCTCCTCCTCGCCTAGATAGATTTACAATTTTGATTCTAAAGTTGGTTGCTGATGAAATTGGGGATCAACGTAAACATTCCAGGCTTCGTGGCTATGTCCAATTCTTATGCACCGATGATGGGCTATGGTGGCTTCGACTACTATTTTTCCTTAAAGATATGTAGCAGCATTGTCCATCAGGTATTTTTCTTTCTCTCCATGAATCTTGGCGTGACTGATTGCTTGACTAAAGGATTCAGTGGGATTAGTTGGATAAAAGTGGAACTTCTGTTGTGTTCTGATTTCTGAATCATATTTTAGATCAATATTTTGTAGCTGGGGTAAATTGTTTTGTAGCTGGCCACTTACGACCTATGCACATATATATTTGCAAAATCGAGTAGCATGTTATGTTCCAATGGAAGGGGTAAGAAAGATAATAGAAGAATACAAATCTGGATACATTAAAAACTTAAAAAATTATAATAATTGAGCTCATGGCCAGTTCAATACTTCTCTTGCGATGGCTAGCTATGTCACCATTTTCTTAATGGCAATTTGTGTTCCTTTTATTCCCTAAGGAGTATTCATTTGAGCAGGAAGGGTCTGGCAGTTACAGTGTGGTCTAGTTGTAGGTTCATCAGCGCTGGTAATGTGAAAAAATAAATTTGTTGGAAAGGAAATGCAATTATTCCATTTTAGACATCGCTGTAGTTTAAAATACTTTATTTGCACTAATATGGAGAGTAGTAGCTCTCCCATGGAATTGCCAGATTGAACTAGATGTACTCACTCCCATTTAGTGTATTTGTCACGGCAAGTTCTGGTCAACTAGGTCTTTCCAGGGGTTTTGTCATGAGGAACTACATGAGAGAGGCGTTTTGGAGGCCGAGCTCCATGGAGGCCTTTATTTTTGAAAATTTTAAATTCAAAATTTTATGGTTCAAAAAATTCTGAAAAAATATGGGTGTATGTAAGGATGTAACCCACATGTGTGTAAAAATTCATGATGAAATCCCTTGAGTTGCAACCTGTACAAATAAGACTAATTCATGGCCTGGGAGGATGAATAGTATCATGTGTTAAACAGCCTCAGATTTGTCTTATATTGCACAGCCCTCATTTCAATGTATTTTGAGCTGAAAATTTACACACATTTGTGTTATGCCTTCATTTCTATCTGTATTTTTTTACAGAATTTTTTGAAATGTAAAAAAATATGAATTTCGATGAAATTTTAAATTTGAATTTGGTGGCCTCACTGGAGGCCGAGCTCCAAAAGGGATTTCCGGAAACTACACCCATTACAATATAGTTGGTTTATGTTAATTTCACTGGTTTTGTTGGTTGTTATTGTTATCAATATTTCCCAGGACTCTGGACATACTCTACTACAAGTTGAAAATAACCACACAGTTCTACATCCTTAGGTCTTCACACAAACAAAAGCAGAGCAATAATTGTTATCTATTTTCTGTTATAATTGTTATCTATTTTATGTATAATTTTGTTGCTCCTTTTTAAATCAGGTGATGTGATTGCTTCCTACAGTTTTCAGAATGATTATTTTTCCCAGCCTGCACATGCATATCACCATTTGTGTTTCAGTGATTACCATCGAGCTAATGTTCATTTCACATTATTTGATTGGTTTCCACATGAATTGATGTCGAATCACAATGTCCTTTCCTGTAATTCTTACATCCGCGCATTCAGTTCTCGGAATCACACATGACTGTTCTCTTCATTCAAATATGCTTGGTAACATTGATTCAGATTTAATGGTTTCAGGTACAATGTGGTGTGCCTTTTGGTATAGCGTAAGTAGCCATTCGTTTTTTTTCTGCCTTCTATATATCAAGTTAATCCACATCATCTTCTCGATTATTTAGACATAATCAGAATCTAACAGTTAGAGTTAGATGAAACATTGGAGTTTATCATTTAGGAGAATTGTTAGGGTTATATCAGTGATGGTGTTTATCCTTTAGGAGATCATACCTAACTGGCAATATCCGTTCAAAACATGTAACCTTACTGCAAAGAATATGCCACCCACTTTGAACTAACTTAAGTACTCACGCTTCATAAAAGTCCATACTGTTTTCTTATAATTTATATAACATGTATTTAAGACAGGCTTTATCATAAATTGTCCATTTTTAATTTAGATGATTATTTGAATGTATGCAAAATATGATCTATGCTGTTAATATATAGGCTGTGAACTGAAAACACTTCTACACATATTTGTGGTAAAACATAAAACAATCTGCATGTATGTTTATTGATTTGGACTAATTATCTTTCGCGGTAACATAGTCATACAATACACCAAGTGTAGACTTTTGTCTCATATGCTCCAAATGGCCCAAAGTCTTCAAAAATTGGAAATCTTAAGAAGTTTCAAAATATCCTTAAATGTTGTCCACATGTGCATGTATATACACTGAGTGGAGACCTTTGACTCAGATGCTCCAAATGGTTCAAAGTTTTAGGAAATTGAAAATTAGTACAAGTTTCAAATATCCTTAAAATATTTTCCACATGTGCATGTAAAATTTCAGAAGGAATACCCACATGTGTTTTTTGTTTGAGGTATGCCAGCTCTTCTCCCATCTCCCTCCCCCCCCCCCCCCCCGGTTCCATTGCCCTAAGTTTGAGCCGCCGCCGTCGCCGCTTTTCTTTATGCCTCCCCTCCCTCCCTCACATATATGTGCTTTTACACTAAGCTTGAACCGCCACCACTACACCTACGCCCCTCCCCCACCTCACATGTTGTTATCCTAAGTGGAACCATAACACCACTTTTTTGGGTACGCCTCCTCAGTCCTCTCCGAATCCCATGCTTTTACCCTAAGTATGCGCCACCACTGATTTTCCGTTCTCGTTTTCTAATATATGGCTCCCCACCCTCTTGTGTGTGTGCGCGTTTACCCTAGTTTGTTACTCATTTTTAAAATGCAATATACGGCCTTATATTATTCCAATTAATTGTCCTTTTCAGAGGTATTGGGGTTTCCTCAAGGAGGATATTGTTCGAGCTGTTCAGCAAGTTTTTATTTCAGGAAGTATGCCTGATGGGATAAATGATACAACTATTGTTCTTATTCCTAAGGTGAAGCATCCTGAGTCGATAAAGGACTTTCGGCCAATCAGCTTATGTAATGTCATATATAAAATTATCTCTAAATGCCTTGTCAACAAACTGAGACCCATACTGGACAGTATGATCTCTCCTACACAAAGTGCCTTTATCCCTGGAAGATTAATTTTCGATAATGCCCTCATTGCTTTTGAATGTATGCACTCTTTAAATACATTCAAAGATAATCGTGGTGAATATTGTGCGTATAAGTTGGATCTCGCAAAAGCATATGATCGTGTGGACTGGAAGTTCCTGGAAAAAATGCTTCAAGCGTATGGAGTGCGCTTTAATGGACAGCTCCTAGAGTCTTTTCATCCTTCACATGGACTGAGGCAAGGGGATCCTTTGTCTCCATATCTATTCATCTTTGTGGCTGAAGCTTTGTCGCTGTTAATTAATGATGCGGCGGCAAGAGGGATTATCCAAGAGTTTCCACTCAACAAACATGCCCCACGTATATCTCATCTACTCTTTGCTGATGATAGTCTCCTTTTTCAAGGGAAACTTGGAGCAAGCTCTAAAAATTAAAGCTATTTTATCGGCGTATGAGGAAGGAACGGGTCAGCTGTTAAGCCTAGATAAATGTTCCATTTTATTTGGGAAAAATGCTCTATGGAAGATCAGGTGTCCATCTTGGTTATTCTCAAGATCACGATCGATGGATTTGAGGATCTGGGTTTGCCTGTGCCAGAAGGTCGTATGAAGGCGTTAAGTTTCAATGTACAAAAGATAAAGCGCTTAAGCGGGTGTCAGATTGGATTGAAAAATATGCCTCTAGCGGGGTGAAGTAAATTCAGATCAAGTCTGTTATTCAGGCTATTCTAGTTTATGCAATGCGTATCTTTAAATTTCATGCTTCTTTATGTGATGACTTATCCCAGATTATCAGGAATTTTTGGTGGGGCGATGAGGAGAATAGAAAGAGAACTCATTGGGCATCTTGGGATAAAATGACGAGACCTAAAAGTGAAGGAGGCATGGGCTTTCGTGACCTTAGAATTTTTAATCAGGCGCTTTTGGCTAAACAAGCTCGGCGTTTACTGGTTTTTCCGGATTCTCTATGAGCAAAGGTGTTGAAAGCTAAATATTACCCTCATGGACATCTTATTGATACCGTATTTTGCTACCTCTTGAGCACTGCGTTGGTTTTCCCTTGAAGAGAAAAGAGTGATGCAGCAAAGTAGCCTAAGTATTTCCCTCAGTTTTTGAGAACCAAGGTATCAATCCAGTAGGAGGCTACATGCAAGTCCCTTGTACCTACACAAACAAACAAGAACCTCGCAACCAATGTGATAAAGGGGTTGTCAATCCCATCACGGCCACTTGCGAAAGTGAGATATGATAAATATTTTTGGTATTTTTATGACATAGATTGGAAAATAAAGTTTGCAAAATAAAATAGATCGAAAACTTATACGATGGAAAATAGACCCGGGAGCCATAGGTTTCACCAGTGGCTTCTCCCAAGATAGCATAAGTATTACGGTGGGTGAACAAATTACTGTAGAGCAATTGATAGAAAAGTGCATAGTTATGAGAATATCTAGGCATGATCATGTATATAGGCATCACGACCGCGATAAGTAGATTGAAACGATTCTGCATCATCACTATTAATCCACACATCGACCGCTATCTAGCATGCATATAGAGTATTAAGTTCATAAGAACAGAGTAATGCATCACGGTTGCTTTGCTACCCCTTTTCCCCCTTCTTTCTTCTTTCTGGTTGTTGCAACCAGATGGTGGAGTCCAGGAGCCATACACCACCTTCGATGATGACTACTACTACCACGAGGGTGCTTACTACTACGTGAAGGCCGCCGAGGACCAGGAGTAGTTAGGAGGCTCCCAGGCAGGAGGCCTTGCCTTTCTGATCATGTTGCTTTTTGTGCTAGCCTTCTTAGGGCAAACTTGTTTAACCTATGTCTGTACTCAAATATTGTTGCTTCCACTGACTCCTTGTATTCAAGCTGATGTATTTGAGTCCTCGAGGCCCATGGCTTGTAATATAAAGCTTGTATTATTTTAATTTGTGTCTAGAGTTGTGTTGTGATATCTTCCCGTGAGTCCCTGATCTTGATCGTACACATTTGCGTGTATGATTAGTGTACGATTGAAACGGGGGCGTCACAAGTTGGTATCAGAGACGACTGCGAGTAGGATCCCCCTTTCCAACTCCTTGGCCGAAGTTGAGTCTAATACTTGAAAACGGTTTTACTAACATGGCTGTGTGGCTTACGAGCACACGATGCCAATTGGGTGGTATTAGGATAATTTATTCCTCGTCATTACTTCGGGACTCTGATCTCTCTTCTATTCGGGTTAAATAATTTTGCTAATTCTAACACTAGGCTCTCGTAACCACTTCCTCCTGGAGAGCTCCTTCAACACATATGATCGTCTGGTACATCAGAAGACTCTGAAGATACTTCTCGATGTATCTCGAGATCCTGTGTCCACTGCCTTGCAGTTTCTGACCGCTGGTAATCCCCGTGAATAACATCCTTGCCACTTTTACCTTCATCCCCAGTTGCTCCTATTATTACAAGATGTACTCTCCGTTGTTCCGAGAATCCTTTGTCCCTTCTGCTTTGCGGCTTCTTTTTGCACTACGGATAATTCACTGAACCCGTTCAGCCCCAGTTGTTCATATGCTTTCCAAAATACTGGAAATACTATCTGATCTTCCAAAAATCCTCTGCAGCCTATTACTCTTGATTCTTCTTGCCTGCTTGCATTATGGATAATCCCATAAGTCTAGTAATCTTATTGGCATCCTTTGTCACTATCCTTTTGAGTCCGTTGGTTCAATATGTTGCGGATGCTCACAATCCTCGGTCGGAACATAGAATTCATCCTTCCGACTTGGACATCATTTGACCAAGAGTTGTTTCTCGACCAATAAAATTGCCGTCAATTGTATCCCTAGGGCTATTTAACCTACTTATCTTTTGATCAGAGCGTCTGCTTCTGATCTTCTATTTTTGAAATCATGATTTCTTTGCATTTAAGCATTGAATTATTCAGATGTTTCTATAATCGAATGCCTTTGCATTCTTTCCTTCTCCTGATTGAGTACTGATACTCACATCAGATCCATTGAGGACCGCTGAATCCTTTGTTGGATTATTATCCGGCAATGTCCTTCATATTCAAAATTTTGTGTGCTCTTCCCCCGATACATATTACCTTTGGTAAATTGTATTCTCTGCTTTGTCAACCATGCTTTGCTTCCGAGCTTGAGTTAATTACCTATGAAGTTTTTGCAAATTTTCCTAAGATGCCCCGATGGGTTGAACTAATGCTTTCCCTAATTTGTGTGAACCCGGAAATTTCTATGGGTCATACTCTACTGGTGTTACGCCAAATAAAAAAAATTCTACACTACAACTTAGTCAAAAGCGAGAAGTAAATGAGAGGTTATGCATTGAAGAAGAGGGAGTCGACCTTGAACTTTGTGTTCATGCCCATAGACACGAGGTAGATTGTCGGTGTCAAAACCGGCGGATCTCGGGTAGGGGTCCCGAACTGTGCGTCTAGGCGGATGGTAACAGGAGACAAGGGACACGATGTTTTACCCAGGTTTGGGCCCTCTTGATGAAGGTAAAACCCTGCGTCCTGCTTGATTGATATTGATATTGTGGATGTTTACAAGAGTGGATCTACCACGAGATCAAGGAGGCTAAACCCTAGAAGCTAGCCTATGGTATGATTGTAATGGTTGTTGTTGTGTCCTACGGACTAGAGCCATCCGGTTTATATAGACACCAGAGAGGGCTAGGGTTACATAGAGTCGGTTACAATAGTAGGAGATCTACATATCCGTATCGCCAAGATTGCCTTCCACGCCAAGGAAAGTCCCATCCGGACACGGGACGAAGTCTTCAATCTTGTATCTTCATAGTCTTGGAGTCTGGTCGATGATGATGATAGTCCGGCCGATGATAGTTTGGCCGATGATGGTAGTCCGGCTATCCGGACACCTCCTAATCCGAGACTATTGCCTTTCGGAGTTAGCGGCCGAAAGGGTCGCACACTGCCGGAGCAGGGAAGAGATGGCCGAAATGGCCGTGAAGTTAAAAGATGCTACTGACCGCAATGAGGCTCTTGGGAAGGAGCGCCTGGCGGGGCAAGAGGACCTGGGGAAGGCCACCGCCGAAGCCAAGGATGCCCGCTCTGCAATGCGGGCTATAAAGGAAGAGCTGCGCCAGGCCAGAGATATTGTAGTTGGCAAGCCTTTTCTGCTGGGCCGAAGGTTTACGGATCCAAAGTATGCTCAGCTGGGCCAACTGTGGGGTCCAGAGGACCCTTATATGGATTTAGCAACGAGTGCGGCGGATGCCGTTGTGCATTTTCAAAGCCAGAAGGATCACAAGACGAAAGAGTTGTTTTGGTCTCAATTCCATAGTCCGGAGTGTTCACTTCCGCTGACCGACCGTTTGGCTGAGTGGGCTGAGCTAAATAGGTTGTCTGGGCTTGCTATGACGGATATAGTGACCCATGTCTGGCCGGATAGGCCCGAGCCGAAGAGTTACTTTGGCTTATTGCAGCAATTTCTTGGGGCGGTGCCGCATATCAAGGCATTGAAGCGGTCGGCCTGCATAGAGGGTGCGCGGATGGCACTCGCCCGTGTGAAGACACATTGGACATAGATGGATGCCACCGCTGTTGCGACCCCGGGTTCGGACGATAACCGGTTACCCGCCGAGCACTATTTTGGCGAAGTGCTGCGTGGTGCTCGTGTAATAGAGTCGAAGTGCTCAAAAAATGTTATGTTTGAATGAACATTTTTATGATGTAAAACAATATTTATGATGTAAGTGCCTTTTATACTTGTGCGTTCAAGTAATAGAATATCTCCTATGTGGCCGTTCATGTATACATGTGTATAACCTGAAAGATGGCAGTCGTCGGCTTCAGCCCCCACGCACAAGGTGCGGGGGTGTTTGCAAAAAAAGGCGCGTTTTCACACTTAATCCGACGTCTCGGTCCTGTAAAGGAGGTGGTAGTGTAGCGAACGAGGCAACCGGACTATAATGCTTTATCACTTTCACTTAGCCATGGAGTTCGAGGGTGGGGCTACGACATAGCCCCTGGGGGCACCGCGCTCTCCGAATTTGGGGCGCATATGTGCCTGACTGGGAAACGACCCTTCGTCAAAGAGGAGGAATTCTAAACATTCCCATGGTCGATCGAGTGGTTGACCAGTCTCTCACTGTATCGAGTGGTTGACCAGTCTCTCAACGTAAGGCAACAAAACACAGGAGCCGGGCAAACCCAACATTTGACCAAAGACATGATTCGGAGCTGATGCATATAAGGCCTAAGTCGAGACGCCGAACACTCCCGAAGGTGTTCGGTCTTTTACAATAGCGGGCAAAACAATGCCCTAAGCCCCTTGTGTCCAGGTACGGGCAAGTTCTTCTGGCGCAGCCGATGCCAAAACGCCAGTCTCCACTCTGGTTATAATGAGAAACTAGGGGATTATAGCAACAAGAGACAGTAAGAAAGGTTTACGTAGGGTCTTAGTCTGAAAAGAGTCCTTGCAACGGGTCCCTACTGCACGTCTACGCCTGTGTCTCCGTTGTGCCGTATCCTGGACGGGTGTGCACGCTGTTCATCTGTAAAAAGAGAGGAACTTTATTTGAAAAGAAATCGTGCGAGAAAGTGCATAAAAAATTGAAATATAGATTAATAAAGTTGAGCCTATGCTAGCTCATTATGGCTTATATGTACAAACCCTTGTGAAGGGGTGTGTGGCTAGGCAGCCCCTAGCTTATTTGTTCCGGACTCGTCCAGCCGTGTCCGGGGTCTCAGGCGACCTTTTAATGAAATGATGCCACGTGGACTGGGCATTTTAAGCATAAGAGACGCGTAATGCGGTATTGCATTGAAGCGGACGAAAGCTTCCCGTCCCAGTGATGCTTGATAGCTACTTTAAAATGGGGCGACATGAAAGGTTAGCTTTTCTCGTCGGAAGTTGTCAGGTGACCCGAACACAACTTCTAGTAATAATGAACCTGTGCGCCTGGCAGAAGGGCCTGGCGCCACTCCTTTGAAGGAAGTGCGGCTATGCTGAATTGTAGTAGGGTCTATCCCAACTTGCGGATTGTGTCCGGATATGGCAGGTTTGAGTTACCGCCGCCGTCCATCAAAACCTGCATGAATTGCAGTCCATCTATTATGGGATCCAATATCAGGGCAGTCTATCATGCGTTCCGGATACTTCTGGACTAATCCAGATGGTCGAAAGTGATTGGTTTTGACATCCAATCTCAGTGTTCCGCTGGGGCGGACCGTGCGACACTTGTCATAGCGAGTGCCGTATTGGTTTTCCGTACTATCACATGAAGCTAGTTTACTGTTTTGACTTATTGTGGGAAAGTCTTTTGACTTCCGGTGCTCTGCTGGTGGGGTTCGTCATCGTCCTCGCTTGGCGCATCGAGCCCCTTGTGTCTGGCGTTGAGTCTGCCGGACTGTTTAAAAACCCAACAATTTCGGTTGGTATCGTTTGCAGGCCTTCCAGAGGTACTGTGGATTTGACATATCCGATCTAAGATTTTGTTTAAATTTGATAGCTCGTCGATGTTGTCCTTAAGAGGCAGTGTTTTATTGGTTGGCTGCGAGCTTGTGAATTCGGCGTTGACCGCGATGCCCTTTGGGCTTTTTTCTTTATTCCGGCGCTGATCTTTCCTGCGCCGTGATTTTCCGTTTCCATCTCTGATCTCGGATGTACTCGGGTCGCTGGTGCTGCATCTTGCTAGCCAGCTGTCTTCTCCTGCGCAAAAGCGCGTCATGAGGCTTTTTAGCGCGGCCATTGTTCTTGGCTTCTCTTGGCCGAGGTGTCTGGCGATCCATTCGTCTCGGTCGTTGTGTTTAAAAGCTGCTAAGGCTTCCGCGTCCGGACAATCGACTATTTGGTTCTTTTTGGTAAGGAACCTGTTCCAGAATTTGCGCGCTGACTCTCCGGGCTGTTGGGTTATATGACTCAGATCGTCTGCATCCGGAGGGCGGACATAAGTCCCTTGAAAATTTGCTCTAAACGTGTCCTCAAGCTCTTCCCAACTTCCAACAGTGTTTTCTGGGAGGCTTTTGAGCCAATGCCGAGCTGGCCCTTTGAGCTTGAGGGGTAGGTATTTTATGGCGTGGAGATCATCTCCTCTAGCCATGTGTATGTGTAGTATGTAATATTCTATCCAGACTTCGGGGTCTGTTGTGTCGTCGTATGCCTGTATGTTTATGGGTTTGAACCCTGCAGGAAATTCATGATCCAGCACCTCATCGGTAAAACATAGCGGGTGTGCGGCACCCCTGTATTTGGGTGTGCCGCTGTCTTCGAACACTTGTCGTGTTGTGTTACTTCCTGGGGCCCTCTTTTTTGGCCCGTAGATGGACCTAGTTGGGCCGTCTGTTTTCCCAGGATCATAAGTCGGCTTGTGTGCGGCGCCGCTTGTCGCTTTTGGCCTATCATCTGGCCGTCTATCCGGCCAGGCGGCCTCTTTATTTTTTGACTGTGAGGGTTCTATGGCTTCCTCGTCAAATTCTGGCAGCAACTTGCGCTTCGGGTAGCTCTTTGTTTGATGGCCATTGCCATATTTGTCTGCGGTCTTGAGTACTTTGCTCCACTTCATTCTGAGTATGTCTTCCGCTTTTTTGAGCTTCCATTTTTCCTTCTTCAAACTTCTTGCAGTGGCGACGAGTCTTTTGTGAAGGTTCTTATGCTCCGGTGTTGTGTCTGGACTGTTGATTGCTCCGTGAAGTGGTTGATTATCCGGTTCGTCTTGTTCGGATGGTTGCTTGGTTGTATGTTCGTCGTCCGCTGGTTTGCCCTGCTCTATCGCTGGGTCATTAGGAATGCTGCTTTGATCGAGGCGGGACTTAGGGCGGCATCTATGTCGCCGTTTTGGTTGTTTATCGGCGGGATTATCCTCTGCCGCGTCCCGTTGTTCCTCGTTATCGCTTCCCTTTGGGGTGTCCACCATATGTATGTCATGTGACGAGGTGGCCTTCCAGTGCCCTGTAGGCGCTGGTTCTTGATAGTCTCCGGCATCGTCGTCCATACCGTTCATGTCTTCGGAGTCGTAGTTTACCACGTCGGTTAGATCGTCGACGGTGGCTACGAAGTGGGTGGTGGGTGGGTTATGAATTTCTTCATTGTCCACGTCCCGACCATCCTGGCCGTAGTTCGGCCAGGGCTCTCTGGATAGTGAGAGATGCTTCAGCGAATTTAAGATATCGCCGAGGGGTGAGTGCTGAAAGGTGTCTGCAGCGGTGAATTCCATGATCGGTGCCCAATCGGATTCGACTGGCAGGGGCGCAGGAGGTTCGGAGTTCGGCAGGGGGTCCGGCACCTCGGAGTCATGGGCTTTATGTGGGACAAGGTAAGTGTTCGGCTCCATCACCGTGGAAGTTGCAGCTCCCGAGGCGGTGTCCAGCCATCCGTCCTCGATCCGTGCGATCGGCTCCGGACTATGGGTCGGAGCGGATTCGTGTGCGGCCTCCAAGGTGTTGTCCGGCGACAGAGTTAGGTCGTGCCCATCGTGACAGCGCGGCATGCTCGGCTGTGGCTCAGATCCATCGAAGATCAAGTCCCCATGGATATCGGCCGTGAAGTTTAGGCTTCCAAACCTGACCTGACGGCCAGGGGCGTAGCTTTCGATCTGCTCCAGATGGCCAAGTGAGTTGGCCCGCAGTGCGAAGCCGCCGAATACGAAGATCTGTCCGGGGAGAAAAGTCTCACCCAGGACTGCGTCGTTGTTGATTGAAGAGGCCATCAAGCCTATCGGTGACGACACAGAGGAACTCTCAATGAAAGCACCAATGTCGGTGTCAAAACCGGCGGATCTCGGGTAGGGGGTCCCGAACTATGCGTCTAGGCGGATGGTAACAGGAGACAAGGGACATGATGTTTTACCCAGGTTCGGGCCCTCTTCATGGAGGTAAAACCCTACGTCCTGCTTGATTGATATTGATATTGTGGATGTTTACAAGAGTGGATCTACCACGAGATCAAGGAGGCTAAACCCTAGAAGCTAGCCTATGGTATGATTGTAATGGTTGTTGTTGTGTCCTACGGACTAGAGCCATCCGGTTTATATAGACACCGGAGAGGGCTAGGGTTACATTACGTATCCGTATCGCCAAGCTTGCCTTCCACGCCAAGGAAAGTCCCATCCGGACACGGGACGAAGTCTTCAATCTTGTATCTTCATAGTCTTGGAGTCCGGTCGATGATGATGATAGTCCGGCCGATGATAGTTCGGCCGATGATGGTAGTCCGGCTATCCGGACACCCCCTAATCTGGGACTCCCTCATAGATCTTATCATGGAACCTTCTCTTATAATCAAATGTTCCCTTGGTATAAGCTCATCTTGCATCTGTAAATTGATTCTTTGCAATCATGGTTCCGACCATATTTTCTCCTTGATTTCATTTTTCGGACAAGTTAAACTACTTGTCTTCTGCAGATCATTTCATCCGTCTAACCTCTATTTTGATCTACCTCGAGTATTGCCCCCTGTTATCTCGAGGATTTTGTGTCATTGCGCTACCTCTTGTGAATTCTCATTGGAATGGTACTCCATCACATCATTCCTAGCCTGATCGGCTATATCATTATCGAGCTAATTTTAACTGTGCTACCCGATCCTTCTTTCCGAAGCACAATTTTTATGATGAGCTAAGCTTATGTTGATTTTTCCTTGTCATATCATTTCGCCTTGAACAACAAGCTTGGTTTCGAGTTTGCATCGTACCCGTGGTTCCAATAACTTTTTGCTTCATCATTCCTTTGACTTGATGTCATCGCCGATCGATTACATCTTCCTGAAATCTCTGGACAATTGTGTCGTGCTCGTCAACATTCTGAGCTCTTCCAGCATATCAATGGAATTCGTGATGAGAACTACCATCGTTGACCCTCGATGATTTGAGTTATCATCGACAACTCCCTTGTCTTCTTTCCAACACATGTTTGATCATGTCTTGGTTATACCTTGGACTCCTTGCTATTCCTGCAATTGTTCCTTGAGTATTTCTTGTGATCTTCAACTCCAATCCCTACTTGTAACACCATGTTAATGCTACCTCGAAGCATGACTGAGGTATTCCGTATATCACCAAGAACATTGGAAGCACATTGCCGAATGTTTCTTGATCTATTATCCAAACAGCGTTGTATGGATAATATCATGATTCTTCCCTTGCCCCATTATCTAAATGCTTTTGAATTTGCTGTCCTATCATGTATATCCGGCTCCGCTTCCCCTTGGGAAGGATATACTCCCAATCCTAGTGTGTAAACACATTTTTACTTTCCAATGTTCTGATTAATCTAATGATCACCTTTTCTTTTCCATTGTTTTGTTTAACCTTTCTCGTGGTTTATGAGATCTAAGCAGTAATAGTTCCCTGCTTATGAAAACACCTCGGTGTACAATTTGTCAGTAAGACCTTGTTATTATTGATGTTGACATTCCGGTAACCATCGATGGACGAGAACTTTGCCTATTGGTCCGCCTCGTTCAATGAGTAGGAAAATAGTTCTCTCCGTCCCTCACCCTTGGTACCAATGTTGTTGACAACATAACTGACAGTCTATCATCTGACATGCCTTGCTATCGGCCCCCTTTCTACTTTTAACCCACATGGTGGCTCATAACCCACAGTTTCACAGGATCGAAACCTGACTCTCTTGTACAACCTTGATATCGAAGTATCTTATGCTCTTGGCTTTGTGTGTTATCACGAGCCACCCTCCGAGAGATGATATATTCCCGATGCTCTGAACCCCTTCTCACACTCTGTTCAGGTATCGATCGTTTGTCCATTTGCTTGAAACTTCTTATTGTACCTTCATATTTTGCTCTCGACGTTTTCTTAAATTTCAACTCGAGAGATACTTCTGTCACATTCCCTGCATTGTTCACCAGACAATTAACCCTATAAGGGTCAGTTCACACAAAGTTACTCTTTACTTCCCCACTTAAATCTCGGGACGAGATTTCTTGTAGTGGAGGAGATTTGTAACATCCCCAGCAACACACTACAATAATCTCCCCCTAATGAAGGTCATGTCATCATGATCATCATGCCAAAATGCCACTTGTCCAAAATCTGCTTCAAATTCAAATTCAAATTACAAATATTTGCTTCTTCTTTCATGCAAATAAAATAGTTCATCCTATGGAAAATAATCCCTAGATATTTGTCATGTTGAAGCCAACATTTTTGGAATTCCCAAATTACCTCTGAGAATTTATTATCTGGTCCAGCAGTATTTAAGATGTCCTTTTTATTTTCTAAAAATGCTTGGACAACTCCTGAAGGCCCCAAAATTATTGTGGCAGTGCAAAAGATTTCTTTGAAATTGTTTTGGCCCGTGGGATATTTTTGCAAAGTCATTTGGGGCTAAAAGAAAATGCAAAACTAGTTAAAAATGAAAAAGATGCCCCTGCCCCTCTGTAACTAACCCCTTGGGCTTCGGCCCACCTGAACCAGCCCATCTAGCCCACTCCCTCCCCCCACCGGTCGCCTCCCTCCCCTGTTCCACCGATCGAGCGCCCGCGCCCGTCGGCCGCAGCCTGACCACCTCGTCGTCCCCGTCGCCGAGGGGATAAGGGCAGCCCCGGACGCCTCGAGTTTCCCTCCTCACCTACCGCCACTCCCACTCCCCCACTCCTCCTTTCCCCCTCCTCCAGATCCGTCTCGCCCATGCGCCCTGCGCCGTCCGCCGTGCTGACCGCGGCCACCGCTGTCCCCGTCCCTCTCCGATGAGTCCCCGAGCGCCTTCGTGCTCCGCGACGTCTTCCTCGACCACCTGACCAAGCCAGGAGCCCCCACAGCAAGCGCGCCGACCTCTTCTTCCTCCTCTGCTCCGACGAACACCGGCGTCGAATTCGGCCACCTCGCGCCTCCCCCGAGCCCACGGAGCACACCTACAGGCGCCCAGTGAGCACCTTCTCCCTCTCCCTCTCTCCCCGTGCTCTTACCCGCACCGTGGCAGCCTCTGCGATTGCCGCCCGAACCCAGCTCCATCACCTAGCTTGCCGCCGACGCTGTAGTCGTTGTCAGGCTCACCCGAGCACGAGAACGTGCTCAGGTCCCCTCATCGCGACCGCTCATGCTGCTAGATCCCCTCCCCGTGCCCTTTGTCGCTCACCCCGCCTATGGCCGAACTCCGGCGACCGCTAAGGTGCTCGCCGTTGTCGTATCGAGCCTCCCTGAGACCAACCGGTGGCACCGCGTGATGCGCGCCGACGCCAACTCTCGAACGTGACCGAAAACGCGGCAACCATGCCTTGTATCCATTTTCTGGCCATCTCTGGCGAACTTCCGCCGCGAGAATGGTCGCCGGCGCGACTCTAGTCGCCGTCCGACGTGGCGCTGACGCGGCAGCCCTAGACCACGTCGCTGAGCCACTGCCAGTGGGCCCCGCAAGCCCCGTTGACTGGGTATGACCAAGTCAACGTGCTGACTGGGCGTCTTTGTGACGCTGACGTGCGGGCCCCACCGCTTAATCCTCTAATTAAAATGTTTTCATAATTAAAACTAATTAGTTTAGTTAATTAGTCCATGAGAGATGGGGCCTTCCTGCTAAATAACTCTGTTCAGTTAGTTTTAAAACTATGTTAACTCTCTGTCTATGACATGTGGGTCCCGCTAGACCTACAGGTCAGTTTTGACCTGGTCAGCGAGTTTGTTGACTGCTTACATCATCCCCACGCAATGCTGACGTCATTTTCTTTTTCTGTTAATTCTATTAAATTAATAATTCCAGAAAATGCTTTAACCTTTGAAAATTCATAGAAATTAATCCGTAACTCGGATGAAAATGTTTTCTACATGAAAGTTGCTCAGAAAAACGAGACGAACTCGAATACGCTAACCACATACCTGTCAGATGCCTCTAACTATATGAACATGGAACATTCACCTCCGGTCATCTGTCTGACACAGGTCCGGAACCGGGAATACATTCCCGATTGAATTCCCCCTTCACCTATATCGTGTAGCCATACGTTAGGTCACACCCGGCACAACATATTGCCACGTTATGCTTTGTGATGCTATGTTTGCTTTATATTTAATGTTTCTTCCCCCTCTTCTCTCCAGTAGACCGCGAGACTGATGATGCCCCTGTGATCGTCTACGTGGACGATGAACCCTCCTTGCCAGAGCAACCAGGCAAGCACCCCCCTTTGATCATCCCGATATCGACCATTCCATTAAGCTTCAGCTGAGCGACTGAGCGACTGAGCGACACACGCCGGGTTGGACTGGTAAGCACCTGCCTTTTTTAAGGAGGTATCTAGGTCTTCTCACCGACCGTGTTCGCAACGTGCAGGAGTTCCCGGGGCGATGGCCCATGACCCCTGGGGGCATAGGTTTAGTCCAGCGTGTTGACCCCTCTATTTAGCCTAGGTTGGGTTGCAGCGTATTGTTTGGATGAGGCCGGGCATGACCCAGGAAAGTGTGTCCGGCCGGAGTTAATCGAGCATGGTGGGTAAGTTGGTGCACCCCTGCAGGGAACAAAACATCTATCGATAGCCTGTCCTACGGTAACGGACACTCGGAGTTGTATCCCGATCGATACAACTAGAACTGGATGTTGAGGCATGATTTGGATATGTGGCTTCAGGAGTCGAGAAAGGATCCCGGAGCGTTGATACATCAACATTAATATGACTTATGTTATACTACTCTACTCCCTCATGTTGCTGCAAGATGGTGGTTTCCAGAAGATGCTAGTCTTTGATAGGTATAGCTTTTCCCCTTCTCTTCTGGCATTCTGCAGTTCAGTCCACAGATACTACCCCTTTCATTGATACCGATGCATAAGTAGTGTAGATCCTTGCTTGCGAGTACTTTGGATGAGTACTCACGGTTGCTTTGCTACCCCTTTTCCCCCTTCTTTCTTCTTTCTGGTTGTTGCAACCAGATGGTGGAGTCCAAGAGCCAGACGCCACCTTCGACGACGACGACTACTACCACGAGGGTGCTTACTACTACGTGGAGGCCGTCGACGACCAGGAGTAGTTAGGAGGCTCCCAGGCAGGAGGCCTTGCCTTTTCAATCATGTTGCTTTTTGTGCTAGCCTTCTTAAGGCAAACTTGTTTAACCTATGTCTGTACTCAGATATTGTTGCTTTCGCTGACTCGTTGTATTCAAGATGATATATTCGAGGCCTTGAGGCCCCTGTCTTGTAATATAAAGCTTGTATTATTTTAATTTGTGTCTAGAGTTGTGTTGTGATATCTTCCCGTGAGTCCTTGATCTTAATCGTACACATTTGCGTGTATGATTAGTGTACGATTGAAATGGGGGCGTCACATAAGGAGATCATTATTGTTGGTATCGGAAAAGTCACACAATTTAGTATTATCTTGAGCCATCGTGACAAGCAATCCAACACACAAGCACACAAGAGACAAGCGAAAAAGAGGCGAACGGAAAAGAGAGGGCGAATAAAACGGTAAGGGTGAACTGGGGGAGAGGAAAACGAGAGGCAAATGGAAAATAATGTAATGCGAGGGAGAAGAGTTTGTGATGGGTACTTGGTATGTCTTGACTTGTGCGTAGACCTCCCCAACAACGGCGCCAGAAATCCTTCTTGCTACCTCTTGAGCATTGCGTTGGTTTTCCCTTGAAGAGGAAAGGATGATGCAGCAAAGTAGCGTAAGTATTTCCCTCAGTTTTTGAGAACCAAGGTATCAATCCAGTAGGAGGCTACACGCAAGTCCCTTGCACCTACACAAACAAACAAGAACCTCGCAACCAACGCGATAAAGGGGTTGTCAATCCCTTAACGACCACTTGTGAAAGTGAGATCTGATAGAGATAATAAGATAAGATAAATATTTTTGGTATTTTTATGATATAGATTGGAAAGTAAAGATTGCAAAATAAAATAGATCGGAAACTTATATGATGGAAAATAGACCCAGGTGCCATAGGTTTCACGAGTGGCTTCTCTCAAGATAGCATAAGTATTACGGTGGGTGAACAAATTACTGTTGAGCAATTGATAGAAAAGTGCATAGTTATGAGAATATCTAGGCATGATCATGTATATAGGCATCACGTCCGCGACAAGTAGATCGAAACGATTCTGCATCTACTACTATTACTCCACACATCGACCGCTATCCAGCCTGCATCTAGAGGATTAAGTTCATAAGAACAGAGTAACACATTAGGCAAGATGACATGATGTAGAGGGATAAACTCAAGCAATATGATATAAACCCCATCTTTTTATCCTTGATGGCAACAATACAATACGTGCCTTGCTGCCCCTGCTATCACTCGGAAAGGACACTGCAAGATTGAACCCAAAGCTAAAAACTTCTCCCATTGCAAGAAAGATCAATCTAGTAGGCCAAACCAAACTAATAATTCGAAGAGACTTGCAAAGATAACAAATCATACATAAAAGAATTCAGAGGAGATTCAAATATTTCTCATAGGTAAACTTGAGCATAAACCCACAATTCATCGGATCTCGACAAACACACCACAAAAAGAGTTACATTGAATAGATCTCCAAGAAGATTGAGGAGAACATTGTATTGAGATTCAAAGAAAGAGAAGAATCCATCTAGCTAATAACTATGGACACGAAGGTATGTGGTAAACTACTCACAACTCATCAGAGAGGCTATGGTGTTGATGTAGAAGCCCTCCGTGATCGATTCCCCCTCCGGCGGAGCGCCAAAAAAGGCTCCAAGATGGGATCTCACGGAAACAGAAGGTTGCGGCGGTGGAAATAGGGTTTTGGGGTGCTCCTGGATGTTTTCAGGGTACGTATATATATATATATATATATATATATATATATATATATATATATATATATATATATATATATATATATATATATATATATATATATATATAGGCGAAAGAAGTCGGTCAAGGTAGCCACGAGGGGCCCATGAGGGTGGGGGCGCGCCCACCCCCCTAGGGCGGGCCTCCATGCCTCGTGTTTTCCTCGTTTGTTGCTTGACGTCCACTCCAAGTCTCCTGGATTGCGTTTGTTCCAAAAATAAATCTCCCGAAGGTTTCATGCCATTTGGACTCCGTTTGATATTCCTTTTCTGTGAAACACTGGAATAGGCAAAAAAAAAATCAACAATTTGGGCTGGGCCTCTGGTTAACAGGTTAGTCCCAAAAATGATATAAAAGTGTTTAGTAAAACACATAAACATCCAAAACAGGTAATATAATAGCATGGAACAATAAAAAATTATAGATACGTTGGAGACGTATCATATTTCTTCAAGCAACTTCCCTTATGTGGCAAGGAATTATGCATGGACTCGATCTGCTGAAAAAAGGTATCATATGGAGAATGGTCGATAGTTTTGGTATAAACATTTGGAGGGATAATTGGATTCCTAGGGATTCTGGCCTTTGTATATCTGCTAAAAAGAATAGAACTAGGATCAAATGGGTGTCCGAGTTATTCATGAATGGGTCTAGAAGTTGGGATGAGAACCTGATTAGACATCTTTTCTATAGTCGTGATGCAGATGAAATTCTAAAATTGCGTATTCTGAGGTTGAGTGAGGGTGATGTTATTTCTTGGCACCATGAGAAGAGTGGTTTGTTCTCTGTGAAAAGTGCGTATAGGCTGGCACTGAATCTTCAGGAATCAAATGTTGATCCAGGTAACTCTAGTGGTGCCACGAATGGGGAAAGGAGGCTATGGAATATAATTTGGAAGGCTAATGTCCCCCGGAAGATTAGAATATTTGCGTGGAGGGCTGCCTCTAATAGTTTGGCGGTTCAAGTTAACAGGGCTAAACACCATCAAGCTATTCTAGGTATGTGCTCGATTTGTGGTATTGAGGATGAATGTATTTTTCACGCATTGGTGAGTTGCCCCAAGGCACGGACGTCTCGTATGGCGTTGAAGGAAGTGTGGAATTTACCGGCTGAAGAGAATTTCAAATATTCTGGGCCCAACTGGCTTCTTACTTTATCCTCGAAAGCTATTGTGATCCCCTACACTTGTGTTTTATCATGCATGAGCAAACATTATTCATGTTTTGTACACCTTGGCATTTGAGGAATGATTTGATCTTTGGAAAAGGTAAGGAATCCATCTCGGCATCTGTGAGCTTTGTAGAAAATTACTGGGCTTCTTTCTCATCTTGCCATGCAAACATGGAGGTGGAGATGTGCAACAAAGGTAAACAAGTGATGGGGGAAGTTCAGCCAACCACCATTATGGAGAGGAGTTCTATATCTTGGAAGCCGCCCAACTCTGAGTTCTTCAAGATTAATGTCAATGCAAGTTTTGTGGAGGCCATTAAAGTTGCGAGTGTGGGGGTGATTGTCAGAAACCATTGTGGACAAGTTATTGTTTCATCGTGGGATTATTTCGGAGCTTGCTATAGCACCGAGGAAGCGGAACTTAGGGCGGCACTTTTTGGCATGTATATCGGTATCACTCTTGACATGCCCATCATTTTGGAAACTGATTGCTCTTCTGTGGCTTCTGTTTTTGGAAAAGATTGCTTTGACAGGTCACCCCTTATCGACCTAAAGAAGGAGGCGGCCAGTGTATCGAAGCTACATGTGAAGTTTCAGATATCGAAGATCTATAGGAGGGCTAATACGGTGACTCGTGAGATTGCTAAGCTCAGTTCGATAATAGGTCTGATGGAATTATGTTTAATTCTGTTCCGCCCTCTGTGGCTAAGTTTGTAATGAATGATTGTACAAACATTTTACGTTAATTAATACATGGTGGGTTTTCAAAAAAAAAATTGTCCATTTATCATATAGAAAGTCTGTGCATGGTTCAATGTTTCCTCTCCATATTTTTAAAGGAGATTTGAGTTGAAAATTAAATGTTAATCTTCAATTTGGGCAAGTTCTTTGTGTAAAATTGAATAGATTATTCTTAAACGTTGCATGTGCTATGTTTTGTAATGTTCCCACTCATTGCAATACATATGCCAATTTGGTGTCTTGTTTACATATGCGTGCACAGAATTATAGTTAGCTATATGCATATTTTGTTAGCATTCCAACATTCTTGTTCACATGTAAAAAAGATACGCTGATATTATTGGTATGTCTATGGAAAATATAGTGGTATCATATATTCAGTGAAGCAATATTTCTTGTGAAGAATTTGTGGTATGCCATTTTCTTTCACTTATTTAGCATTTTCTTGTAATAAGGGTATCAACTTTCTAACGGAAATCATGTGTGGTATTTTTCCTCAAACTTTTTTGTTTCATATTGATCCATCGTGTAACTGGTATCTATAACTGCAGAAGTTGACACAATAAATTTGGTCAATGTTATTTATGCCAAGTGTTCTGTTCACATGAATCAAATAAACCATCCCAAGGGTGATCAATGATGCTCCAACAGTCAACCCGACCCTTCCTTAGATTTCCTAAAAGTCGAGCCTCATGGTATGATAAATTGATTACCAGATGATTGCATTTGTGACATATTCAAATTACTTGATGTGCCAAAAGATTTAGAATCATGTGCTACTGTCTACTAGAGGTGGGCTGAGGTTGTGCTGTCATTGGCGTCAAAACCTTTTCAAACTTGGAAGAAGGATCATCTGGTGCTAAAGGGACATGATTTAGATGACACACAACTTGTGCTAAATGTCATTTAGACACCATCCAGTTGTCAAGTGGCACTTCTTCTAGTTGATGAACCACAAGTATAGGGGATCATTTGTAGTCCTTTAGATAAGTAAGAGTCTCGAACCCAACGAGGAGCAGAAGGAAATGACAAGCGGTTTTCTGTAAGGTATTCTCTGCAAGCACTGAAATTATCAATAACAGATAGTTTTGTGATAAGGTAACTTGTAACGGGTAACAAGCAACAAAAGTAAACAAGGTGCAGCAAGGTGGCCCAATCCTTTTTGTAGCAAAGGACAAGCCTGGACAAACACTTATATAAAGGAAAACGCTCCTGAGGACACATGGGAATTATCGTCAAGCTAGTTTTCATCACGCTCATAAGATTCGCGTTCGTTACTTTGATAGTTTGATATGTGGGTGGACCAGTGCTTGGGTGCTGCCCTTCCTTGGACAAGCATCCCACTTATGATTAACTACTCTCGCAAGCATCCGCAACTGTGAAAGAAGAATTAATGTAAACATAACTATAGCATGAAACATATGGATCCAAATCAGCCCCTTACGAAGCAACGCATAAACTAGGGTTTAAGCTTCTAGCACTCTAGCAACCCATCATCTACTTATAACTTCCCAATGCCTTCCCCTAGGCCCAAATAAGGGTGAAGTGTCATGTAGTCGATGTTCACATAACACCACTAGAGGAAAGACAACATACATCTTATCAAAATATCGAACGAATACCAAATTCACATGACTACTTATAGCAAGACTCCTCCCATGTCCTCAGGAACAAACGTAACTACTCACAAATCATATTCATGTTCATAATCAAAGGGGTATTAATATGCATTAAGGATATGAACATATAATCTTCCACCGAATAAACCAACTAGCATCAACTACAAGGAGTAATCAACACTACTATCAACCCACAGGTACCAATCTGAGGTTTTGAGACAAAGATCGGATACAAGAGATGAACTAGGGTTTGAGAGGACATGGTGCTGGTGAAGATGTTAATGGAGACTGACCCCCTCCCGATATGAGGATCGATGGTGATGATTTCCCCCTCCCGGAGGGATGTTTCCTGGCTGAACAACTCTGCCGGAGCCCTAGATTGGTTCCGCCTTGAGACAGCGGCGCTTCATCCCGAAAGCTTCCTTCTGATTTTTTCCAGGGTGAAAGACTTCATATAGCAAAAGATGGGCACGGGAGGCCTGCAAGGGGGCCCACAAGACAGGGGGCGCGCCCAGGGGGTAGGGCGCGCCCCCACCCTCATGGCCAGGGTGTGGACCCCCTCTGGTTGATTCTTTCGCCAGTATTTTTTATTAATTCCAAAATGTGCCTCCCTGAAGTTTGAGGACTTTTGGAGTTGTGCAGAATAGGTCTCTAATATTTGCTCCTTTTCCAACCCAGAATTCCAGCTGCCGGCATTCTCCCTCTTCATGTAAACATTGTAAAATAAGAGAGAAAAGGCATAAGTATTGTGACATAATGTGTAATAACAGCCCATAATGTAATAAATATCAATATCAAAGCATGATGCAAAATGGATGTATCACTAGTCCTGGTGTTCGACATGTCACTGACAAAGGAGTCAGGTTTGCAACTAATTAATGCATTTTGTAACCTATCATTGGTGTGTCTGATTGGCTGCCCTATGATCACAGACGATGGCATCCTTCAGGTCTCTACAAGATGCGCCTCATTTAGTTCCCTCAACATTGAGGATTGCCCATCCATTATAGATGCATTGTGCAAACTCTAGTAAAACACACAAAGAAGCTCTTATTTCTTTCCTTGGGTCGTTGCCCTTAAATCCCGAACAGCGCCATAGTTTCCTTGATGACCGAGAAACCTAGTTTGGTCAATGGAGCTCCAAAGCATGGATGTCCTACCGCAGAGTGCAAGATTAGAGGTGGCAACAGCAATCTCTCTTCCAATAATCCATCCTTTGCATACCCTATTCTGGGTTGATTGTTCTATTAGTTATTTATAAGGCTTGCTTCCCCATTTTGAGATCCCATCTCTAAAGTGTCTAGCGATCGGGGCCTGCACTGGGATGAATCATCTTGACCTAATCCATTTGCTGGGCCCGGCCAAGAATTTCAAGAGCCTCGATCTATCAATGTTTAGGTTCTCCTCTTATGCAGCTCTCGTGGAGGTATTTTATTCGTGTCAGGAGACCATCAGACAACTCACACTTAATGACTGCACTTTCGATGTGGTATCATGATAACCCACAAGTACAGGGGATTGCAACAGTTTTCGAGGCTAGAGTATTCAAACCCAATTTATTGATTCGACACAAGGGGAGCCAAAGAATATTCTCAAGTATTAGTAGTTGAGTTGTCAATTCAACCACACCTGGATAACTTAATATCTGCAGCAAAGTATTTAGTAGCAAAGTAGTATGATAGTAATGGTAACAGTGGCAAAAGTATTGTAGTGATTGTAATAGTAGCAACGGAAAAGTAAATAAGCAAAGCACAATATGTGAAAAGCTCGTAGGCATTGGATCAGTGATGGATAATTATGTCGATGCAATTCATCATGTAATAGTTATAACATAGGGTGACACAGAACTAGCTCGAGTTCATCAATATAATGTAGGCATGTATTCCGAATATAGTCATACGTGCTTATGGAAAAGAACTTGCATGACATATTTTGTCCTACCCTCTCGTGGCAGCGGGGTCCTAGTGGAAACTAAGGGATATTAAGGCCTCCTTTTAATAGAGTATCGGACCAAAGCATTAACACATAGTGAATACATGAACTCCTCAAACTACGGTCATCACCGAGAAGTATCCCTATTATTGTCACTTCGGGGTTGTCGGGTCATAACACATAATAGGTGACTATAGACTTGCAAGATAGGATCAAGAACTCACATATGTTCATGAAAACATAATAGGTTTAGATCTTAAATCATGGCACTCCGGGCCCTAGTGACAAGCATTAAGCATAGCAAAGTCATAGTAACATCAATCTCAGAACATAGTGGATACTAGGGATCAAACCCTAACAAAACTAACTTGATTGCATGGTAAATCTCATCCAACCCATCACCGTCCAACAAGCCTACGATGGAATTACTCATGCACGACGGTGAGCATCATGAAATTGGTGATGGAGGATCGTTGATGATGATGACGATGACGAATCCCCCTCTCCGGAGCCCCGAACGGACTCTAGATCAGCCCTCCCAAGAGAGATTAGGGCTTGGCGGCGGGTCCATATCATAAAACGCGATGAAACTTTCTCTCTGATTTTTTTCTCTACGAAACGGAATATATGGAGTTGGAGTTGAGGTCGGTGGAGCATCAGGACCAAGCGCCTTTAATTCTTTCGGGCGCGCCCAGGGGGAGGGGGCGCTCCCCCACCCTCGTCGACAGGGTGTGGGCCCCCTGACTTTAATTCTTTCGGCAGTATTTTTTATATTTTCCAAATGGTATCTCTGTGGATTTTCAGGTCATTCCGAGAACTTTTGTTTTCTGCACAATAAACAACATCATGGCAATTCTGCTCAAAATAGCATCAGTCCGGGTTAGTTTTATTCAAATCATGCAAGTTAGAGTCCAAAACAAGAGCAAAAGTGTTTGGAAAAGTAGATACCTTGGAGACGTATCAACTCCCCCAAGCTTAAACCTTTGCTTGTCCTCAAGCAATTCAGTTGATAAACTGAAAGTGATAAAGAAAAACTTTTACAAACTCTGTTTGCTCTTGTTGTTGTAAATATGTAAAGCCAGCATTCAAGTTTTCAGCAAAGATTATGAACTAACCATATTCACAATAACACTTAAGTCTCATGTTTACTCATATCAATGGCATAATCAACTAGCGAGCAATAATAATAAAACTCGGATGACAACACTTTCTCAAAACAATCATAATATGATATAACAAGATGGTATCTCTCTAGCCCTTTCCGAGAATGCAAAACATAAATGCAGAGCACCTTTAAAGATCAAGGACTGACTAAACATTGTAATTCATGGTAAAAGAGATCCAGTCAAGTCATACCCAATATAAACTAACAATAATGAATGCAAATGACGGTATGCTCTCCAGCGGGTACTTTTTAATAAGAGGGTGATGACTCAACATAAAAGTAAATAGATAGGCCCTTCGTAGAGGGAAGTAGGGATTTGTAGAGGTGCCAGAGCTCGATTTTAAAATAGAGATGAATAACATTTTGAGCGGTATACTTTCACTGTCAATGCAACAACTATGAGATCTCGATATCTTCCATGCTACATACATTATAGGCGGTTCCCAAATAGAATGGTAAAGTTTATACTGCCCCACCACCAACAAGCATCAATCCATGGCTTGCTCGAAACAACGAGTGCCTACAACTAGCAACAGCCCTGGGGGAGTTTTGTTTAATTATTTCTATTTGCTTTGATCTTTTTGATCATGGGACTGAGCATCCCGGTTACCAGCCATTTTCTCATGAATGAGGAGCAGAGTCCACTCCCCTTGAGAATAACCCACCTAGCATGGAAGATACAGACAACCCTAGTTGAAACATGAGCTGCTCGAGCATACAAGACATAATTTCATTTGAAGGTTTGGAGTTTGGCTCATACAAATTTACTTGGAACGGCAGGTAAATACCGCATATAGGAAGGTATGGTGGACTCATATGGAATAACTTTGGGGTTTATGGAGTTTGGATGCACAAGCAGTATTCCCGCTTAGTACATGTGAAAGCTAGCAAAAGACTGGGAAGCGACCAACTGAGAGAGCGACAATAGTCATGAACATGCATTAAAATTAATCAACACTGAGTGCAAGCATGACTAGGATATAATCCACCATGAACATAATTATCGTGAAGGCTATGTTGATTTGTTTCAACTACATGCGTGAACATGTGCCAAGTCAATTCACTTGAATCATTCAAAGGAGGATACCACCCTATCATACCACATCACAACCATTTTAATAGCATGTTGGCACACAAGGTAAACCATTGTAAGCTCCTAGCTAATTAAGCATGGCATAAGCAATTATAATATCTAATTGTCATTTCAAACATGTTTATTCATAATAGGCTGAATCAGGAATGGTGAACTTATCATATTTACAAAAACAAGAGAGGTCGAGTTCATACCAGCTTCTCTTATCTCAATAAGTCCATCTGTAGCGACCAGACCTCAAACAGTCCGATCTCTGTGCATCAGTGTCATCCCTGGATCGGTAATGCTGACACACACAGTACTTGAAGGATTTATAACAGAGTAGCAATCACACACTTATTACGCTGAATGTCTCAAAAGAGAACTTATTACAATAAATATGGCTTAAGGCCACCGAATAACGATAACGACGAAAGTCTTGGAAGATAAAGTGGGTCCAGTAACTCCAACGGCATCACTGAGTGAAAAATCACGACCTAAGGCACCTTACTCATCGTCTGAAAAGTCTGCAACATGAATGTTGCAGCCCGAAATGGGTCAGCACATGGAATATGCTGGCAATGTAACACATAGAGAGTAATGAACAAGATATTGCTATCACTACATGCATATATGGCTGGTGGAAAGCTCTATGGTTATAATTTTGCATAAACCCAATTTTTCCCTACAACAAAGGAATAAATTTTATTTAACTATCATGGTGGTTGTTAAACATTGAGAAGGTTCCTCCAACTCAATCCCAATTAAGCATCATCATTAAACCCAATCAAAATTAATTTAAGTAACATGATGAGATTCATAGGATAATCATGAACTAGATACTCAAAACGTCCATAACCGGGGACACGACTAACCATGATAGTTTATACACTCTGCAGAGGTTTGCGCACTTTTCCCACAAGACTCGAATACATCCATGGTCGGAGAAACAAGACACAGTCTTTCTGAAACAATAACTCTTTACTCCGGGTGGACAGTTACACCTACTTTCCCCTACATCTGCTAGCCCACCACTGAAAGAGGTCTTGCAACGTACTCAACTATGCTAGAGCCCATAATAGCTTGTGGCTGCACATGGAAGTTTCTAGCATGAATAATCTTATGATCCCTTTGAGCCTCGGTGGCAGTCCAAAGGAGAATCACACGGTACCCGGGGATTTCCAAAAATACAGGCAACACTGGGTTCCCTAGGTGCCTCAATCCACCCAGATGTCAATTAAAGTAGCCACCTTAAGTTAACCATTAATTAAAAATCTCATATCTGTCATGGATACACTCACCCAATCCACATCTACAAGCATAGCATAGCAATATATAAGCAACGTAGAAGTAACTCCCAAAGGTTTGATGATAAACAGGACAATAGGTACTACCTCATCTACTTCCCAAAACCCACATATTAATCAGATCCTAACCATGCATTTGTTTGCAGATTGATCTAATGCAATAAAACTGGGTAGTAAAGAGGTATGATCAGAGTGTTACTTGCCTTGCTGATGATTCGTGAAACCTAGAGACTCGTAGTAGCACGCTTTGCACTCTGGGTATTCTATCGCAAACAAACAAGCATACAATAAGCACTCAACTAGAAGCACGGGTAAAAACTCAAATAAGAGATCTAACCAAAAGTTCAACTTAAGAACTCCGGTTTGCAAAAAGAATCAAATCAAACAAAGCAACGAAACTCAAACTGCGAAAGAAACAAGCTTCGATTACTAATCTGGACTTAAGTCAAGTTTTACAGTAGCATAAACTAGTTTGATTGGGTTAAACAGAAAGAGGGCTTCGAGACGAAACTCTAGGCGCTTGAATCGCCTGATTCCAATAAACGAGTGAAAAGATGAACTAAAACGAAAATCGGGTCAGAAATCACGATCAAAATTAATCGCGGAAAACCCTGGAAAAGGAAAAAACTGAGGAATAGGCTAACGAACGAACGTTCGTTGTCTACGGCTAAACGGTGAAAACAGTTCGTTAAAACAAACGTATAGATGAACGTCCGCAAAATAAATAAACCGTCGGAAAAACCGATCTAACGAAAAATAAACTGGAAATAAAAAAACCGGATCTAGATCTAGGGTTTACCAAAATAAACCGAAAAAAGGCAGTGGCGGCGTGGCACGGCAACGACAGCTGGGGCTGCGCGAGGCTCGAGGCGGGCTAGGGTTCAGCGGCGGCTGGGGTGGGCTGGGGCGGCGGGGTCGCGGGCTTATAAAGCCTGGACGTGGCGGAGTCCGGGTCGCCCACGACGGCCCAAGTCGGGTTGACTTTTTTTATAAAAAAAACAATAATTTCGACGTGCAGAAAAAGAAAGAAAAGAAATACTAAACAGACTCCAAAAATTCCAAAATAAATACTAAACAAACCTACCCCCCTTAAGATGAATCTTGCCCTCGACATTCGGGTTGGCTAGAAAATAGGTGAGGGTGGTCCTTCCGTAGGTCTTCCTCTCGTTCTGAGGTGGCTTCATCTTCGGTATGGTGGCTCCACTGAACTTTGTAGAACTTGATAACTTTACTGCGGGTGACTCGGCTGGCAAACTTGATAATCTTGACTGGTTTCTCCTCATAGGTCAAATTGCTATCCAGCTGAATCGTTTCCAGTGGCACGGTATATTTCAGAGGAATATCAGCCATCTCTGCGTGGCACTTCTTCAACTGAGAAACATGGAACACGTCGTGAACTCCTGACAATCCTTCGGGCAACTCTAACTTGTAAGCAACTTCTCCCATATGTTCCAAAACTTTGTATGGTCCCACAAAACATGGTGCTAACTTTACCTTAACTCCAAAACGCTTAACTCCTCAAAGTGGGGACACACGAAGATAAACTCTGTCTCCGACTTCGTAAACTGTCTCCTTGCGTTTAGAATACGCATAGCTCTTCTGCCTGGACTAGGCTGCATTAAGTCTATCACGAATCAACTTAACCTTCTCTTCAGACTCTTTAATCAAATCTGGTCCAAACAACTGACGGTCTCCAACCTCGTCCCACAACAACGGTGTCCTGCACCTCGTTCTGTACGAAGCTTCGAAAGGGGCCATCTTCAAACTGGATTGGTAGCTATTGTTGTAAGAAAACTCTGCATATGGTAAATTTTCATCCCAACTAGATCCATAATCTAGCGCACAAGCTCTCAGGATGTCCTCCAGAATCTGATTGACTCTCTCGGTCTGTCCATCTATCTGTGGATGAAAGGCTGTACTGAACTCTAGCCTGGTACCCAAAGTTTTGTTCAACTGAATCCAGAACTTTGAGGTAAACTGGGTTCCTCTATCCGATACAATGGTCCTCGGAACTCCATGCAGACATACGATCCTGGTCATGTATATCTTTGCCAACTTAGCACTGGTGTAAGTGGTCTTCACTAGGACGAAGTGAGCTACCTTCGTCAAACGATTGACTACAACCCATATCGAGTCATAGCCTGAACGAGTCCTGGCCAATCCCATGATAAAATCCATGCCTAGCTTATCCCACTTCCATTCGGCTATCGGCAATGGCTGTAGCAATCCTGCTGGCTTCTGATGCTCTGCCTTCACTCTCTGACATACATCACAAACTGCTACATACTCCGCAATATCCTTCTTCATTCCGGTCCACCAGAAATATTCCTTCAAATCCAAATACATCTTGGTATTTCCTGGGTGAATCGAATACGGCGAATCATGGGCCTCTTGTAGAATCAACTTCCTGATCTCCTGATCATTAGGCACATATACGCGGTCCTCAATGTTGGGGAACATAGCAGAAATTCAAAATTTTCTATGCATCACCAAGATCAATCTATGGAGATTCTAGCAACAAGAGAGGGAGAGGATGAGTGCATCTTCATACCCTTGAAGATCGTGATGCGGAAGCGTTACAAGAACGCAGATGAGGGAGTCGTACTCGCGGCGATTCAAATCGCGGAAGATCTGATCTAACGCCGAACAGACGGCGCCTTCGCGTTCAACACATGTACAGCCCAGGGATGTCTCATCCTTCTTGATCCAGCAAGGGGAGAGGAGAAGTTGAAGGAGAGCTCCGGCAGCACGACGGCGTGGTGGTGGAGCTTGCAGTTCTCCGGCAGGGCTTTGCCAAGCACTACCGAGGAGGAGGTGGAGTTGGAGAGGGGGAGGGATGTGCCAGGAGCAAGGGCGCAGCTGCCCTCCCACCCCTCCACTATATATAGGGGCAAGGGGAGAGGGGGAGGTGCCCTAGGGTTTCCCCTACGGGGCGGCGGCCAAGCAAATTGGATCACCCTAGGGAAAATCCTAGGGAGACTTGCCCCCCAAGCCAAGCAGGTGGAGGATTGCCTCCCAAGCCAGGTGGAGGCGCCCCACCTCCCCAAATAACATGGGAAATGGTGTGATGGGCGCACCACCCCTTAGTGGGCTGGTTTTCCCCTTCCCCTTTGGCCCATGAGGCCATCCAACACTTGTCGGGGCTCCCGAAACACCTTTCAGTCATGCTGGCCATAGCCTGGTACCCCCGGAACACTTCCGAACTCCAATACCCTTCATCCAATATATTGATCTTCACTGTCGGACCATTCCGGAACTCCTCGTGACGTCCGGGATCACATCCGGGACTCCGAACTGCCTTCGGTAACCACATACTATTTCCCATAACAACTCTAGCATCACCGAACTTTAAGTGTGTAGTCCCTACGGCTTCGGGAACCATGCAGACATGACCGAGACACCTCTCCAGCCAATAACCAATAGCGGGATCTAGATACCCATATTGGCTCCCACATGTTCCACGATGATCTCATCGGATGAACCACGATGTCGAGGATTCAGTCAATCCCATATACAATTCCCTTTGTCTATCGGTATGTTACTTGCCCGAGATTCGATCGTCAGTATCCCAATACCTCGTTCAATCTCGTTACCAACAAGTCACTTTACTCGTTCCATAATGCATGATCCCTTGACTAACTACTTAGTCACATTGAGCTCATTATTATGATGCATTACTGAGTGGGCCCAGAGATACCTCTCCGTCATACGGAGTGACAAATCCCAGTCTCGATTCGTGCCAGCCCAACAGACACTTTCGGAGATACCCGTAGTGCACCTTTATATCCACCCAGTTACGTTGTGACATTTGGCACACCCAAAGCATCTACGGTATCCGGGAGTTGCACAATCTCATGGTCTAAGGAAATGATACTTGACATTGGAAAAGCTTTAGCAAATGAACTACACGATCTTGTGCTATGCTTATGATTGCGTCTTGTCCATCACATCATTCTCCTAATGATGTGATCCCGTTATCAATGACATCCAATGTCCATGGTCAGGAAACCATAACCATCTATTGATCAACGAGCTAGTCAACTAGAGCCTCACTAGGGACATGTTGTGGTCTATGTATTTACACATGTATTACGGTTTCCATTTAATACAATTATAGCATGAACAATATACAATTATCACGAACAAGGAAATACAATAATAACCATTTTATTATTGCCTCTAGGGCATATTTCCAACAGTCTGCCACTTACACTAGAGTCAATAATCTAGTTCACATCACTATGTGATTGTAATGAATCAACACCCATGGGGTTTGATCATATCTCGCTTGTGAGAGAGGTTATTAGTCAACGGATCTGAACCTTTCAGATCCGTGTGTGCTTTGCAAATCTCTATGTCATCTTGTAGATGCAGCTACCACACGCTATTTGGAGCTATTCCAAATAACTGTTCTACTATACAAATCAGGTTTACTACTCAGAGTCATCCGGATTAGTGTCAAAGTTTTCACCGACGTAACCCTTTACGACGAACTCTTTTACCACCTCCATAATCGAGAAAATTCCTTAGTCCACTATTTACTAAGGATAACCTTGATCGCTGTCCTGTGATCCATTCCTGGATCACACTTGTACCCATTGACAGACTCATGGCAATGCACACTTCAGGTGCGGTACACATCATAGCATACTTTAGAGCCTACGTCTAAAGCGTAGGGGACGACCTTCGTCCTTTCTCTCTTTTCTGCCGTGGTCAGGTCTTGAGTCTTACTCAATACTCATACCTTATAACACAGCCAAGAACTCCTTCTTTACCGATCTATTTTGAACTCCTTCAAAATCTTGTCATGGTATGTATTCATTTGAAAGTATTATTTAGCGTTTTTGATCTATCCTTATAGATCTTGATGCTCAATGTTCAAGTAGCTTAATCCAGGTTTTCCGTTGAAAAACACCTTTCAAATAACCCTATATGCTTTCTAGAAATTCTACATCATTTCAGATCAACAATATGTCAACAACATATACTCATCAGAAATGCTATAGTGCTCCCACTCACTTCTTTGGAAATACAAGTTTCTCATAATCTTTGTATAAACCCAAAATCTTTGATCATCTCATCAAAGCGTATATTCCAACTCCGAGATGCTTACTCCAATCCTTAGAAGGATTGCTGGAGCTTTGCATATTTGTTAGCATCTTTTAGGATTGAAAAAACCTTCTGGTTTTATCACATACAACCTTTCCTCAAGCAAATCTTCGAGGAAACAATGTTTTGACATCCTATCTGCAAGATTTCATAAATAATGCAGTAACTGCTAATATAATTCCAACAGACTCTTAGCATCGCTACGAGTGAGAAAGTCTCATCGTAGTCAACTCCTTGAACTTGTCGGAAAACATCTTAGCGACAAGTCGAGCTTTCTTAATGGTGACAATTACCATCATTATTCGTCTTTCTTTTAAAATCCATCTGTACCCAACAGCCTTACGACCATCAAGTAGTTCTTCCAAAGTCCACACTTTGTTTTCATACATGGACCCTCTCTCGGATTTTATGGCCTCTAGCCATTTGTTGGAATCCGGGACCACCATCGCTTCTCCATAGCTCGTAGGTTCATTGTTGTCTAGCAACATGACTTCCAAGACAAGATTACCGTACCACTCTGAAGTAGTACGCATCCTTGTCGACCTACGAGGTTTGGTAGTGACTTGATCCGAAGTTTCATGATCACTATCATCAGCTTCCACTTCAATTGGTGTAGGTGCCACAGGAACAACTTCTTGTGCCCTGCTACACACTGGTTGAAGGGATGGTGCAATAACCTCATCAAGTCTCCACCATCCTCCCACTCAATTCTTTCGAGAGAAACTTTTCCTCGAGAAAGGACCCATTTTAGAAACAATCACTTTTGCTTCCGGGTCTGAAATAGGAGGTATACCCAACTGTTTTGGGTGACCTATGAAGATGCATTTATCCATTTTGGGTTCAAGCTTACTAGGATGAAACTTTTTCACATAAGCGTCGCAGCCCCAAACTTTCAAGAAACAACAGCTTAGGTTTCTCTAAACCATAGTTCACACGGTATCATCTCAACGTAATTACGTGGTGCCCTATTAAAGTGAATGCGGTTGTCTCTAATGCCAAACCTATAAACGATAGTGGTAATTCGATAAGAGACATCATGGTATGCCCCATATCCAATAGGGTGCATCTATGATGTTCGGACACACCATCACACTATGGTGTTCCAGGAGGTATTAGTTGTGAAACAATTTCCACAATGTCTTAATTGTGTACCAAACTCGTAAATCGGATATTCATCTATATGATCGTATCATATACATTTTATCCTTTTGTCACGACGATCTTCAACTTCACTCTGAAATTACTTGAACCATTCAATAATTCAGACTTGGGTTTCATCAAGTAAATATACTTAGCATCTACTCAAATCATCTGTGAAGTAAGAACATAATAATATCCACTGCATGCCTCAGCACTCATTGGACTGCACACATCAAAATGCATTACTTCCAACAAGTTTTTTTCTTGTTCCATTTCACTGAAAACGAGGCCTTTCAGTCATCTTGCCCATGTGGTATGATTTGCATGACTCAAGTGATTTAGAATCAAGTGAGTCCAAACAAACCATCTGCATGGAGTTTCTTCATGCGCACATACCAATAGACATGGTTCGCATGTCTCAAACTTTTCAAAAACGAGTGAGTCCAAAGATCCGTCAACATGGAGCTTCTTCATGCATTTTATACCAATATGACTCAAATGGCAGTGGCACAAGCAGGCGGTACTATCATTACTATCTTATATCTTTTGGCACGAACATGTGTATCACTACGATCGAGATTCAATAAACCATTCATTTTAGGTGCAAGACCATTGAAGGTATTATTCAAATAAACAGAGTAACCATTATTCTCCTTAAATGAATAACCGTATTGCGATAGACATAATCCAATCATGTCTATGCTCAACGCAAACACTAAATAACAATTATTTAGGTTTAACACCGATCCCGATGGTAGAGGGAGCGTGTGATGTTTGATCACATCAACCCTGGAAATACTTCCAACACATATCGTCACCTCGCCTTTAGCTAGTCTTCGTTTATTCCGTAGCCTTTTGTTTCAAGTTACTAACACTTAGCAACTGAACCGGTATCTATTACCATGGTGCTACTAGGAGTACTAGTAAAGTACACATTAATATAATGTATATCCAATATACTTCTGTCAACCTTGCCAGCCTTCTCATCTACCAAGTATCTAGGGTAGTTCTGTTTCAGTGACCGTTCCCCTCATTACAGAAGCAGTTAGTCTCGGGTTTGGGTTCAACCTTGGGTTTCTTCACTAGAGCAGCAACTGATTTGCCGTTTCATGAAGTATCCCTTATTGCCCTTGCCCTCTTTGAAACTAGTGGTTTCACTAACCATCAACAATTGATGCTCCTTCTTGATTTCTACTTTCGTGGTGTCAAACATCGCGAATAGCTCAAGGATCATCATATCTATCCCTGATATGTTATAGTTCATCATGAAGCTCTAGTAGCTTGGTGGCAGTGACTTTGGAGAAACATCACTATCTCATCTGGAAGATTAACTCCCAGTCGATTCAAGTGTTTGATGTACCCAGACAATCTGAGCACAAGCTCAACGATTGAGCTTTTCTGCCTTAGTTTGTAGGCTAAGAAACTCGTTGGAGGTCTCACACCTCTTGACGTGGGCACGAGCCTGAAATGCAAATTTCAGCTCTTGGAACATCTCATATGTTCTGAGACGTTTCAAAAATGTCTTCGGTGCCTCAATTCTAAACCGTTTAACATTACGCACTGAACTATCACGTAGTCATCAAAACGTGTATGTCAGATGTTCGCAACATCCACAAACGACGCTCGAGGTTCAGCACACCGAGCGGTGCATTAAGGACATAAGCCTTCTATGCAGCAATGAGGACAAGCCTCAGTTTACGAACCCAGTCCGCATAATTGCTACTATCAACTTCCAACTAAATTTTCTTTAGGAACATATCTAAAAAGGTAGAACTAAAGTGCGAGCTACGACATAATTTGCAAAGACCTTTTGACTATGTTCATGATAATTAAGTTCATCTAATGATTTTTTAATGAACTCCCACTTAGATAGACATCCCTCTTGTCATCTAAGTCATACATGATCCGAGTCAACTAGGCCATGTCCGATCATCACGTGAGACAGACTAGTCATCATCGGTGAACATCTTCATGTTGATCGTATCTACTATACGACTCATGCTCGACCTTTCGGTCTCTTATGTTCCGAGGCCATGTCTGTACATGCTAGGCTCATCAAGTCAACCTAAGTGTTTCACATGTGTAAATCTGGCTTACACCCGTTGTATGTGAACGTTAGAATCTATCACACCCGATCATCATGTGGTGCTTCGAAACAACGAAGTTTCGCAATGGGGAACACTTTCTTGAAATTTTAATGAGGGATCATCTTATTTACTACCGTTGTTCTAAGCAAATAAGATGCATAAACATGATAAACATCACATGCAATCAAATAGTGACATGATATGGCCAATATCATTTTGCTCCTTTTGATCTCCATCTTCGGGGCTCCATGATCATCATCGTCACCGGCATGACACCATGATATCCATCATCATGATCTCCATCATTGTGTCTCCATGAAGTTGTCTCACCAACTTATTACTTCTACTACTATGGCTAACGGTTTAGCAATGAAGTAAAGTAATTACATGGCGTTATTTAGTGACACACATGTCATACAATAAATAAAGACAACTCCTATGGCTCCTGCCGGTTGTCATACTCATCGACATGCAAGTCGTGATTCCTATTATAAGAATATGATCAATCTCATACATCACATATATTTCATTCATCACATCCTTCTTGGCCATATCACATCACACGGCATATGCTGCAAAAACAAGTTAGACGTCCTCTAATTGTTGTTGCAAGTTTTTACGTGGCTGCTATAGGTTTCTAGCAAGAGCACTTCTTACCTATGCCAAAACCACGACGTGATATGCCAATTGCTATTTACCCTTCATAAGGACCCTTTTCATCGAATTCGATCCCGACTAAAGTGGGAGAGACTGGCACCCGCTAGCCACCTCTATGGAACAAGTGCATGTCAGTCGGTGGAACCTGTCTCACGTACGTGTATGTGTAAGGTCGGTCCGGGCCACTTCATCCCACAATACCGTCGAAACAAGATAGGACTAGTAACGGTACGCATATTGAACAAAATCAACGCCCACAACAACTTGTGTTCTACTCGTGCATAGAATCTACGCAATAGACCTAGCTCATGATGCCACTGTTGGGGAATGTAGCAGAAATTCAAAATTTTCTATGCATCACCAAGATCAATCTATGGAGATTCTAGAATCAAGAGAGGGATAGGATGAGTGCATCTTCATACCCTTGAAGATCGCGATGCGGAAGCGTTACAATAACACGAAGGAGAGAGTCGTACTCGCGGCGATTCAAATCACGGAAGATCCGATCTAACGCTGAACGGACGGCGCCTCTGCGTTCAACACACGTACAGCCCGGGGATGTCTCCTCCTTCTTGATCTAGCAAGGGGAGAGGAGAAGTTGAGGGAGAGCTCTGGCAGCACGACGGCGTGGTGGTGGAGCTTGCAGTTCTCCGGCAGGGCTTCGCCAAGCACTACCGAGGAGGAGGTGGAGTTGGAGAGGGGGAGGGCTGCGCCAGGGGCAAGGGCGCGGCTGCCCTCCCACCCCTCCACTATATATAGGGGCAAGGGGTGAGGGGGAGGCGCCCTAGGGTTTCCCCTAGGGGGCGGCGGCCAAGCAGATTGGATCACCCTAGGGAAAATCCTAGGGAGACATGCCCCCCAAGCCAAGCAGGTGGAGGATTGCCTCCCAAGCCAGGTGGAGGCGCCCCACCTCCCCAAATAACGTGGGAAAGGGTGTGAGGGGCGCACCACCCCTTAGTGGGCTGGTTTGCCCCTTCCCCTTTGGCCCATGAGGCCATCCAACACTTGCCGGGGCTCCCGAAACACCTTTCGGTCATGCTGGCCATAGCCTGGTACCCCCGGAACACTTCCGGACTCCAATACCCTTCATCCAATATATCGATCTTCACCGCTGGACCATTCCGGAACTCCTCATGACGTCCAGGATCACATCCGGGACTCCTAACTACCTTCGGTAATCACATACTATTTCCCATAACAACTCTAGCGTCACCGAACCTTAAGTGTGTAGACCCTACGGGTTCAGGAACCATGCAGATATGACCGAGACACCTCTCCAGCCAATAACCAATAGCGGGTTCTGGATACCCATATTGGCTCCCACATGTTCCACGATGATCTCATCGGATGAACCACGATGTCAAGGATTCTGTCAATCCCGTATACAATTATGTTTGTATATCAGTATGTTACTTGCCCGAGATTCGATCATCGGTATCCCAATACCTTGTTCAATCTCATTACCGGCAAGTCACTTTACTCGTTCCATAATGCATGATCCCGTGACTAACTACTTAGTCACATTGAGCTCATTATTATGATGCATTACCGAGTGGGCCCAGAGATACCTCTCCGTCATACGGAGTGACAAATCCCAGTCTCGATTCGTGCCAACCCAACAGACACTGGAGATACTCGTAGTGCACCTTTATAGCCACCCAGTTATGTTGTGACGTTTGGCACACCCAAATCATTCCTACGGTATCCGGGAGTTGCACAATCTCATGGTCTAAGGAAATGATACTTGACATTAGAAAAGCTTTAGCAAACGAACTACACGATCTTGTGCTATGCTTAGGATTGGGTCTTGTCCATCACATCATTCTCCTAATGATGTGATCCCGTTATCAATGACATCCAATATCCATGGTCAGGAAACCATAACCATCTATTGATCAACGAGCTAGTCAACTAGAGGCTCACTAGGGACATGCTGTGGTCTATGTATTCACACATGTATTATGGTACAATTATCACGAAAAAGGAAATACAATAATAACCATTTTATTATTGCCTCTAGGGCATATTTCCAACACTCAAACCATAAAGTATCATGTTCATCCTCACGAAATCCCTTAGCTTTTCCTTTGCTCATCCTTTCCTTTATCTTGGCAATCTCCTTGTCAGTCTTCTGAGCTTCTCTGATCTTATCCATCAAAGTAGACTTAATCTCCAATGCTGCTACATAGACTTTCAGAACTATTTCCAAACATAGCTCGCGAAGTTCTTCTGCTAACTCCTTGGGTAACTGTCCGGTCATGAGTGTATTGACATGACTCTTGCGGCTCAACGCATCGACTACTACGTTAGCCTTTCCGGGATGATAATGCAATCTCATATCATAGTCCTTCATGATTTCCAACTATCTCCTTTAACTGAGATTTAACTCCTTCTGTGTGAAGATATACTTCAAACTCTTGTGATCCGTGTATACTTCACAATGGTTTTCGTTGAGAAAATGTCTCCATGTCTTCAACGCATGCACTACGGCTGCTAACTCCAAATCATGTGTAGCATAATTCAACTAATGGGGCTTGAGCTGTCGTGAGGCATAAGAAACAACTCTTCCCTCCTGCATAAGCACCGCTCCAAGTCCTCGACGAGAAGCGTCGCAATATACTTCGTAATCCTTGCACTAATCTGGCAGAATCAACACCGGTGATGTAACCAAACGTTTCTTAAACTCCTAGAAACTGGCCTCACATTCCTCAGTCCATTTGAATTTGGTGTCCTTCTTCAACAACTCCGTCATGGGCTTTGCAACTTTGAGAAATTCTCAATGAACCTCCGGTAGTATCATGCGAGTCCAAGAAAACTCTGGGTCTCTCCAACTGACGTGGGTGCTTCCCAATTTGTCACAGTGACAACCTTGGTGGGGTCTACTGCTATTCCTTCTCCGGATATAAGATGTCCGAGGAATCCAACTTCCTTCAACTAAAACTCACACTTGCTGAACTTGGCATATAACTGATGTTCTCCGAGCTTCCCAAGTACCAACGCAAATGCTCCTTATGTTCCTATTCATTCTTCGAGTAGACCAATATGTCATCAATGAACACCACGACGAACTTATCCAGAAACTCCATAAATACCTTGTTCATCATGTTCATGAATTAGGCAGGTGTGTTAGTCAGACCAAATGAGATAACGGTATACTCGTATAGCCCGTACCTTGTGGTAAAAGCTGTCTTAGGTATATCCTGCTCTCGAATCTTCAATTGGTGGTACCCTGATCGCAGATCGATCTTGGAAAATACTTTAGCTCCTTGCAATTGGTCAAACAAGTCATTGATCATCGGCAGTGGGTACATGTTCTTGATTGTCACTTCGTTCAATCCACCATAATCAACAACCATCCTCAATGATCCATCCTTCTTCTCCACTAGAAGCACCAGTGATCCCCAAGGTGACGAACTTGGGTGAATATAGCCTTTATCCAATAACTCCTTAATCTGGTTTTTAATCTCCTTCAAATCCTTTGCGGGCATCCTGTACGGTCTCTTAGATATTGGCCCTGTGCCTGGCAACATCTCAATCAAAAACTCAATGTCTCTATCCGGTGGCATGCCTGGCAACTCTTCCGGAAATACGTTAGGAAAATCCTTCACCACTGGTACTTCCTCATGTACAACTCCTGATAAGGAATTCACTTGAGTCCTCTTCGGCTCATGCCGGGATACATACTTGATCCTTCTTCCTTCTGGGGTGGTGAGCAAAATCGACTTACTAGCGCAATCGATATTTCCTCGATGCATCGATAGCCAATCCATACCCAGAATCACATCCAAACCTTGCGACTCCAAAATTATCAGGTCTGAGGGGAAAACATGCCTACCTATGGTCAATGGCATCTGAAAACATCCTTGGCTTGCCATATACTCCGCTCCTAGTGAGCTTACTAATATAGGTGTTCTAAGAACTTTGGTGGGCAATTTATACTTATCCACAAATCCCCTTGATATGTATGAATGCGATGCACCAGTATCAAAAAGGACGATTGCAGTAAATGACTTAACCAAAAACTTACCTATTACTGCATCTAGCTGGGCTTCTACCTCCTCCACGTTAACGTGGTTCACCTATACCCTATTGAAAGGGTTGGGCTTCTTCCCAGAGCTTCCATTGCCATTACCATTCTTTGCTTCAGGACATTCAGTGGCATAATGTCCAGTCTTCTGGCATTTGAAACAGGTAATGTGGCTTAGATCCCTCTTGGCTGGTCTTGATGGGTTGGTACGGTTCTGGCCGTTGCTTCCTCCATTCCCATTGCCATTCTTGGGGCCACTATGGTTGTGCGAACTTCCTCCATTGTGGTTGTGACCTCTATTGTTATGCTGAAAAGGTCCTCCCGAGTTCGGGGTAAAACGAGGCTTCTGATGAGCTCCAGAATTGTACTTCCCTTGTCCATACTTCCTCTTGCGGTTTGCCAATCTGCTGCTGCTTCCTTTCAATCATGAGAGCTCTATATACCAACTCCCGGTAGTTGTTGAAGGTTGCCACCATCAACTACATGCTCAACTCATCATTCAGTCCTTCCAGAAACTTCTCCTGCTTAGCTGCATCCATAGCAACGTCATCTGGGGCATAACGTGCTAGCTTACTAAAATCATCCACATACTTGCCAACTGTACGTCCTCCTTGGCGAAAATTCCAAAACTCACGCTTCTTCATGGCCATAGCTCCTGCTGAGACATGGGCAGTATGGAAACCCTGCTGAAACTGGTCCCATGTAACAGTGTCGATAGGGTAAGTGGCTGTGAAATTCTCCCACCATGATGCTGCGGGTCCATCAAGCTGATGTGTGGCAAAACGCACCCTCTCCGCATCTGTGCATCCTACAGTGGTAAACTCCCTTCGAATCTTGCGGAGCCAATCATCTGCAACTATCGGCTCTATGCTACTGGAGAACACCGGCAGATTTAGCCTTACGAAACGGGCTAAGTGATCAACAGGGGGTGGTGGTGGTGGGTTGTTGTTGTTGTTGTTGTTTCCCTGATTCTGATTCTGGACTAGTATATGCATCAATGCATTCTGCTACTGGGTCAACTGGGTGAGCTCCGATGGAAAAGCAAATCCATTGTCGCATCTCGGAGGAATCTGAGGGTTTAGAAAAGATGAGAAAACAGAATAGAAATAGATCTAGAGGGAAAACACTACCCATATGCTCATGAGACATACACACACAATATCACTTCAATCAATTCAAATAATGGCATAAAAGCGGTCTAACTATTGTTACAAAAGTGCTCGGACTATGCTTTATACATGGGGGAATACTGCTATAGTTATGGTGGTCGACTAGAAAAATTGATCGGTCAAACACTCCATGATATCTGCTCCAGCTTCATCAACATAGTCATCATCACTATCTCCAGGGTCCGATTCGGTGTTGTCGATGATGATGTAGTTCACCGGACAGGTGGAATCGTTGTCTTCTCCTCCTGGCGCGGGGTCTCCCATGAATACTCCGATCTTCTTTATCAGGTCGTCATTCTTCTCCAACAATGTTGCAATTTCCTCCTCATATCCATCGCGTGTGGTCTTGAGTTCCTCTTCCAGCTCCGTGACCCTGGTCATAGCCTTCTTCAGATCTATCATGCCTGCGCACATTCAGTTCTCCTAGCGACAAATGTGCTGGTTTAACTCCTGGATGAAAGCTGCAATAGATCTATCCTTCCTGGTGCTGATCATCTCCCATTGCTCATGTCGGTGCCCACAAATCTGGTAGATAGTATCCTTGAGATCCTTGTGGTAAACTTCTCCAATGCGTCCCATGGTGATGTGGGATGCCATGCTCTTTCCTAGACTCCAGGTTGGTGCATCAAAGGAAAACTCTATGGGCTCGGTGACTGGCATGAACGTCCTTCCTGGAACTTGAACTCGAATCATCCAACGCTCCTCTTCTGGTATAGTGGTGATGTAGGTCCCGGTGAAGCTTGGTATTCCGATGTTCAGGTATCTGGTGACTTCCTTCAAGTGGCGTCCAAAAGGTGTATCTTCATCCGGTTGTGTGAATTTGTTCCTTGCATCCGCCATCCTAAAGAATAGAAAAGCAGAGAAGTTAGAAATGAGAAGAGAGTAATTATCTAGGGCTTTAGCTTAGTGCTCGTGTCCTACAGTCAGCGTGTGCTCGGATACCATCTTGTAGCGACCAGACCTCAAACAGTCTGATCTCTGTGCATCAGTGTCATCCCTGGATCGGTAATACTGACAAGCACAGTACTTCAAGGATTTATAACAGAGTAGCAATCACACACTTATTACATCGAATGTCTCAAAAGAGAACTTATTACAATAAATATGGCTTAAGGCCATCTAATAACGATAACAGCGGAAGGCTTGGAAGATAAAGTGAGTCCATTAACTCCAACAACAGCACTGAGTGAAAGATCACGACCTAAGGCACCTTACTTGTCATCTGAAAAGTCTGCAACATGAACATTGCAGCCCAAAACGGGTCAGCACATGGAATATGCTGGCAATGTAACACATAGAGAGTAATGAACAAGATAATGCTATCACTACATGCATATATGGCTGGTGGAAAGCTCTATGGTTAAAATTTTGCATAAAGCCAATTTTTCACTACAACAAATGAATAAATTTTATTTAACTATCATGGTGGTTGTTAAACATTGGGAAGTTTCCTCCAACTCAATCCCAATTAAGCATCATCATTTAACCCAATCAAAATTAATTTAAGTAACATGTTGTGATTCACATGACAATCAGGAACTAGATACTCAAAACATCCATAACCGGGGACACGGCTAACCATGATTAGTTTATACACTCTGCAGAGGTTTGTGCACTTTTCCCACAAGACTCGAATACATCCATGGTTGGAGAAACGAGACACGGTCTTTCGGAAACAATAACTTTTTACTCCGGGTGGACAGTTACACCTACTTTCCCCTACATCTGCTAGCCCACCACTGAAAGAGGTCTTGCAATGCACTCAACTATGCTAGAGCCCATAATAGCTTGTGGCTGCACACGGAAGTTTCTAGCATGAATAATCTTATGATCCCTTTGAGCGTGGGTGGCGCTCCATAGGAGAATCACACGGTACCCCGGGATTTCAAAAATACAGGCAACACTGGGTTCCCCAGGTGCCTCAATCCACCCAAATGTGAATTAAAGTAGCCACCTTAAGTTAACCATTAATTAACAATCTCACATATGTCATGGATACACTCACCCAATCCACGTCTACAAGAATAGCATAGCAATATATAAGCAATGTAGAAGTAACTCCCAAAGGTTTAATGATAAACAAGACAATAGGTACTGCCTCATCTACTTCCCAAAACCCACATATTAATTAGATCCTAACCATGTATTTGTTTGCGGAATTGATCTAATGCAATAAAACTGGGTAGTAAAGAGGTATGATCAAAGTGTTACTTGCCTTGCTGATGATCCGTGAAACCTAGAGACTCGTAGTAGCATGCTTCGCACTCCGGGTATTCTATCGCAAACAAACAAGCATACAATAAGAACTCAAATATAAGCATGGGTAAAAACTCAAGTAAGAGATCTAACTAGAAAGTTCAACTTAAGAACTCTGGTTTGCAAAAAGAATCAAATCAAACGAAGCAACGAAACTCAAGCTACGAAAGAAACAAGTTTTGATTACTAATCTAGACTTAAGTCAAGTTTTACAGTAGCAAAAACTAGTTTGAGTTGGTTAAACAGAAAGACGGCTTCGAGATGAAACTATAGGCGCTTGAATCGCCTGATTCCGATAAACGAGCGAAAAGATGAACTAAAATGAAAATCGGTTCTGAAATCGCGATCGAAAATAATCGCGGAAAACCCTAGAAAAAGAAAAAACTGACGAACAGGCTAACGAACGAACGTTCGCTGTCTGCAGCTAAATGGTGAAAACCGTTCGTTAAAATGAACGTACGGACAAACATCTGCAAAATAAATAAACCGTCGAAAAACCGATCTAACGAAAAATAAATCAGAAATAGAAAACCGGATCTAGATCTAGGGTTACCGAAATAAACCGGAAAAAAACGGCGGCGGTGGCGGTCAACTCCGGCAGCGGTGGCGTCTCCGACGGCGGCGGCGGCTGGGGCGGCGCGGGGCTCGAGGCGGGCTAGGGTTTGGCGGCGGCTGGGGTGGGCTGGGGCGGCGGGGTCGCGGGCTTATAAAGCCTAGACGTGGCGGAGTCCGGGTCGCCCACGGCGGCCCAAGTCGGTTTGACTTTTTTTTAAATAATTCCGAGAAAGCTCCCAAAGAAAAGCTCGTGTCATTATGGTCTTCTACTCTTGACCCCCAAAGTAAAGAAAAGAAATAAAACTATTTACTTGGGAAAGCTCCCAACAAGCAAAAGAAGAACAAGAAATATTTTTGGGTTTTCTTTTTAATGACTACTACAAGCATGGAAATTAAACTAACTAATTTTTTTCTGGTTTTCTTAAGGTTTATCAAACACACAAGAAGAAAGCTAGAAAAATAAATTAAACTAGCATGGAATATACAATGAAAGAGTATGAGCACCGACAACTAGAATAGTGTGTGAACATGAATGTAAAGTCGGTGAGAAATACGTACTCCCTCCAAGCTTAGGCTTTTGGCCTAAGTTGGTCTAATGCCAAGGATAGCCTGGCTGACATCTGAAGTTATAACTAGGGTCGTACTGAGATGCAGCAGCCAATGCCTCCTGAGCTGCGGTATGTTGGTGAGCTGCCTCCCTCTCTTCTCTTGTTCGGTAACCTCCTCCCTGGTGACAACATATCTTCGTTTTGCCTCGTAATCAAAAAGGGAAGGAGCAGGGAGAGTAACATGGATAGCGTGAAGTCTGTCAAAGATTAGTCGATACTGGAGGAATTGTTCATTCCTCAAAATAAAACGATGGCTGACCATCGCGTCATAATCTAAATAAGCGGGAGGCAACTCCATATCACCCTCACGTGGAGGTATACCAAGATAATTAGCAACATGGGTCGCATAAATCCCTCCAAATAAATCTCCAACTAAACCATTATTATACAACCTATGTGCAACAATCGCTCCCAAGTTGTAATCTTTATTACCTAATACAGCACTCTTAAGAACACAAAGATCAGGGACACACATGTGACATGCTTCATCTTTACCATTAATGCGTCTACCAGTAAAGAGAGCAAAATAATGTATAGAAGGAAAATGAATGCTCCCTATGGTAGCTTGTGCTATATCTCTAGATTCTCCCACAGTGATACTAGCAAGAAAGTCTTTATATTCAGATTTGTGGGGTTCATTAACATTGCCCCACTGTGGGAGTTTGCAAGCAGTTGTAAAATCTTCTAGGTCCATGGTATAAGATTGATCATAAATATCAAACAGGACATTCTGAGAATTACGCGAAGATGTAAATTTAAATCTTCTCATGAATGAATCAGACAATTGGTAGTACTGAGGACACTTATCTTGCATGAAGTCCACAAGATCGGCATTATGCACATATGGGTCAAATTCATCCTTGATGCCGGCATTGACCATAAACTCTTCCGACGGCCATTCACAAGACCGAACCTCAGCTTCCCTTGGTGGTTCATTGTCTTGCTCACGCATAGCATGCTTGGGCCCTCTCTTTGTTGAGGACCCACCTTGGTACATTTTCCTGGACATATTTCTTCCTTTGAAAAATTTCTGAATTTTTTAGTAACTTCGAAATAAAAGTGAATCAAACTGAACAAGATTGATAGCAACTACTCCCACAAGTGCCTAGAGCCTATATCATGCATTAGAATTACTTGGGACCTCATAAATTTGACATGCAAGCTCAAGAACAGGGTCACCTACGCGGTGATGTCTACTACGCAACCTTCTCCTTGTAGACGTTGTTGGGCCTGCAAGTGCACAGGTTTGTAGGACAGTAGCAAATTTCCCTCAAGTGGATGACCTAAGGTTTATCAATTCGTAGGAGGCGTAGGATGAAGATGGTATCTCTCAAACAACCTTGCAACCAAATAACAAAGAGTCTCTTGTGTCCCCAACACACCCAATACAATGGTAAATTGTATAGGTGCAATAGTTCGGCGAAGAGATGGAGATACAAGTGCAAAAATAGATAGTAGATATAGGTTTTTGTAATCTGAAATAATAAAAACAGCAAGGTAGCAAGCGGTAAAAGTGAGCGTAAACGGTATTGCAATGGTAGGAAACAAGGCCTAGGGTTCATACTTTCACTAGTGCAAGTTCTCTCAACAATAATAACATAGATAGATCATATAACAAGCCCTCAACATGCAACAAAGAGTCACTCCAAAGCCACTAATAGCGGAGAACAAACATAGAGATTATGGTAGGGTACGAAACCACCTCAAAGTTATTCATTCGGATCGATCTATAAAACAGTTCGTACTAGAATAACACCTTAAGACACAAATCAACCAAAAACCTAATGTCACCTAGATACTCCATTGTCACCTCAAGTATCCGTGGGCATGATTATACGATATGCATCACACAATCTCAGATTCATCCAACCAACACAAAGTACTTCAAAGAGTGCCCCAAAGTTTCTATCGGAGAGTCAAGAACATGTGCCAACCCCTATGCATAGGCTCCCAATGTCACGAAACCCGAAAGTTGATCACCAAAACATACATCAAGTGGCACATGATATCCCATTGTCACCACAGATAATCACGGCAAGACATACATCAAGTGTTCTCATAAAAGACTAAATCCGATAAGATAACTTCAAAGGGGAAACTCAATTTATCACAAGAGAGTAGAGGGGGAGAAACATCATAAGATCCAACTAAAATAGCAAAGCTCGGGATACATCAAGATCGTGCCATAGAGGCAACACGAAAGAGAACACGAGAGAGAGAGATCAAACACATAGCTACTGGTACATACCCTCAGCCCCGAGGGTGAACTACTCCCTCCTTGTCATGGATAGCGCCGGGATGATGAAGATGGCCACCGGTGATGGGATCCCCCTCCGGCATGGTGCCGGAACAAGGTCCCGATTGGTTTTTGGTGGCTACAAAGGCTTGCGGCGGCGGAACTCCCGATCTATCTTCTGTTCTGGAAGTTTTAGGGTACGTAGGTATATATGGGTGCAGGGGGTACCTCGGTGGACCTCCGGGATGCTCACGAGGCAGGGGGGCACACCCCCACCCTCGTGGGCAGCCCGGGACTCCCCTGACGTGCATTCCAAGCCCATCAGGTTGCTTTCCTTCCAAAAATAACTTCTCCAGTTGATTTCGTTCCATTTTGACTCCGTCTGATTCCTTTTCCTCGAAACACTGAAATAGGCATAAAACAGCAAATCTGGGCTGGGCCTCCGGTTAATAGGTTAGTCCCAAAAATAATATAAAAGTGGATAATAAAGCCCAATATTGCCTAAGACAGTAGATAAGGTAGCATGGAGCAATCAAAAATTATAGATATGTTGGAGACGTATCAAGCATCCCCAAGCTTAATTCCTGCTCGTCCTCGAGTAGGTAAATGATAAAAAAGAATTTTTGATGCGGAGTGATACTTTGGCATAATTTCAATGTAAATCTTCTTAATTGTGATATGAATATTCAGATCCGAAAGATTCAAGACAAAAGTTCATATTGACACAAAAATAATAATACTTCAAGCATACTAATCAAAGCAATCATGTCTTCTCAAAATAACATGGCAAAAGAAAGTTCATCCCTACAAAATCATATAGTTAGGCTATGCTTCATTTTCGTCACACAAAGATGTTCCCAACTTCTATACCCTCGATGACAAGCCAAGCAATTGTTTCATACTCAAATAATATCAAACTTTTTCAACCTTCACGCAATATATGAGCGCGAGACATGGATATAGCACTATGGGTGGAATAGAATATGATGATGGGGATTGTGTGGAGAAGATAAAAAAGGAGAAAGTCTCACATTAACGAGGATAATCAACGGGCTATGGAGATGCCCATTAATTGATGTCAACATGAGGAGTAGGGATTGCCATGCAATGGATGCACTAGAGCTATGAATGGTCAACAAAAAAAACTAGTGGGTGTACATCCAACTTGCTTGCTCATGAAGACCTAGGGCATTTGAGGAAGCCCATCGTAGGAATATACAAGCCAAGTTCTATAATGAAAAATTCCCACTAGTATAAAAAAGACAACTTATGAGACTCACTAGATGAAGAACAAGGTGCTACTTTGAAGCACAAGATATGAGACTCACTACATGAGTAACAAGGTGCTACTTTGAAGCACAAGTGTGGAAAAAGAGATGGTAGCATTGCCCCCCTTTTTTTCTCTTTTTTTCTTTTTTTGGGCCCTTCTTTTTTTTCTTTTGGCCTTTCTCTTTTTTTTCTCTTTTTTTTCTTTTTGGGCAATGCTCTAATAATGATGATCGTCACACTTCTATTGATTACAACATAAGGATTACAACTCGAAACTAGAACAAGATATGACTCTATATGAATGCCTCCGGCGGTGTACCAGGATGGTGCAATGAGTCAAGAGTGACATGTATGAAAAATAATGCATTGGCTTTGCCACAAATACGATGTCAACTACATGATCATGCAATGGCAATATGACAAAAGTAATGTATGTCATGAATATGATGATGGAAGTTGCATGGCAATATATCTCGGAATGGCTGTGGAAATGCCATGATAGGTAGGTATGGTGGCTGTTTTGAGGAAGATATAAGGAGGTTTATGTGTGATAGAGTGTATCGTATCACGGGGTTTGGATGCACCGGTAAAGTTTGCACCAACTCTCAAGGTGAGAGAGGGCAATGCACGGTACCGAAGAGGCTAGCAATGGCGGAAAGGTGAGAGTGCGTATAATCCATGGACTCAAGATTAGTCAAAAGAACTCATATACTTATTGCAAAAATTTAGAAGTCATAAAAAATCAAGTACAACGTGTCGTGGGAACGATTCCGACAATAAGAGAGGGGTAGGATAACGGAGCATGATCTATCGAGATGCAAATGGGTGACACGGTGATTTTAGCAAGTTTGGGCCTCTCACGGTGGAGATAACAACCCTACGTCTCGTGCTCCGGAGAGGCTTCGTTTTATCTGAGTATATATCCGGAGATTACAATGTGTGTGTGAGAGAGAGGAACGGATCCCCATGCCCGAGCTAAGTCCTGAGACTAATGGTGAAAAGAGAGTGAGGTGGAAGAAGAGCCCCCAGTCTAGTGGTGGGGGTGGCTTATATAGAGTGCGCCACCCCCTCACCTCCTATGTTACAAAGTGGAGCATCAATGCCATAATGCCTGCCCACAACAAAACCGTCCTGCTGACTATTGGTCTTCGCATATCCGAGTGAGTTACATGGCCGAGTGGAATAAGCTCGTCGAGTGGAGTGTCGTGCTCCGAGTGGTTGTTGCCGTCCGAGGGTCTTTCAAGTTGCAGTACATTTGGATGGGGATCTGGCCCAGGGGCCCAGTACAAAGTGTACGGTGTCCATGGGTAGGGTCTTTAGGTCAGGCCTGTTACCCTACCCCTAATACATGTCCTCGTCATTAGCCCCCGAATCGGTCAAGGTTGAGCGGGTCGAGTCGAGGTGTATTCCCAGATGAGTCGAGTGCTACGGAGGCACTTATGAACTTGCTCTGGTCACCTGACGGTCTTATCTCTGCGTGTTGCCTTGACGGATTCCAGACTGCATGGTGTCCGAGTGAAATGAGCTCAAATAGGTCCGCGGAGGAGCGTTGAACTCACCTTATAGCAATTTTTTGGAGTGATTTGGAGCTGGTCCTACATCGAGTAACTAATTACTCAGAATTTCTTCACGCCTGGAACGTGTCTTTTTTTTTTGTTGTTTGGCCGTCACTCGGGCCGGGCGGACCGTTCTGAGTGGATACCATTGCAGTGGGGGCACGTTGAGTGCACCCACTGGGTGTAGTCCCCGAGACTGCCGTCGACTGCGGGCAGTCGGCGGGAGTCTTAGAGCCTATCTTTTTGTTGTTGTTTATCACTCGGACTGGTAAGGCCGTACCGAGTGGAGATTACTCCAGTGGGGGCACGCTGAGTGCACCCACTGGGTGTAGTCCCCGAGACCGCCATCGACTGCGGGAAGTCGGCGGGGGTATGAGAGAACTAAAACTCTTCTTAGCTGGTACTGATCGAACTTGTTCTTCTCTGACTCGGAGGTCGAGTAATTCTGGAGATGGGTTTGCATCGAGCAAAATGTTTCTTTCTGAGTTCTCTTCCAGTGGGGGCACGCTGAGTGCACCCACTGGGTGTAGTCCTCGAGCCTCTGTCGGACTATATGAGTCTGGCAGAGGGTTTAAGTCTCTCGGTAAACCTCCATGCAGTTGGCACGGTAAATATCTTTGTCTGGAATTGAATCAATCAGATGGATGCGTAACGAGGTGGTTGTACGAACGACGTTCGACGAGTAAGGTCGCCTGTACGATTCAGCGATGGCGCTTAATTTTTACCCTTTTGCATGAAAGGGGTATTTATCCAAGTGGACGTGCTTCCCGACTGATCGGGGCATGTTGACTGCAAGGAAAAACTTGGTGGCACTTGTATTTCTCCTGGAGGAGATAGACTAGTGGTCAGACATGGACGTGCCATGAAACCCGAGTGACGAGGCTAGTGTGTGGACTGAGTCTCCAAAGAGAGGCCACTCATTATCCCAGGGGAAAACCAACACATGCCATCTCTGAGTCCAAGTTTGTGAAAGTAACATCTTGGAGCCTAGGATAGGGCCAAGTGTATCCGTAGAGGAGCGTTGTTTTCACCCTTTTGCAGTCCTGAAGATGACTTTAGGTAATGATTTGGGCGATCGTCCGAGTGGACAGTACTACCCTTATAGATTTTCGGCAGACCGAGCAAGTATGATCAGAAAGATATTCCTGATGCGATCAATGGGTTGATTGAATGGGCATAACCCTTGAGGGCAGCATGGCCAACAGGTGTGCGTAGCCCTCGACTGATGCTCAAAAGAGGTAAGCTTGCTATAGAGCGTGATATGAGGTTTGATCATATGAGTAACTTAGTCATTCCCGTGCTGGGGGTGTAGAGGTGAAGACATGTCCAACTGATGGTGACGCGCGAGGCGGCCGAGGGGAAATGATGTGTACAACCGAGTGACGACGCGCGGGGTGGCCGAGTGGTGAAGACGTGCACAACAGAGTGGCGATGCGCGGAGTGGCCGAGTGGTGAAGACATGCCCAACTGAGTGGAAATGCGTGGGGCGACTGAGTCATGATGTGCGAGGTGGCCGAACAATGAAGACGTGCATAACTGAGTGGAAATGCGTGGGGTGACCGAGTGGTGAAGACGTGCCCAACCGAGTGGCGACGTGCGGGGCGATCGAGTCATGATGTGCACAACTGAGTGGCAACGCGCGAAGTGGCTGAGTGAAGGACTACGTGTCCAGCCAAGTGGTGATGTGCGGGATGGTCGAGTGACAGATTGCGTGTCCAGCCAAGTGGCTGAAATGGTCTTCGAAGGAGTTAGCCTGATGCTTTCGAAAATGTTGTAGCGATGAGTTTGGTGTAGTGTGGTTGCGACGCAACAAGACCGGCGTGACAACTGAGTCTGAGTAGGAATGAAGATGGTGTGCAGAGTGTCTGGGTGATTATAAAACTTGTCAAAGTGGCGGATCGAATGCACTTGTTGAAGTGAAGGATCTGACTGGTGATGAAGTACTCGACCACTCAGGAGAGTGTCATTCCAAATGAGATGCAGCTCCCGAGTGCGGCGTAGCCCCCGAGCATACTACAGTCTTCGACAACGGACATGTAGGAATACGAGAAATATAGTTTTGAATGGATGATTTGCAATTCATCGAGTCGGACTCAGGTAAAGATGAGGAAAAGCTTCCGAGTGATGCTCGAAAGAGGCAAACTCGCAAAAGAGTGAAGTGTGAAGTTTAATTATAAAAGGGACTTATCTGTCTCATGCCTGACGAGGTCTATATCATTGATAAATGAAGAGGATTCCACAGAGGGGTTGGCTGGATGTGTTTGAAGTTAACACAGCGACAAGGTCGATGTTGTGGTACGCTGGGATCGGTATGGTGACCGAGTCCGAGCAGCGATGAATTTGGTGCATAGGGCTGTCAAGTGATCGCGTAACTTGTGTAAAAAAGGCACAAGCCAACGAAATAATTTCTCGAGGAAATTCGATGTGTGCCGAAATAAATTGTGTGAATAACACCCATAGACACCCACTGGGAGTGGAAGGGGCTTGCTGGTTAACCAGCAAGAGTCTGAAAGAGGGAAGGATCCATTCGAACTCGTCGAAGTGCTGGCTCAAATAAAATGGAAGTGTAGTATTTCGACTGAGTTGCAGCCCCGGAGGACCGATGCAAACTTGAAATAAAGAACACATGGTGTTCGTGAATGATGTATGCGAAAAAATGGAAGTTGGACTTGGGAGTCACATAACCAGTACTAAGCAAGTATGTGAAAATAAGCAACCGAGCGTAGAGGTACACTCGGTGGCGTGGCCTCCGAGTGAACGTGATGTGTGAATTATGGAATACTCGGGAAGACGAAAATAATAGAATGTAAAATGACTTAGTTGTCTGAAGGCACGCGGGGCGGTCGAGTGGTGATGAGGTGACCAACCGAGTGGCGACGCGCGGGGCGGCCGAGTGGTGATGAGGTGACCAACCGAGTGGCGACGCACGGGGCGGCCGAGTGGTGATGAGGTGACCAACCGATGGCGACGTGCGGGGTGGCCGAGTGGTCATGAGGTGACCAAGCAATGGCGACGCACGGGGCGGCCGAGTGGTTATGAGGTGACCAACCTGTGGAGACGCGCGGGGCGGCCGAGTGGTGATGAGGTGACCAACCGAGTGGTGACGCACGGGACGGCCGAGTGGTTATGAGGTGACCAACCTATGGCGACGCGCGGGGCGGCTAAGTGGTTATGAGGTGACCCACCTAGTGGCGACGCACGGGACGGCCGAGTGGTGATGAGGTGACCAACCGAGTGGCGACGCACGGGGCAGTCGAGTGGTGATGAGGTGACCAACCGATGGCGACACGCGGGGCGGACGAGTGGTGATGAGGTGACCAACTGATGGCGACACACGGGGCGGCCGAGTGGTGATGAGGTGACCAACCGAGTGGAGACGCATGGGGCGGCCGAGTGGTTATGAGGTGACCAACCTGATGGCGACGCACGGGGCGGCCGAGTGGTGATGAGGTGACCAACCGAGTGGCGACGCACGGGGCGGCCGAGTGGTGATGAGGTGACCAACCGATGGCGACGCGCGGGGCGGCCGAGTGGTGATGAGGTGACCAACCGATGGCGACGCACGGGGCGGCCGAGTGGTGATGAGGTGACCAACCGAGTGGCGACGCACGGGGCGGCCGAGTGATTATGAGGTGACCAACCGATGGCGACGCGCGGGGCGGCCGAGTGGTTATGAGGTGACAAACCTGTGGAGACGCGCGGGGCGGCCGAGTGGTGATGAGGTGACCAACCGAGTGGCGACGCACGGGACGGCCGAGTGGTTATGAGGTGACCAACCTTTGCGACGCGCGGGGCGGCCGAGTGGTTATGAGGTGACCAACCTAGTGGCGACGCACGGGGCGGCCGAGTGGTGATGAGGTGACCAACCGAGTGGCGACGCATGGGACGGTCGAGTGGTGATGAGGTGACCAACCGATGGTGACGCGCGGGGCGGCCGAGTGGTGATGAGGTGACCAACCGACGGCGACGCAGGGGCGGCCGAGTGGTGATGAGGTGACCAACCGAATGGCGACGCACTCGGCGGCCGAGTGGTGATGAGGTGACCAACCTGATGGCAACGCGCGGGGCGGCCGAGTGGTGTTTCTAAACTTAGGCGAGTACTGGACTGCAGCTAAGACCTCCGAGTGGGAGGGTTGCTCTCCACTCGGTAGGATTTTTAAACTTAGGTGAGTACTGGACTGCAGCTAAGCCCCCGAGTGGGAGGGTTGCTCTCCACTCGGCAGGATTTTTTGAAACTTAGGCGAGTACTGGACTGCAGCTAAGCCCCCGAGTGGGAGGGTTGCTCTCCACTCGGTAGGATTTTTTGAAACTTAGGCGAGTACTGGACTGCAGCTAAGCCCCTGAGTGGGAGGGTTGCTCTACACTCGGTAGGATTTTTTGAAACTTAGGCGAGTACTGGACTGAAACTAAGCCCCCGAGTGGGAGGGTTGCTCTCCACTCGGTTGGATTTTTTGAAACTTAGGCGAGTACTGGACTGTAGCTAAGCCCCCGAGTGGGAGGGTTGCTCTGCACTCGACAGGATTTTTTTGAAACTTAGGCAAGTACTTGACTGCAGCTAAGCCCCCGAGTGGGAGGGTTGCTCTCCACTCGGCAAGATTTTTTGAAACTTAGGCGAGTATTAGACTGCAGCTAAGCCCCTGAGTGGGAGGGTTGCTCTCCACTCGGTAGGATTTTTTCAAACTTAGGCGAGACGGATTCGCAACTAAGTCACCCAGTGGGGGATTTAGAGCATATAAAAAAGAAGAACAATCATTTATGAGATTGTACAAACTGTGTCGCGGGGTGACGGAGTGGTGATGAGGTGACCAACCGATTGGCGACGCCCGGAGCAGCCGAGTGGTTATGAGGTGACCAACCGATGGCGGCGCGCGGGACGGCTGAGTGGGGATGAGGTGACCAACCAATGACGACGCGCGGGGCGTCCGAGTGAAGTAGAGGCGTCCTGCGGAGTGGTGACGCGTGAGGCGTCTGAGTGAAGTAGAGGCGTCCTGCGGAGTGGTGACGCGTGAGGCGTCCGAGTGGTTGCTGGACCAAAACGTCTTTGTCCGACTGCTGTAGTGGTTTATTAACCATCCGAGTAAATTCGTCTGAGCGTGCGTGCGACTCGTTCGAGTGGATGGTCGCTCAAGTGTGTTTTAGTCCCATCCGAGTGAACCTGGGTTCGAACAGAAAAGAGACTGTTAAGCAATTGTACAGTAATTTGAGAACTAAATTGTAAAATGATTGGAGAGTATAAGGTCCTTAATCCTCTGTCGAGTGGCTGCGGACTTGTTCTGCCGGGTTCGTCGTAGGCGTTGCAGATGAGGCTGGAGACTACGACAAGCCGGACGGTGCTAGTGACCATGCGCGGAGGTTCTACGATGGCCTCACAGACGAAGCCGGAAATGACGACGAGGCGGATGGCGCTGGTGACAGCATGTTGAAGCCAACCAACCGAGTAGCCTACACACTAATTGTCCAGAGTGCAAAAATCATCTCTGAGCTAGCCGGTCGAGTGAATCTGTTCATTAGCCGGTCGAGTGAAAAGGTGAATCGATCGAGTGAATCACAGTTGGGCTGCGATCCGGTCGCCACACCATCAGCCGAGTGGAATAAATGGCGAGCTAGTCAATCGACGTTGTTCTTCTCAACGAGCCTGCAAGTTAGTACATCCACGAATATTTTTTGCTGGACTAAAGTGTCCATGCACGGAGGCTATTTTGCAAGGATTAAGGACCACAGATGGCCGTTCAAGCATGCATGGATGTAAGTATTTTGCAGGGATTAAAGACCACAGATGGCCGTGCATGCATGGATTAATCGGTGTGGAAACCGAATGGTGGGCAATTAAGCCATTAATTTGCGGGAAAAGCGGGGGTATCAATCACCATAATTAGGTAACGAAACCCTCTCCTAATTGGCTGCTTAATGAGGGAATTATCTTAATGAAATGGTAACTGACCCATGACCTGCACTTGGGTTGGAGGGTTACCTTTTCTTCCATGCAGACGATGCAGGTGAAACAAGCGCATGCGATGAGGCAGCGTGTGCCGCTGGAGATGTGAGAGAGGGTCGGCGAGCCGGCGAGCTTGTCGCAGGGCGGCCAGCACGACACGAGGTCGGCGAGCTCGTCGCACGGCGGCCAGCATGGCGTGGGGCCGGCGAGCGTGCGGCGGGACGGGCGAGTACGACACTGGGCTGACGAACGCAGCGCGGGGCCGGCAAGTGCGTCACCAGGCGGGCGAGCGCTGCACAGCATGTCACCGCTCTGGGAGCTGGACGGGATCGATCCCTTCGCATCTTCGTCCGCACGTGTGGTGACCATGCGTCGAGGAGCGGCAACGGCGTTGCATATGAGGCCGAAGACGACCCTGTTCTTGGTAAAGGTGAAACACATCATAAGTAAAATAGGGAATAGATGTAAGAATTGCAACAAACCGTTCACATCATGGTTCGATAGACGTCATGCCCCACGGTGGGCGCCAACTGTCATGGGAACGATTCCGACAATGAGAGAGGGGTAGGATAACGGAGCATGATCTATCGAGATGCAAATGGGTGACATGGTGATTTTAGCGAGTTCGGGCCTCTCATGGTGGAGATAACAACCCTATGTCTCGTTCTCCGGAGAGGCTTTGTTTTATCTAAGTATATATCCGGAGATTACAATGTGTGTGAGAGAGAGAGGAACGGATCCCCATGCCTGAGCTAAGTCCTGAGACTAATGGTGAAAAGAGAGAGAGGTGGAAGAAGATCCCCCGAGTCTAGTGGTGGGGGTGGCTTATATAGAGTGTGCCACCCCCTCACCTCCTATGTTACAAAGTGGAGCATCAATGCCATAATGCCTGCCCACAACAAAACCGTCCTGCTGACTATTGGTCTTCGCATATCCGAGTGAGTTACATGGCCGAGTGGAATGAGCTCGTTGAGTGGAGTGCCATGCTCTGAGTGGTTGTTGCTGTCCGAGTGTCTTTCAAGTTGCGGTACATCTGGGCGGGGATCTGGCCTAGGGGCCCAGTACAAAGTGTACGGTGTCCATGGGTAGGGTCTTTAGGTCAGGCCTGTTACCCTACCCCTAATACATGTCCTTGTCACTACGCGCATGCTCCTAGGGGGATAGATTGGTAGGAAAAGACCATCGCTCGTCCCCGACCACCACTCATAAGGATGCACAAGCCAGGTACACTTCATGTTTTAAATTTGTTACACAACTTTAACCATATGTGCATGCTACGGGACATACAAACTTCAACACAAGCATTTCTCAAATTCAAAATCACCCAACTAGCAAGACTTTGATATTATCACCTCCATATCTCAAAACAATTATCAAGCATCAAGCTTATCTTGGTATTCAATTCACTCAAAAGAAAGTTTCACATATCTTGAATACCAAGTATATTAATATTAAGCAAATTACCATGCTATTTAAGACTCTCAAAATAATCTAAGTGAAGCATGAGAGATCAATAGTTTCTTTAAATAAAATCCACCACGGTGCTCTAAAATATCTAAGTGAAGCACTAGAGCAAAAATTATCACGCTCAAAAGATATAAGTGAAGCACTATGAGCAAAACTATCAAGCTCAAAGATATAAGTGAAGCACATAGAGTATTCTAGCAAATTCCAATTTGTGTATGGCTCTATCTCATTAAAGAATTTCAGATCTTGGTATTGTATTCAAGCAGCAAGCAAAACAAAATAAAAAGACAATGCAAGGATAGCACAACTCATGTGAAGAAGCAAAAACTTAGGCTCAACCGATACAAACCGATAGTTGTTGAAGAAGAAAGGTGGGATGCCTACCGGGGCATCCCCAAGCTTAGATGCTTGAGACTTATTGAAATATTATCTTGGGGTGCCTTGGGCATCCCCAAGCTTGAACTTTTGTTTCTCCTTAATTCCTCTCATATCATGGTTTCTCTTCTTTTTATCAAAAGCTTCATTCACAACAAACTTAACAAGAACTCGTGAGATAGGTTAGCATAAACCAATGCAAAACCTTATCATATTCTACTGTAACAAATCACCAAAATTAATATTCAACATTGCATACTAAATGCCTCTTTATATTTAATACTCCTATCCTCAAATAGTTGGGCATCCCCAAGCTTGAACTTTTGTTTCTCCTTGAACATATGCAAACAATGCAACCATAACACCAATCTGCCAAAACAGTACAGTCTGTAAAGAATGCAAGAGTATCAATACTTCCCTGACTCCAAAAATTATGAACTTAAATTCCCACTGTAACAAATTTATCAGAGCTCAATATGCAAAAAGATTCAACGTTAGACCATTCTCTGACTTTTCTAGGAATTTTTTGCAACAGCGGTAAACTTTCTGTTTTCAAACAACAACATGCAAACTAGCAAAATAAGCATGGCAAAGGCTATCCTTGACTTTTTTTATTGAAACTAAAGATGCAAAACATTAATCTAACTAACAGCAAGCAAAAACTAACAAAAGAAATTGACGCTCCAAGCAAAACACATATCATGTGGTGAATAAAAATATAGCTCCAAGTAAAGTTTCCGATGAACGAAGACGAAAGAGGGGATGCCTTCCGGGGCATCCCCGAGCTTAGGCTCTTGGTTGTCCTTGAATATTACCTTGTGGTGCCTTGGGCATCCCCAAGTGTCAGTGTACTAGAGTAGGGGTACCCTAGTATCCCGAACTTGTGCATGGGCAGTTGCAGCCACCAGCGGCAAGGCTTGTCGGGTGACCGCCAAGGTCCTCTGCGGTTCCTGTGGAGCCAAGGAGACAAGGCCCCGGCAAGAGGAGCTTGCCGGGAAGGCCAACCAAGGCATAAGAGCAAAGTATCTAGGCCAAGGAGACAAGGCCCCGGCAAGAGGAGCTTGCCGGGAAGGCCCACCAGGGCATCTCAAGGAGTTTGCCGCGACGCACCACGCGTCCCAGCAAGGCCCGGTGAGCGACAAGCTTCCAGACGCGACAAGACAACGACCGCGGCAAGGTACTTGCCACGGCACGCTACCACCCTATACCTACGCTCCAGCGCATCCACCAACGTGTCGCCCTGGGGCCTTTCCCGGCGCGTGGCGGGAGGCTGTGCAGCCAGCGGTGCGCGGTGGCAAGCGGCGCTGACAAGATTGCCATCATGGCGAGCGGTGGTGCCACTGACGGTCCATGTTCGCACTGTTTGGGCGATGTAGACGGGCATTTAATGTCTTTGTCCCCTGCCATCAGGGTTAGGTATGATACACTGTACAGGTTGCTGTACCAACCGCAAGTCCTTTTCCACTTTTACCCTCGTCTACGTTACCACCTGTCGGTGACCCCTTGAGCATATAAAAGGAGGCCCATGCGCAACGTAGAGGGGGGTTCGGAAGGTTTGAAGTCAGAAAACACTCACGCTCGGTCTCGTTAGCAGCTAGTGTGTACTGTAGCACTCAGCGCTCCCGAGCAAGAACTCAATACAATCAGACAAGCAGCAGTAGGAGTATTATCTCTCCAGAGAGCTCCGAAGCTGGGTAAACCGCTCGCGTGCTTCGCCTCGATCTGCTCTTCGTACGATCTCCGCCCCCCGCCGAACCGAAAGGGGCTCGGTCCGCCGGTCCCATAGGTGTTCGTGGATCAGTTTCCCCGACATCTTTGGCGCGCCAGGTAGGGGGCGTCGAGATTGTGTGAACCTGATCCGGCGTTCACGCGAGCTAGATCTTCATCTTCTTCATCGACATGCCACCGAAGAAGAAGGCTTCGGAGGCAGCTGTTCCATCCGCGTCGATCCCACCGCCACCGGAGCAAGCGGATGGTGGGGTAGACGCTGGCGGAAGAACGGACGCCGACGAGGGAGCGCACGGTGATGCCAGGTCCAAGGACAAGGCTGCGCAGACCTCAGTGTCCGTACATGTTCCGCGCCCATCTCAGGAGGCGCAGGACCGACAGCGTCATGGTATTCGTAGTACCATACGTTTGTTGGACCAAGATCGAGCTGGTGGATCTCGGGGTGCTCAAGACCAGCATGCACGCCAACGTGCTGGCGCGAGCGAGACACGGTCGCCTGGACGGGATACTGCTCCTTCTAACATAGTTAGAAGTCCGAGCACATCCCGCTCCTCGCACTGTTCACCACTACCGCCCACCACTCCAGCAGAAGCTTTAGCGCGAGCTCAACTGCTCCTGGATTACCCTCCAACGGCGGACAAGACCGATCAATGGAGGGCCACCATTCGGAGTCTCATCGGCTTCGCCAACGGCGACACTCCGCGACCGCCGAGTACGTCGCTGCCGCGGCAGGACCGCCAGGCGCGATCCGATGGCGACGGAACCGGTGGGGGTGCGACCACCGTGCACTCTCCACCCCGAAGGCCAAGATCGCCGACTCATCAGGTCCACCTCGACAGCGACTCCACCGCATCATCGGATCCACGAGCTCGTCGCGATCAACGCCAAGTTCTTCACGAACGACAGCAAGAAGACGCTCGTACTCGCATCAAGCGCCAAAGAGAAGCGCAGCGTCAATCTGACCAGCGCGCTGGACCCTCTGTCGACATGCATGCGCCAGGGGAACCAGGCGACTTGCCGTACGCGGTAGGTTGCCCTGCGTTCACTCATGAGCTGCGGCAAGTCCAGTGGCCCAGCAAGAAGAATTTCAAGCCAGACGTACCAGAGAAGTATGACGGCAAGATGCATCCATCGGAGTTCCTCAGCATTTACACCATCGCGGTGCAAGCTCCCGGGGGACAGGACGACAAGATCCTTGCCAACTACTTCCCACTGGTGCTCAAGCCCAACGTTAGATCCTGGCTCATGCACTTGCCGGACAACTCCATATCCTCTTGGGCCGATCTATGCCATCAGTTTGTCGGCGCCTTTACAGGCGGCCACAAGCCTCCTGACCAAGAAAGCGACCTTCATCTGCTCGCCCAGAAGGAAGGAGAGCCCCTGCGCAAGTACATTCAAAGATTCAGCCGCGTACAGCACAACATCCCAGATGTCCACCCTGCCGCGGTAATCAGCGCGTTTCATTAGAACGTGCGGAACCGCAGAATGCGGGAGGACATGGCGATGTGCAAGATCAGAGACGTTAGCGAGCTATATGCCCTGGCCGACAAGTGTGCGCGTGCTGAGGAGGGGAGGAAACTCCCCGGAGAGAATACAGAAGCAGCAGGATCAGATAGTGAGGGGACCGCCCCGGCAAAGAAAAACCGGCGGCGGAACAACAGAAAGAAGAAAGGCAAAGATGTGCTAGTTGTTGAGCAGTCCGGCAACGGAGGTGGCACCAAGAAGGCCAAAGCTGGTAGCCCCGGTGGTAACAACTGCCAGGCTGTGGCGGTCGCCGACAAGCAGGACGGCACCAACAAGCAGTACTGCAAGATCCACCACACCAAGGGCCATGACCTCTAGAGCTGCAACAAGGTCGAGCGGCTTGTGGAACAGCAAAAGGCCGAATACGAGCGGCGCGACAAGGAGAAAGCCCAGGAAGGTGCTGGAGGAGCCAGCAAGAAGCGTCCCGGCCGAGGGGGATGCCGCGGCAAGGCCAAGCGGTGGCAAGGAGACAGACCTCCCCGCGGCCGCGACAAGGATGAATATGACGACAACGATGAAGATATGGATGACAACGAGACCGATGAGCAGGAGTTCCAGAAATCCACAGAGGTCCTGTGCGTTGATGGCGGTGCTTCTCTGCATACTTCACACTGCCAGCTCAAGCAGTGGGTGCGGGAAGTCAATGCAGCGGAACCACCCGTCGAGTCATGCAAGCCTCTGAAATGGTCCAGCACGCCTATCATCTTTGATATTGAGGACCACCCTGATCGCATAACTGTGGTCGGGTGCTTGTCGATGTTGGTTTCACCAACTATCCGCAACCTCAAGGTCACTAAGAAGCTAGTTGACGGCGGGGCCGGCTTGAACTTGATCTCCTCCGCGGTACTCCAGAAACTCCAGATCCCTGATAGTGAGCTCGAAGAAACCGGCACGTTCCAAGGAATCAATCCGGGAAGGAGCAAGCCGAAGGGGAAGATCACGCTGCCGGTGACATTCGGCAGTGAGTTGAATTTCAGAACTGAGAGGGTCACTTTTGACGTCGCTGACTTTCCATTGCCTTACAATGGGATACTCGGTCGTCCAGCACTCGCCAAATTTATGGCAGCCTCTCACTATGCATACAACGTGCTGAAGATGCCAGGCCCGATAAGTGTCATCTCTGTCCCTGGCGACAAGAAGGATGCCCTCATCTGCGCCGACAAGATCTACCGGGAAGCAGCAGCCGCAGTGGACCGCAACCCACTTGCCGCTGAAGCTCCCGGGGCAAAGAAGACCAAGTCCGGCAAGAGTTCTGATGCCCACTCCGGCAAGCGCACCTCTTCGGAGTGCTGCACTACCGTCGAGGATGCACCATCGAGCTCCACCGGCAAGTGTAAGAAGGCAATGGCAGCTCCACCGGAGACCAAGAAGGTGTCCGCCAAGGAGGACGGCACTGGTGGTACCTTCACCATCAGTGCCACTCTCGGCCCTAAATAGGAAAGCGCGCTCGTTGCTTTCCTGCGGGCGAACGTCGACGTGTTTGCGTGGCAACCGTCTGACATCCCCGGTGTTCCCAGGAAAGTAATTGAGCACCACCTGGCCGTCTGTCCTCATGCGCGGCCCGTCAAGCAAAAAGTCAGGAAACAGGCAGTGGAGCGCCAAGAATTCATCGCAGAAGAAATCAAGAAATTGGAAGCAGCAGGCCTTGTCAGAGGAGTGCTCCATCCTATGTGGTTGGCCAATCCTGTTGTCGTACGCAAAGCTAACGGGAAATGGAGGCTTTGTATCGACTTTACCGATGTCAATAAAGCTTGTCCCAAAGACCCATTTCCCTTGCCGCGCATCGACCAGATTGTTGACTCCACGGTCGGATGTGACTTGCTTTCATTTCTTGATGCATACTCGGGATACCATCAGATCTTCATGGCAGAAGAGGAAGTTGATTTTTGGTGACTATTTTCCGGCAGAGCTCCCCGAAGCCGCCGCCAAGAAGGTCCCCAAGATCGACGCCAAGTGTGCTGAGGAGCAGTCTGCTCCGGCGAGCCTTAGGGTTTGTTCCATTGAAGCAGACGCTCCCGACAAGTTTTGCTCCGGCAAGCTTGCCAGGGAACATCAAGCTCCGGCTGAGCCGCAGGTTCTTGCCATAGAAGCGGATGTTCCCGCAGCAGCAGATGTGCCTTTAGTCCTTGTTGTCGAGCCGCAAGCTCCAGCATGGGCACAGCAGATTGTCCGTTTCCTTCAGACAGGAGAACTTCCCGAAGAGCAAGAAGAAGCGGAAAGAGTAGCCCGGCAGTCAAGTATGTACCAGTTTGTTGACAACACACTGTATAGAAGAAGACTCAACGGTGTGAAATTGAAGTGTATTCACCGGGAAGACGGACAAAAGCTGTTGGCAGAGATACATGGAGGCATATGTGGTCACCACATTGGCGCAAGAGCACTTGCCGGCAAAGCGTTCCGGCAAGGTTTCTTTTGGCCGACAACCCTCCAGGATGCAACTGCACAAGTAACCAAGTGTGAAGCGTGCCAGTTCCGTTCCAAGCAGATACACCAGCCAACTCAAGCTCTCCAGACGATCCCTTTATCCTGGCCATTTTCGGTCTGGGGCTCGATATCCTCAGCCCATTTCCCTAAGCTGTCGGGGGCTTTGAGTACTTGTATGTTGCAATCGACAAGTTCACAAAGTGGCCGGAAGTGGAACCAGTGAGGAAGGTGATAGCACAGTCAGCAGTCAAGTTCTTCAGGTCGATTGTTTGCCGTTTCGGGATCCCTAACAGGATCATTACCGACAACGACACACAATTCACGAGTCGCACCTTCATGCAGTACGTCCAAGATCTTGGCGCCAAGGTTTGCTTCGCTTCTGTTGCTCATCCGAGAAGCAACGGTCAAGCGGAGAAGGCAAATGCTGAAGTGTTGCGCGGGCTCAAGACCAGGACTTTTGACAGGCTGCACAAGTGCGGAAAGAACTGGATGGAGGAGCTGCCGGAGGTTCTTTGGTCAGTCAAAACGACGCCAAATCGAGCCACTGGCCAGACACCTTTCGCTCTAGTCTATGGAGCAAAGGCAGTTCTCCCCATGGAACTCGTATACGGGTCACCTTGAGTGCTCGCTTATGATGAGCTTGAGCAAGAGCAGCGGCGACAAGACGACGCGCTGCTCCTTGAGGAGGACCGTCTTCAGGCTGCTGTACGAGCTGCTCGATACCAGCAAGCTTTGCGCCGCTACCATAGCCGCAAAGTTAATGCCAGAAGTCTCGAGGAAGGCGACCTTGTTCTTCGGCGCGTTCAGTCCGCCAAGAATTCCAACAAGTTGACGCCGAAGTGGGAAGGCCCTTACCGGGTGAAACGAGTCACTAGGCCTGGCGCCGTCCGCCTTGAGACCGAAGATGGCAATCCGGTGAGCAACTCCTGGAACATTGAGCATCTTCGTAGTCTTGCCGATGTTGCATGTAATCCTTTGTACAAAGCCGGGCGCAGATCCCGTGCATAAGTAAAGCTCATGTGCTCTGCACATCTTGTCAATTTCATGCTTTCTATATTTCTTTGCATGCATGTATCTGACACTTTGTGCAGCACATACCCCCGGTAAGCAATAACGAGCCGTCAGGCTTCATATCATTATTTCCTCTATTTTCTCTTTCTCAAAGGAAGGAAGTTCCCTCGTGCACAAGTTTGCCAGGGGGGAAAGGAGATAATGGTGTGGACCAGGCGTCGTCCAAGGAAGTGTTCGCCTTACCGGAAAGAAAACGACAGCAAGCTAAGTTGCCAAAGTTTGAGCAATCAATTTTAAACTTTTAAGTTATCTTCCTCGAACGACCTTGTTTTGTATGGAAAACCTGTGCGGGGAGGAACCAACTCGTAGCTAGTTGTGCCCTTACTTTGTTTAGAGTCCGCTCAACAACTTAACTGAGCTACTACTAGTTGCGACAAGGTTTCTTGTTGGCAGCAACACTGCCAGCAGGCTGCTGACGTTCCGCACTCAGCGCTCGCGACAAGGGTGCCTGCGCCGACAAGTTCCCTAAAAGCGTAGGGCAAAAAGATACAAAGGAGGGACTCAAGTAAAGGAGATAACATAGCAATTGATATTCAAAATAGAGTTATATTACAAGGTAACTTGTCGCGGCTCTAACAATTTGTTTTCACGACATGACTAGCAGCGACAAGGAAAAGAGAAAATGAGCGGCCTAATCTACGCGATTGCCCTCAACCCTCTTGATCCCGCTCACCTTGTCCACAATGGCTGCGACAAGGGCCTTGAGCGCTTCCAGATCGGCATCCGGCGGCAAGGACCTGAGGACGTTGGTGAGGTTGAGGCCTGGATTGTGAAAGGCCACCTTCACCAGCACCTTCTGGAGAGCCCCTGCGCAAATCTTGCACGACTCGTCGGCCAGCTGCTTTGGTATCTTCTCCCGGAGTCGCTGGAGGGTCGTCGCGACGCCTTCGAAGAACAAGCTGAGCTTGGCGCTGGGTTGGAGGTGCTCGTCGGAGGAGTACCCGAAATCCTCCATCCCCAGCAGCACCAGCTCCTTGTCGATGCCCGCGGCAGCATCCACAAGACCCTCGGTCCAATGCTCCACGGTCTCCCTGAGAGTATCCTGGGCGGCAGCAGCATTTGCCAGCAGTGCCTCGTCGGCCTTGATTTTCTCCGACAAGGCCGCTTCTCGCTCCCTAGTGCCGTCCAGCGTCTGAGTCAACGTGGCCAGCTTCAGCTCGAGATCGGTGTTGGAATCCTTGGCGGCGCTGAGCTCCTTGTTCCTCTCAGCAAGAAGATCCTGCAGCTCACCATGAGCGGCAGCGTCCTTCTCGCGCTCACGCTTGAGCGCGGCAAGCTCCTCGCCGTTCGCCCGGAGATCGGCTTCCAGCTGCGCCACCTTTATCTCCAGCTCCTTCTTTGCGCCCTCGGAAGCTGCGGCGGCATCCTTTGCCTCCTTGAGAGCCCCGCCAATCGCCTTCTCGCGCGCGGCGAGCTCCTCCTCGTGGCTGTCAAGATTGACCTTGCGCTTCGCCAACTCTCCTTCCTGCGCAAATAGATTTTCGGCGACAAGTCGTTGCTTCTCTTCAGCTTCAGCCTTCTCGAGGAGGAAGGCTTTCCGCTCCTCGAGAAGTTGCTCCGCTCCTCCGCCAAGGACCGGAGAGTTTCCTGCCTGAGGCCCCGGAGCTCCTCCGTGTGCTTCTCAATATAAACTCCCGCCTTCGCGACAAGTGCCTCGCGGGACACCAGCTTGGCTTGTCGGGCGCGGTAGAGTGACAGCAGCTTCCGCAGCAGCCGTTCCTCCTCAGGCTCGTTGCTGCTGCTTGGCGCGTCAACCAACTTTAGCCTAGCAGAGGCAAGAACTTCTCCGTCCAGCTCCTCACCTTCGACCGGCGCCCTGGAGCTTGAAGTCCAGGGGAGCTTGATGAAGATGTCGTCGCCGGCCTTCAGATAGGCGCCGGGCTAGGGCTCTTCGGAGCCTGGCGCCGCAGCAGCGGCGGAGGGATCGGCAGTCGGCGTAGCGCCTGGTGCTCCTACGGCCTCAGGGCCGTCAGTGCGATTGCCGGATCCCTCGTCGGCTTCTGCGGCGGCAGCCTGGGGGGCCTCTTCACCGGCAGGATCATCAGCACCGGCCTCTCCTTCGGTGGTGCTGGCGCCGTCAACGCTGCTGCGTGCGTTCTCCTCGTCGGCGGCCTCGGTTTCCATCGGCTCTGTGGCAGATGGATCTGGCGAACGGGAAAAGGGAGAGAAATCAAGCAAACATTCAAAAAAGAAAATCAGAAGAAGAAGAACCCAAGGGAAGCTCTCAGGCAAAAGGATTACCTGTGCTAGGATCTACGGTCGTTCTCATTGGAGGATCGCTGGTGCCGCCCCTTGCCGGAGAGCTGCCCCTTGCCGGAGAATGCTCCCTCGCCGGGGAATCCTCCCTTGGCGGTGTAGTGGAAGCACATGGCATTTCAGGAGCGGCTTGCGGGCCCTCCTGGTGAGGCTGCTCTGCTCCTGCACAAACCAGCAATCAGATATTAGCAAAGAAGGAGCACCCATGCGCGCCCGAAAGCAGGAAATAAACAATACACTTACGCTGGGGGCTGCACTGGGGGCTGCTTGAAGGAAGGGTTGCCGGGTCCGGCAAGGTGGTCTCGTACATGTCCCCTACCGTCGTGGTGGGATCATCCTCGATGACAATCACCGAGGCCTTGGCTCTCTTCGCCGCTCTCTGGGCCAGCATCCTGAAAAGGAATAGGTTCAGAGTAAAAGCAAGTCAGATACAAGACAAAGCAACAAGATTGAAGAGTTACAAGAACAGCAAAGAATCTTACTCTTCTTCTTCCTCGTCGGAGCTGAGCGCGGAAAGATCAAAGTCCGGCTCGCCTCCGGTGCGATGAGGCGGAGGAGTAGGTTCCCTTGCCCACTTGGCAGGGGCAGTAGCGGTGGACCGGGAAGACCCCGCCTCAGTTGCCGCAGCGGCGTGAGGCGCTCCCGCAGCAACACTGCTTGCCGTGGTAGAGCGTGTCGCATGGCTCGGCGGCTGTTGGCTCGTCTGCCGCTCCGCTACGTCCCGCGCCTTGCGGAGACGCCTTCTTGGTGGAGCTGGGGGCTCTACTTGCGACGAGCTGCCTGAGGGTTCGAGCCCGACAAGCTCTCCCTCGCCGGGCTCGCTCGACAAGACTTGCCGCCTCTGCTCCCTCTGCCTCCTCCATGGTGAATCCGAACTCACCCGCGGCAACAGCTGCTGCCACCTCTTCCAGCCTGGTGGCGATGCGCTGCATCTCATTATCGATGGTGTCGCGGGTGAGGCTCTTCTGTTCATCGGGGCGGATCGGCACTTCTTCCAGGCCGTCAAAGAAATCTCGCACGACGTCGTCGGCAGGCTCTTGCCAAGTCGGCACGATTCCGTGCGAGTCGCACAAAGGCATCATTGCGCGGATGCGGTCGAGCGAAGAATTGTTGCACAGTGGAACCACACCCCTCGGCAACATGAATGGATGTTGGGGATCGTGCTTGAACAGCTCCAGAAGCATCGCATCCAGCTCCAGGACGGTGAAGTTGAAATTGAGGCCCGGGCGCAGCCTCATGATATCCGCAGAGTTCTGGAACTCCCAAGCGGGTCTCCCCCTCTCCTGCAAGGGGGCGATGCGGCGGTAGAGAAAGTCTGCGCCAACAGCGCCTACAGTGAGCCCGGCAAGTCTAAGACGAAGGATCCGGGTGATAGCAATACTCAGCATGTCGTCTTCCGGGGCCACGTTGCTCCAATCATTGCCGTGTACTATTGGGGCTTAGCGCAGGGCAGTAAATGGCTGTGGGTTCTCCTCGACGATCCAGCACCACTCTGCTCTCCACTCCTCCCACTTGCTGCGGAGCTCTCCCTCCAGATAAGCTTCCTTCTTGCCGACTCTTGAGATCCAAGCGATCCCGCCGGCAAGGGGCTCTCCTCTCTCAACCCGGGGCATAAAGAAGTGGCGGAAAAGGGCTACATTTGGGTGGACTCCGACAAAGTTTTCGCAAAGGTGTGCGAAAACTGCCATGGTCAGAACGGCGTTGGGGGTGAAATCAAGGAGGCGGAGCCCGTAGGTGTTCATGATGTCACAGAAGAATACAGAGAAGGGCGGGCAGAGCCCGTAGTAGAAGAATAGCGCGAAAAAGGGGTACCCGTTTGGAGCCAGTTCCGATGCGGCAGCCGGGAGTACCCTCGTGCGCGGATGTGCTCGTGTCTCCATCGACCAGAAGAGGTAGTGGTACTCCCTCAGCTCCTTCACGGCAAGCTGAGGGGGGAAGAGGGCCCGCTCCTTTCGCAGCGTCGCGAGCCGCTGCGCCTCGACCGACTTCACGCCCTTCCCCTTGTCGGCTTTCGGAGCCATGGCGGAAGTGGTGGGGGAGATCGTCGGTGTTGGTGGTGCTGGTGTCAACAGGGGGCGAAGCGCTGCTCTCTCTCAGCTTCGATAAGAAGGAGGGAGCGGTGGAGATTTGGGAACTGGAGTAACAACCGGCAGGATGGGTAAACTGTCCCTGTTTCCCCTGCTTATAAAGAGGGAAGGGGCGGACGTTTCTCCCTTCCGAATAAAGAAACCACCCAGGATCTCTCCCACGATGCCGCATTCGACACGTGCCGTTGGGGAGGGCGCGGTGGATACGGAGAAAGATACGGCGTAACCCAGGCTGCACGTGCCCGTGCCCTGTTTTGGGCCTGGCCCAAAAGCGCTCGGCACCGTGTATGGCCCAGGCCCGGGGGCTCCTGTCGGTGTACTAGAGTAGGGGTACCCTAGTATCCCGAACTTGTGCACGGGCAGTTGCAGCCACCAGCGGCAAGGCTTGCCGGGTGACCGCCAAGGTCCTCCGCGGTTCCTGTGGAGCCAAGGAGACAAGGCCCCGGCAAGAGGAGCTTGCCGGAAAGGCCAACCAAGGCATAAGAGCAAAGTATCTAGGCCAAGGAGACAAGGCCCCGGCAAGAGGAGCTTGCCGGGAAGGCCCACCAGGGCATCTCAAGGAGTTTGCCGCGACGCGCCATGCGTCCCGGCAAGGCCCGGTGAGCGACAAGCTTCCAGACGCGACAAGACAACGACCGCGGCAAGGCACTTGCCGCGGCACGCTACCACCCTATACCTATGCTCCAGCGCATCCACCAACGTGTCGCCCTGGGGCCTTTCCCGGCGCGTGTGGCGGGAGGCTGTGCAGCCAGCGGTGCGCGGTGGCAAGCGGCGCTGACAAGATTGCCATCGTGGCGAGCGGTGGCGCCCCTGACGGCCCCTGTTCGCACTGTTTGGGCGATGTAGACGGGCATTTAATGTCTTTGTCCCCTGCCGTCAGGGTTAGGTATGATACACTGTATAGGTTGCTGTACGAACCGCAAGTCCTTTTCTACTTATACCCTTGTCTACGTTGCCACCTATCGGTGACCCCTTGAGCATATAAAAGGAGGCCCATGCGCAACCTAGAGGGGGGTTCAGAAGGTTCGAAGTCAGAAAACACTCACGCTCGGTCTCGTTAGCAGCTAGAGTGTACTGTAGCACTCAGCGCTCCCGAGCAAGAACTCAATACAATCAGACAAGCAGCAGTAGGAGTATTATCTCTCCGGAGAGCTCCGAAGCTGGGTAAACCGCTCGCGTGCTTCGCCTCGATCTACTCTTTGTGCGATCTCCGCTCCCCGCCGAACCGAAAGGGGCTCGGTCCGCCGGTCCCATAGGTGTTCGTGGATCAGTTTCCCCGACACCAAGCTTAGGCTCTTTCCACTCCTTATTCCATAGTCCATCGAATCTTTACCCAAAACATGAAAACTTCAACCACACAAAACTCAAAACAAAACTCATAAGCTCCGTTAGTATAAGAAAATAAAACCACCACTTAGGTACTTTAATGAACTAATTCTAGATTCATATTGGTGTAATATCTACTGTACATCAACTTATCTATGGTTCATACCCTCCGATACTACTCATAGATTCATCAAAATAAGCAAACAACACTTAGAAAACAGAATCTGTCAAAAACAGAATAGTCTGTAGTAATCTGTATAAAACGTATACTTATCGAACCCCAAAAATTATTAAATAAATTGATGGACCTGAGCAATTTGTCTATTAATCATCTGCAAAAAGAATCAACCTAAAATCACTCTTAAGTAAAAAATGGCAGCTATTCTCGTGAGCGCTAAAGTTTCTGTTTTTCACAGCAAGATCATATAAACTTCACCCAAGTCTTCCCAAAGGTTCTACTTGGTACTTTATTGAAACAAAAGCTATAAAACATTATTACTACAGTAGCATAATCATGGGGACACACAAAAACAGTAAGTATAAATTTTGGGTTGTCTCCCAACAAGCGCTTTTCTTTAATGCCTTTTAGCTAGGCATGATGATGACAATGATGCTCACATAAAAGATAAGAATTGAAACATAACGGGAGCATCATGAAGCATATGACTAGCACATTTAAGTCTAACCCACTTCCTATGCATAGGGATTTTGTGAGCAAAAAACTTATGAAAACAATAATCAACTAGCATAGGAAGGTAACACAAGCATAGCTTCAAGAATTTAAGCACATAGGTAGGAAACTTGACATTATTGCAATTCCTACAAGCATATGTTCCTCCCTCATAATAAGTTTCAGTAGCATCATGAGTGAATTCAACAATATAACCATCACCTAAAGCATTCTTTTCATGATCTACAAGCATAGAAAATTTACTACTCTCCACATAAGCAAATTTCTTCTCATGAATAGTAGTGGGAGCAAACTCAACAAAATAACTAGCATGTGATTGAAAATTAAGATCAAGATGACACATTTCATGGTTATCATTATTCTTTAAAGCATACGTGTCATCACAATAATCATCATAGATAGGAGGCATGCTTTCATCATAGTAAATTTGCTCATCAAAGCTTGGGGGACAAAAAATATCATCTCCATCAAACATAGCTTCCCCATGCTTGTGGCTTTGCATATCATTAGCATCATGGACATTCAAGGAATTCATACTAACAACATTGCAATCATGCTCATCATTCACAGATTTAGTGCCAAACATCATGCTCATCATTCACAGATTTAGTGCCAAACATTTTAGAGATTTCTTCTTCTAGCACTTGAGCACAATTATCCTTTCCATCATACTCACGAAAGATATTAAAAAGGTGAAGCGTATGAGACAAACTTATTTCCATTTTTTTGTAGTTTTCTTTTATAAACTAGACTAGTGCTAAAACAAGAAACAAAAAGATTCGATTGCAAGATCTAAAGATATACCTTCAAGCACTCACCTCCCCGGCAACGGTGCCAGAAACTCCTTGATGTCTACTACGCAACCTTCTCCTTGTAGACGTTGTTGGGCCTGCAAGTGCACAGGTTTGTAGGACAGTAGCAAATTTCCCTCAAGTGGATGACCTAAGGTTTATCAATCCGTAGGAGGCGTAGGATGAAGATGGTCTCTCTCAAACAACCCTGCAACCAAATAACAAAGAGTCTCTTGTGTCCCCAACACACCCAATACAATGGTAAATTGTATAGGTGCACTAGTTCGGCGAAGAGATGGAGATACAAGTGCAAAAATAGATAGTAGATATAGGTTTTTGTAATCTGAAATAACAAAAACAGCAAGGTAGCGAGCGGTAAAAGTGAGCGTTAATGGTATTGCAATGGTAGGAAACAAGGCCTAGGGTACATACTTTCACTAGTGCAAGTTCTCTCAACAATAATAACATAGATAGATCATATAACAAGCCCTCAACATGCAACAAAGAGTCACTTCAAAGCCACTAATAGCGGAGAACGAACGTAGAGATTATGGTAGGGTACGAAACCACCTCAAAGTTATTCGCTCGGATCGATCTATAAAAGAGTTCGTACTAGAATAACACCTTAAGACACAAATCAACCAAAACCCTGATGTCACCTAGATACTCCATTGTCACCTCAAGTATCCGTGGGCATGATTATACGATATGCATCACACAATCTCATATTCATCCAACCAACACAAAGTACTTCAAAGAGTGCCCCAAAGTTTCTATCGGAGAGTCAAGAACGTGTGCCAACCCCTAAGCATAGATTCCCAATGTCACGAAACCCGCAAGTTGATCACCAAAATATACATAAAGTGGCACATGATATCCCATTGTCACCACAGATAATCATGACAAGCCATACATCAAGTGTTCTCATAAAAGACTCAATCCGATAAGATAACTTCAAAGGGGAAACTCAATTCATCACAAGAGAGTAGAGGGGGAGAAACATCATAAGATCCAACTACAATAGCAAAGCTTGGGATACATCAAGATCGTCATGGAGAGTGCCGGGATGATCAAGATGGCCACCGGTGATGGGATCCCCCTCCGGCAGGGTGCCGGAACAGGGCCCCGATTGGTTTTTGGTGGCTATAGAGGCTTGCGGCGGCGGAACTCCTGATCTATCTTCTGTTCTGGAAATTTAAGGGTACGTAGGTATATATGGGTGCAGGCGGTACGTCGGTGGACCTCCGGGATGCTCACGAGGCAGGGGGCGCGCCCAGGGGGGCGCGCCCCCCACCCTCGTGGGCAGCCCGGGACTCCCCTGGCGTGCACTCCAAGCCCATCAGGTTGCTTTCCTTCCAAAAATAACTTCTCCAGTTGATTTCGTTCCGTTTTGACTCCGTTTGATATTCCTTTTCCTCGGAACACTGAAATAGGCATAAAACAGCAAATCTGGGCTAGGCCTCTGGTTAATAGGTTAGTGCCAAAAATAAAATCAAAGTGGATAATAAAGCCCAATATTGCCTAAGACAGTAGATAAAGTAGCATGCAGCAATCAAAAATTATAGATACGTTGCAGACGTACCAGGCAGCAAAAATTTGCAATAAATAAAGCACTAGAACAAAAACTAATTGGACCATTGGAGGAGTCACATACCAAGCAACAATCTCCCAAAGCAGTTTTGTGAATGGAGCTTTGAGCAAGGAGATTGAAAATCGCAGCAAAATGAGCTAGAACTCGTGCTTGAGATGGATGGGGATTTTTTTTGGGAGGAAGATGGAATGTGTGGGTGCAGGAATAAGTGGAGGGGGGCCTCCGTGGGCCCACAAGGCAGGGAGGCGTGCCCAGGGGGAGTGGGCGCGCCCTGGACCCTCATGGCCAGGTGCTTGCCCCCCCCCCCCTGTTGTGTTCTCAGTGCCTAAAATCCTCAAATATTCCATAAAAAATCATACTAATTTTTCAGGGCATTTGGGGAATTTTTATTTTCGGGATATTTTTTTATTGCATTGATAATTCAGAAAACAAGCAGATAATATTATTTTTTATTTATTTATTCTAAATAAGAGAAAGTAAAAAGAGAGTACAGAAGGTTGTGCCTTCTAGTTTGATCCATCTCATGATCATCAAAATGAATCCACTAACAAGGTTGATCAAGTCTTGTTAACTAACTCATTGCGAATAACATGTGTCGGTGTCAAAACCGGCGGATCTCGGGTAGGGGGTCCCGAACTGTGCGTCTAGGCGGATGGTAACAGGAGACAAGGGACACGATGTTTTACCCAGGTTCGGGCCCTCTTGATAGAGGTAAAACCCTACGTCCTGCTTGATTGATATTGATATTGTGGATGTGTACAAGAGTGGATCTACCACGAGATCAAGGAGGCTAAACCCTAGAAGCTAGCCTATGGTATGATTGTAATGGTTGTTGTTGCGTCCTACGGACTAGAGCCATCTGGTTTATATAGACACCGGAGAGGGCTAGGGTTACATAGAGTCGGTTACAATAATAGGAGATCTACGTATCCGTATCGCCAAGCTTGCCTTCCACGCCAAGGAAAGTCCCATCCGGACACGGGACGAAGTCTTCAATCTTGTATCTTCATAGTCTTGGAGTCCGGTCGATGATGATGATAGTCCGGCGATGATAGTTCGGCCGACGATGGTAGTCCGGCTATCCGGACACCCCCTAATCCGGGACTCCCTCAGTAGCCCCCAAACCAGGCTTCAATGACGATAAGTCCAGCGTGTGTGTAGTCTTCGGCATTGCAAGGCGGGTTCTCCTTCAAGTTCTATGTACCTGCCGAACAGTGTCCGGCTTCCTCATCAATGTTGCGCGTCTTGGCTTCCACACTCAATAATGGCCTTCCTCCACGCATCGCGCGAATGCAAAGAGCCAGGGTGTCTTTTATGTTTTACCCCCTAGTTGTGCGAACAATCTGCCTATAAGGAAGGCAAGAATCCAGATCCAAATCGCCATCTTCCTCCCGTAAATACTCATCGGAGCGCTTTCGACCAAGAATCCATTCCATCATGGACCGTCAACGTGGCTCCTCTTCTCGCGCTCCCAGCCCTTTGCCAGGAGATTGGAGGAGATGCTCTGTTCCGCACAATGAGCTGGTGAAGCTCCAAGCGGAGGGGGGGGGGTATCTCCCTCCGGCCTTTATGGTTCCGGTTCGAGCCGGGCTGGCCACCTACAAAGGTGGGAAGCAAGCGGAGGTTACCCCAAGTCCCAACAAAGGGGAGCGGGTATGCTTCGTCCCCTATCTGATAAGGGGGCTCGGATTTCCTGTACATCCATTCCTCCGCGGGCTCCTGGAGTTCTACGGACTCCAGCTTCATCACCTCACGCCCGCCTCAATCCTGCACATTGCGGGTTACGTAGCTCTTTGCGAGCTATTCTTGGGCGTCGAGCCCCATTTCGCGCTGTGGAAGAGGTTGTTCTGCCTTGTACCCCGCTCTCACGAGGGGTCCATATATCAAGTGGGCGGCGCCGAAATATGGCGTATTGCCGGGACCGGATATCCATCCGGAACCCCTAAGAAGGCGTCCGAAGACTGGCCTTCAGGATGGTTTTAAATAGAAGACGCTCCGCTGCCGGACCCTGTTCGGATCGGCCTCCCGGAGTTCAGCAATGCTCCTCTGAAGAAACGCCTTAGTTGGTGTCCGCGGAGCCCCCAACTGGAGGAAGACAAGAGCGTCCATTATTTGATGGGCCGAGTAAGGTTACTGGCCCATTCCGGGTTGACCATGATTGGAGTCATGGCAACATGCATTATGCGGGGGGTGCAGCCACTACAATACAGGGGCCACCCCATGTGGGATTTCAACGGGGAGGACGATGCCACTCGTCATGGCCGTAAAGGGCCGGATTCGGTTGAAGACCTGGTGACGATCATGTCCGGCCTGTATAAGAGGGAGAAGGAGGATTTCCTTCGGATGAACCCGTTAAACGGGTTCTCCATGAATAATCCCCGGCCTTGGGTAAGCGAACACTTTGCGTGCCCGACCCATGCTTTTTGAAACTTAAGTTTCTTATATTGTGTTCTTCTTTCGACGCAGGAACTACGCCGGATCGTGGAGGACATGCTAAGTCTAGCTCTGTAACCCGAGGATCCAGAGAGATCCCGGGATCCGGCCTCTGAAGAGGATCCGGACATAAAGGTGGAGCTAATCGACGGGGTGTTCCACCAGCTCAGCATGGACAATGCCTTAGTCGCCATCACGGCCGAATATCCCGGACTATATCCGGCTTCCCATGTGATTGCGACCGAAGTCCTGACACCGTCATTCCTTCCTTGCTTATTTCTGACCACCGTATATGATGGCGCCGTGCAGGAGGCGCCCCTAGGGCGAGAAGCCGAGCCCGCGGTGGCTGACCAACAACGGCCAGTCCGGACCAGTAGGCAGAAGAGGAGCGCGGCGCGGACTGAAACGTCGCCGCAAAGGTGTAGCTCACAATTCATTATTTAGAGCAACGTTCCTAGGAAGCGTTTGAGTGCTCATGACTTTTGTAGGGAAAAAAGCACCCGCCGGACTGCGGGCGTGAAGGTTGCCAATCCAACCTCTACCAGCCAGGCTCCAGCACCTGGTCTGGAGGGGGAGGCGTGCGCAAGGCACGAGCCAGACGTTCCTCCGACAGAGGATGCCGACAGACTGTCCGCCACCAAGTCTGAGGTGGAGAGTGCCATGAATCACAGGCGCCGCCGGACAGTATTTCGTGACGCGTGCTTCTCTCCCGAGGCGTTGAATGCCTTTAACACGGGGGACGCGCACCTTCGTGCTGCTCAAGATGGTTTTACCAGAGCCACGGAGCAGTATGTAAAAGACATAAGGGTAAGAGAATTTAATAGTTGTATATGCCAGTAGCCCCCGAGACTTAAAGTAGTTCTATTAACTGATTTAAGGATCATATGAAACGTAGGATCTTACCGAGAAGAATACCCAACTGTCTCAGGAGCTGCAGGAGTGCAAGGCCCAACTTGAGGCCGCACTCTCTGGCGCAGGAGACAACACAGGGACCTCTCCTGGTAACGCATTATTTTAGAAAGATAAGTAGCGTTTGGCCTTTGCGCAAGTCTAAAAAATGACGTTGCAGGTGCTGCCGGACAAGATCCGGACAGGCAAGAACTTCTGCGCCAACTGAAGGCCGGCGAGAGGGTGCTGCATAAGGTGCAGCATGAAAGGAACAAGCTCCAGGATGCCCATGCCCAGCTTAGAGAAGAGCTGAAAGGCATTCGGGCCGAGCTGTCGGGCTCTGTTAAGGAGAATCAGCGGCTTCGTCGCGGCATCTATAGTAAGTGCTTGAGCGAACTCCTTTGAAAAGAAGAGTTCGGCGAGGAAGTCGATTTGACAGAATATGTCTGCAGGTATGCTCACAGGTCGCCCTGCGGAGGAGATGCCCGTATCAACGGGTGATCAACTTCCCGAATTGTTGCAACTAATCGAACAAGTTCGGCAGGCAATGAGCAGCGTCATCCAGGCTTTATGGCCAGCCTTCTCCTTACCCGAGGGTCTTGGGGAGCTTGCGGAGAAGCTTCAGGGAGTGCGGCAGCGCTTCCATTTATGGAAGATTTCGGCCTGCCGCCAAGGTGCCAGGGAGGCCTGGGCCATGGTAAAGACGCGGTACAAGAAGGCGGATCCCAACCACATGGCCGAAGTCGGACCTGTGGGGCCCGATGGGAAGGAGATCCCTGTGAGTTTAGTATATGGCCAAGTAGAGTTGGCCGCTAAATTTTTCCAACAGGACTGTAAATTAGACAACCTGTTAGACGGGATTGAGGAAGAATACAATTAGTCGATTTTACAATGTATTATAAAATGACATATAAAATGCCTTCTAGCCGGATTGTAGATCGTTTGTCTTTGCCAACCTTTTCACTTCGACCTCGGGACCCTAGAGTCCGGAGTGTGTCCGAATACCTTCTCGGTTATGAAACAACCGGGGTATGCATGGAGACCAGGCGTAGGGGTCATTAGTGCTTTATCAGACAAGTGCCCAACTAGTTATGTTATATTACATGGGTAGTAAGAAACATCTTCCAGGGAGAATAGTTCCGTTAAGGGTTCCTTTCCTCTGGGGGTGGCATGCCCTAAAGTGCATGTCCGGACTGCGAAAAAAAGCAGAAAAACATCTGGGGGCAGATAAATAAGTGGATAAAAAACCATCTTTTAAGTCACCGACCGAATATTCCCTTAAGAACGCTAGCTTTCGGCTTCACCCAGTCTGAGGTACACATCCGGCTGACCCGGCAGTAACAATCGCAGAGGTGCTCCCTTTACCTCCTAGCCGAACAATCGGGAACGTAGGGGTAAGCACAGGAGCCAGGCAACCCAGCTTGGCCAAAACTTAAGTCATATCGATGCATATAATGGTGAATAAAAGGTACATGTGGAGGCTTGACACATGTGCTGGGCATGAAGCCCTTATAATTAAGCTTCTGGTAAAGAAGCCCCCAGGTATAATGAGTGCGGATAGCACATCAATTGCGCGCGAACGATGCGCAAGTAGGCCTTTTAAGGCTTTGATGAATAGGGTTGAGAAGAAAAAGATAAACAAAAGGCAGCTGAAGTAAAAAAAATTGGACGGGGGGAAAGGGACGAACTCTTAGTCCGGCGCTAGGCATAGAATCTTCGGAGGCGGGCTGCGTTCCATGGGTTCGGCTCGAGTCGGTTATCCGACGCATTTCGTAGACGGTACGCTCCGCCGGTCAAGACTTTATCGATGATGAAGGGGCCTTCCCATTTGGGCTTGAGCTTGTCCTTTTTCTTGTCCGGCAGGCGTAGAACCAGTTCGCCAACGTTGTAAGTCTTGGCCCGTACTTCTCTGCTTTGGTATCTTCGAGCCTGCTGCTGATAAAATGCGGAACAAGCCTTGGCGACGTCGCGTTCTTCCTCCAATGCGTCCAAGCTGTCCTGCCGATCCAACTCGGCTTCTCTTTCTTCGTACATGCGCACTCGAGGTGAGTCATGAATTATGTCGCAGGGCAAAACTGCTTCTGCGCCGTATACCATAAAAAATGGTGTGAATCCGGTAGTACGGTTAGGCGTTGTCCGCAGCCCCCAGAGTACGGAGTCGAGCTCCTCTACCCAGTGCGTGTCAGATTTCGTAAGGGACCGCACTAGTCTGGGTTTGATGCCGCTCATTATTAGACCATTTGCTCGTTCCACTTGACCGTTGGTTTGAGGATGATAGACTGAAGCGTAATCGAGCTTGATGCCCCTATTTTTGCACCATGATTTAACCTCATCGGCCGTGAAGTTCGTGCCATTATCGGTGATGATGCTGTGGGGGACACCATAACGGTGTACTACCCCAGATATAAAGTCTATCACTGGTCCGGACTCTGCCGTTTTAACTGGCTTGGCCTCTATCCATTTGGTGAATTTATCCACCATGACCAATAGGTACCTTTGCTTGTGGGTTCCCCCTTTAAGTGGTCCAACCATGTCAAGCCCCCAGACCGCGAACGGCCAGGTAATGGGTATAGTTTTGAGGGCGGTGGGTGGCATGTGGCTCTGATTAGCAAAGAGCTGACAACCGACGCATCTTCGGACTAAGTCCTGAGCATCTGCCCGGGCCGTCGGCCAATAAAATCCTGTACGGAATGCCTTTCCTACAAGGGTCCGGGCTGCGGCGTGGTGTCCGCCTAGTCCGGCGTGAATTTCAGCCAGAAGGTCTCGCCCTTCCTCTTCGGAGATACACCTTTGAAGGACTCCGGTTGTGCTTTTCTTATAGAGTTCTCCCTCATGGACCTTGTAGGCTTTAGATCGCCGGACTATGCAGCGGGCCTCATTATGGTCTTCGGGGAGTTCCTGCCTAAGCAAGTAGGCTAGGAACGGCTCTGTCCATGGGGCGATTACTGCCATTATGTCGTGAGCTGAGGGTGTTGTTTCGTCGGCTGGATCGCCGGTTATGTCAGATTGTTCTGCGGCTGCCTCCGGTTTGTTATTTCCGGACTCCTCTTCCCATAGTACGGATGGCTTGAACAGCCGTTCCAGGAAGATATTTGGAGGGACAGCGTCACGTTTTGCGCCGATGCGTGCCAATATGTCGGCCGCTTGGTTATTATCTCTGGCTACATGGTGGAATTCAAGTCCTTCGAACCGAGCTGACATTTTAAGGACGGCGTTGCGATAGGCTGCCATTTTTGGATCCTTGGCGTCAAAGTCTCCATTTACTTGGGATATTGCGAGGTTTGAGTCCCCGCGCACCTCTAGGCGTTGGATGCCCATGGAGATTGCCATCCGGAGGCCATGTAAGAGGGCCTCGTATTCGGCTGCATTGTTGGAGTCCGTGTACATTATCTGGAGTATGTATTGGACTCTGTCCCCAGTTGGTGACGTTAGTACGATGCCAGCCCCCAATCCGGCCAACATTTTGGAGCCGTCGAAATGCATAATCCAATTGGAGTATGCGCCGTACTCTTTAGGGAGTTCGGCTTCAGTCCACTCAGCGACAAAGTCAGCCAAAACTTGCGACTTTATAGCTCGCCGGGGTTTGTAAGTTATGTCGAATGGTAAGAGCTCAATGGCCCATTTTGCAATCCTGCCCATTGCGTCGCGGTTATTTATAATGTCATTTAGGGGTACTTCGGAGGCCACTGTTATCGAACACTCTTGAAAGTAGTGTCGGAGCTTCCGGGATGCCATGAACACCGCATACGCTATCTTTTGATAGTGCGGGTAACGGGACTTGCAGGGGGTTAAAACAGTGGATACGTAGTACACTGGTTTTTGAAGAGGGAATTTATGCCCTTCTGTCTCTCGTTCTACGACGAGCACCGCGCTTACTACTTGATGTGTTGCCGCGATGTATAACAACATAGGTTCGCCCAGGTTGGGCGCAGCCAGGACCGGATTCGTTGCCAATATGGCCTTTATTTCTTCGAGTCCGGCAGTGGCAGCATCCGTCCACTCGAAGTGTTCGGTGTGCCTGAGGAGGCGATAGAGGGGCAATGCCTTTTCTCCTAGGCGGGAGATAAAGCGGCTGAGAGCCGCCACGCATCCAGTCAATTTCTGGATCTGTTTGAGGTTTTTTGGAATATCCAACTGTGATAGGGCTCGGATCTTGGCCGGATTTGCTTCAATTCCTCTACCGGATACAATGAAGCCCAAGAGCTTTCCGGCTGGTACGCCGAAAACGCATTTTTCCGGATTCAGCTTGATGTCATATGCTCGGAGGTTGTCGAATGTGACCCTCAAGTCGTCTACTAGAGTTTCGACGTGTTTGGTTTTGACGACTACGTCGTCTACGTATGCCTCTACTGTTTTGCCGATCTGGGTAGCCAGACATGTCTGAATCATGCGCTGATATGTTGCGCCGGCGTTTTTAAGTCCGAAGGGCATCGTGTTGAAGCAGAATGGTCCATATGGAGTAATGAACGCCGTTGCGGCTTGATCCGCTTCTGCCATCTTGATTTGATGATAGCCGGAGTATGCGTCCAGGAAGCACAATGAATCGTGCCCTGCAGTGGCATCGATGATTTGGTCGATGCGGGGGAGGGGGAAGGGATCCTTTGGGCAGGCTTTATTTAGGTCTTTGAAATCGACACATAGGCGCCAGGATCTGTCCTTCTTTGGTACCATTACCAGGTTTGCTAGCCAATCCGGATGTTTGATATCTCTGATGAATCCGGCTTCCAATAGTTTGGCTAGTTCTTCTCCCATTGCCTGTCTTTTGGGTTCGGAAAATCGTCGAAGAGCCTGTTTGACTGGCTTGAACCCTTTTAGGATGTTTAGGCTATGCTCTGCCAGCCTGCGAGGGATTCCTGGCATATCTGAAGGATGCCAGGCGAAAATGTCCCAATTTTCCCGAAGGAATTCTCGCAGCGCGGCGTCTACATCAGGGTTCAACTGTGCCCCGATGGAGGCCGTCTTTGTCGGGTCCGTTGGGTGGACCTGGAATTTTATAATTTCGTCCGCTGGTTTAAAGGAGGTGGACTTGGATCTCTTATCGAGTATCACGTCGTCTCTGTGCACCGTAGCGCGCAGCGCGGTGAGTTCCTCTGCCGCTAGGGCTTCGGATAGTGCCTCCAGGGCTAATGCGGCTGTTTTGTTTTCGGCGCGGAGTGCTATGTCCGGATCACTAACGAGAGTGATTATCCCGCTGGGCCCAGGCATTTTGAGCTTCATGTACCCGTAATGGGGTACGGCTTGGAAAATCGTGAACGCCTCTCGTCCTAATATAGCGTGGTATCCGCTGCTGAGCGGGGCCACTTGGAACGTGATTTCTTCGGACCTGTAATTGTCCGGCGAGCCGAACACCACATCGAGTGTGATTTTTCCGGTGCAGCGTGCTTCCCGGCTAGGGATTATTCCTCTGAAGGTTGTGCTGCTTCGCTCAATGCGGCTCCAGTCTATTTCCATTTTTTGAAGAGTTTCCTCGTAAATGAGGTTCAATCCGCTGCCGCCATCCATGAGTACCTTGGTAAGTCGAAAGCCGTCCACTATTGGACTGAGGACCAATGCGGCTGGTGCTCGGGCTGTTCGGAATTTAGGTTCGTCGCTGGCGTTGAAGGTGATGGCCGCGTCGCTCCAAGGATTTGTTGTTGCTACTTGGTAGACTTCGGCAAGGCTGTGGATTGTTCGTTTCCGCATATTGTTTGATGCGAAAGTCTCGAAGACGGTTGATACCGTACCGGTATTGTTGGTGTGGTTTCGCGGGGCTAGAAGCTCCTCGCCACTTTGGCCACCTGCCGTAATATCCAACATGCACGAAGGCTATGTGTTGGGGTGGCGCCCTTGGTACTGTGAATTGTACAGGGTTTGCTGAGCCATCCCTCCAGTACGGTTCCGTTCCCTTTAAGGGGCTTCTGTTTTTTGGTTCTTGTACTTGGTGCCTGAGTGTAATGCACCCTTTTGTTGCGGACTGGGGCTATGTTCGGGGCCGGATTATCCCAAAACCTATCTTCGGTTTTCCGGAAACTTTCTATGGCACAGTACTTTCGCACTATGGATGCCAAGTCGGGAAAACGCGTGATTTCACGATGGCTGACGGCGTTCAAGATTCCCCTGTCCGTGCAATTGTTGCAAAAGATCGAGATTGCGTTTTCCTCTCGGCAGTCCTTTATCCGGTCCATGACCAGGAGGAATCTGGCCCAGTAATGATGTACTGTTTCGGCTGGCTCTTGCCGGATTAGAGATAGATCGCATATATCTGGACGGGCGGGCCTAATTGAGTCCGGGACCCTGCCCATCTCGAGGCTCAAGGGCCGAGAAGTTTCCGAATTTGGAAGCTTGGAAAGTGGAACGTTTTCCAACGAGTCCGGTCCGATGCCTGACTTTATGTTCAGTGCTTGATCGGAATCCGCTCCTCCGCGGAATCCGGCATGGAGGGTTCGGTAGCCCGGACACGACTAGTTTTCAATATGGGAGAAGGACCGCCACGATGTTCCTCTACCACCGTGACGTGGTGGGTAACCTGGGGAGAGTTAATCTCTCTCAGATCGGTTTTAAGCCCGATCCGATTGTAGTCCGTAGCGACTCCCAGGGCGGCGATCCGATCCAAGAGTTCGTTTACAGACGAGAGCTCTACTGGATCTAACTGCTCGGCGAATTCCGAGTTGACGTGAAGATTGCTCTCGATGACACGAGAGGTCATCGTTGAAGCGGTGGCCGGACAGGCGGTCATAAGAAAACCTCCTAGCCGGATAGTTTGGCCGGCGGCCATGGCTCCATCGGCGAAGATGCCGTCCTTGAAGACAGGAAGAGGCATCCTTCCTATCGGTGACGGCAGAGAGGAACTCTCAATGAAAGCACCAATGTCGGTGTCAAAACCGGTGGATCTCGGGTAGGGGGTCCCGAACTATGCGTCTAGGCGGATGGTAACAGGAGACAAGGGACACGATGTTTTACCCAGGTTCGGGCCCTCTTGATGGAAGTAAAACCCTACGTTCTACTTGATTGATATTGATATTGTGGATGTGTACAAGAGTGGATCTACCACGAGATCAAGGATGCTAAACCCTAGAAGCTAGCCTATGGTATGATTGTAATGGTTGTTGTTGCATCCTACGGACTAGAGCCATCCAGTTTATATAGACACCGGAGAGGGCTAGGGTTACATAGAGTCGGTTACAATAATAGGAGATCTACGTATCCGTATCGCCAAGCTTGCCTTCCACGCCAAGGAAAGTCCCATCCGGACACAGGACGAAGTCTTCAATCTTGTATCTTCATAGTCTTGGAGTCCAGTCGATGATGATGATAGTCCGGCCGATGATAGTTCGGCCGACGATGGTAGTCCGGCTATCCAGACACCCCCTAATCTGGGACTCCCTCAACATGGAACCGGAGAAATTTCGAATAACACTAGGTTACCTCAACGGGGATATGCACATCCCCAACAATAAGAATATCATACTTTTTCTTGACAGTAGGAAGAGGAAATTCAAAACCTCCAATAACAATAGTTGGACTTTTTCCAATAGAATTGATGCTATGGACTTGAGGTTGTTTCCTTAGAAAGTGTACCATATGCTCATTACCATTAACATGAAAAGTGACATTGCCTTTGTTGCAATCAATAACAGCCCCTGCAGTATTCAAAAAGGTTCTACCAAGGATAATCAACATACTATCGTCCTTGGGAATATCAAGAATAACAAAGTCTGTTAAGATAGTGACATTTGCAAGCACAACAGGCACATCCTCACAAATACCGACAGGTATAGCAGTTGATTTATCAGCCAGTTGCAAAGATATTTCAGTAGGTGTCAACTTATTCAATTCAAGTATACGATATAAATATAGAGGCATAACACTAACACTGGCTCCAAGATCACATAAAGCAGTTTTAACATAGTTTCTTTTAATGGAGCATGGTATAGTTGGTACTCCTGGATCTCCAAGTTTCTTAGGTATTCCACCTTTAAAAGTGTAATTAGCAAGCATGGTGGAAATTTCAGCTTCCGGTATCTTTCTTTTATTTGTAATGATATCCTTCATGTATTTAGCATAAGGGTTTACTTTAAGCATATCAGTTAAGCGCATACGTAAGAAGATAGGTCTAATCATTTCAACAAAGCGCTCAAAAACCTGATCATCCTTTGTCTTAGATGGTTTAGGAGGAAAATGCATGGGTTTCTGAACCTAGGGCTCTCTTTCTTTACCGTGCTTCCTAGCAACAAAATCTCTTTTATCATAATGTTGATTGTTTGATTGTGGGTTATCAAGATCAACAACAGGTTCAATCTCTACATCATTATTATTGCTAGGTTGAGCATCAGTATGAACATTATCATTAACATTATCATTAGGTTCATGTTCATCACCTGATTGTGTTTGAGCATCAGAAATAGAAATGTCATTGGGATTCTTAGGTGTGTCTACAATAGGTTCACTAGAAGCATGCAAAGTCCTATCATTTTTCTTTTTCTTCTTTTTAGAAGGACTAGGTGCATCTAGATTATTTCTCTAAGAATCTTCCTCAATTCTCTTAGGCTGGCCTTCAGGATACAAAGGTTCCCGAGTCATTCTACCAGTTCTAGTAGCCACTCTAATAGCAAAGTCATGTTTATTATTTAATTCATCGAGCAAATCACTTTGATCCTTAAGTACTTGCTCCGCCATAGTGGTAACCATAGAAGCATATTTGCTAATGAGTTTAAGTTCACCTTTAAATCTAGCCACATAATCACTCAAGCGTCCTATCATGAAAGAATTACTCTTTAATTCTCTACCAACATAAGCATTAAAACTTTCTTGCCTAGCCATAAAGTCATCAAATTCATCTAAGCATTGGCTAGGAAATTTAATAGACGGGATATCAACCTTATCATATCTATAGAGAGAATTTACCTTTACTACCTGTGTCGGGTTATCAAGACAATGTGTTTCTTTGATAGGCGGTACATTAAGACCATGTATTTATTTAATAGGAGGTAAATTCTTAACATCTTCAGCTTTGATACATTTTTCTTTCATTGATTTCTTTGCCTCTTGCATATCTTCAGGACTGAGAAATAGAACACCTCTCTTCTTCAGAGTAGGTTTAGGAATAGGCTCAGGAGTTGGCTCAATTGGCTCAGGAATTGCCTCAGGAATTGGCTCAGGAAGAGTCCAATTATTTTCATTAGTCAACATATTATTCAATAACAATTCAGCTTGGTCGACTGTTCTTTCCCTGAAAACACAACCAACACAACTATCAAAGTGGTCCTTGGAAACATCGGTCAGTCCATTATAAAAGATATCAAGTATTTCATTTTTCTTAAGACGATGATCAGGAAAAGCATTAAGTAATCGGAGAAGCCTCCCCCAAGCTTGTGGGAGACTCTCTTCTTCGATTTGCACAAAATTATATATTTCCCGCAAGGCAGCTTGTTTCTTATGAGTAGGGAAATATTTAGCAGAGAAGTAATAAATCATATCCTGGGGACTACGCACACAGCCAGGATCAAGAGAATTAAACCAAGTTTTAGCATCACCCTTTAATGAGAATGGAAATATCTTAAGGATGTAATAATAGCGAGACTTCTCATCATTAGTAAACAAGGTGGCTATATCATTCAACTTGGTAAGATGTGCCACAATAGTTTCGGATTCATTGCCATAAAAAGGATCAGATTCAACCAAAGTAATTATCTCAGGATCAACAGAGAATTCATAATCCTTATCAGTAACAAAGATAGGTGAAGTAGCAAAAGCAGGGTCTTATTTCATTCTAGCATTCAGAGTTTTCTGTTTAAGTTTAGCTAGTAACTTCTTAAGATCAGATATATCATTGCAAGCAAAAAGATCTCTAGCAGTTTCTTCATCCATAACATAACCCTCAGGAACAACAGGTAATTCATATTTAGGGGGCGAACCTTCATCATCACTATCATCAATAATTTCACCTTCAATAATTTCATTCTCTCTAACCCTAGCAAGTTGTTCATCAAGAAATTCACCTAATGGCAAAGTAGTATCAAGCATAGAAGTAGTTTCATCATAAGTATCATGCATAGCAGAAGTGGCATCATCAATAACATGCGATGTATCAGAATTCATAGCAGTAGCAGGTTTAGGTGTTGCAAGCTTACTCAAAACAGAAGGAGAATCAAGTGCAGAGCTAGTTGGCAATTCCTTACCTCCCCTCGTAGTTGAGGGAAAAATCTTAGTTCTTTCATCTTTCAAGTTCCTCATAGTGATCAGTAGATATAAATCCCAAGTGACTCAAAGAATAGAGCTATGTTCCCCAGCAACGGTGCCAGAAAAATAGTCTTGATAACCCAAAAGTATAGGGGAACGCAACAGTTTTCAAGGGTAGAGTATTGAACCCAAATTTATTGATTCGACACACGGGGAGCCAAAGAATATTCTCAAGTATTAGTGATGTCTACTACACAACCTTCTTCTTGTAGACATTGTTGGGCCTCCAAGTGTAGAGGTTTGTAGGACATTAGCAAATTTCCCACAAGTGGATGACCTAAGGTTTATCAATCTGTGGGAGGCGTAGGATGAAGATGGTCTCTCTCAAACAACCCTGCAACCAAATAACAAAGAGTCTCTTGTGTCCCCAACACACCCAATACAATGGTAGATTGTATAGGTGCACTAGTTCGGCGAAGAGATGGTGATACAATTGCAATATGGATGGTAGATATAGGTTTTTGTAATCTGAAAATATAAAAGCAGCAAGGTAACTAATGATAAAAGTGAGCATAAACGGTATTGCAATGATAGGAAACAAGGCATAGGGTTCATACTTTCACTAGTGCAAGTTCTCTCAACAATAATAACATAATTGGATCATATAACTATCCCTCAACATGCAACAAAGAGTCACTCCAAAGCCACTAATAGCGGAGAACTAACGAAGAGACTATGGTAGGGTACGAAACCACCTCAAAGTTATCCTTTCTGTTCTATCTATTCAAGAGTCCGTACTAAGATAACACGAAGCTATTCTTTCCATTCAATCTATCATAGAGTTCATACTGAATAACACCTTAGGACACAAATCAACCAAAACCCTAATGTCACCTAGATACTCCATTGTCACCACAAGTATCCGTGGGCATGATTATATGATATGAATCACACAATCTCAGATTCATCTATTCAACCAACACAAAGTACTTCAAAGAGTGCCCCAAAGTTTCTACCGGAGAGTCAAGACGAAAACGTGTGCCAACCCCTATGCATAGGTTCATGGGCGGAACCCGCAAGTTAATCACCAAAACATACATCAAGTGGATGACGTGATATCCCATTGTCACCACAGATACGCACGGTAAGACATACATCAAGTGTTCTCAAATCATTAAAGACTCAATCCGATAAGATAACTTCAAGAGGAAAACTCAATTCATCACAAGAGAGTGGAGGGGGAGAAACATCATAAGATCCAACTATAATAGCAAAGCTCGTGATAGTTCAAGATCGTGCCATAGAGAGAACACGGGAGAGAGAGAGAGAGAGAGAGAGAGAGAGAGATCAAACACATAGCTACTGGTACATACCCTCAGCCCCGAGGGTGAACTACTCCCTCCTCGTCATGGAGAGCGCCAGGATGATGAAGATGGCCACCGGTGATGGGTTCCCCCTCCGGCAGGGTGCCAGAACGGGCTCCTGAGAGGTTTTTGGTGGGTGCAGAGGCTTGCGGCGGCGGAACTCCCCATCTATCTTCTGTTTCGATGGTTCTAGGGTATATGGGAATATATAGGCGAAAGAAGTCGATCGGGGGAGCCTCGAGGGGCCCATGAGGGTAGAGGGCACGCCCAGGGGGGCGCCCCCCTATCTCGTGGCCTCCTCGACGCTTCCCTAGCTTGCGCTCCAAGTTCCCGGGATTGCTTTTGTTCCAAAAATAAATTTTCCGAAGGTTTCATTATGTTTGGACTCCGTTTGATATTCCTTTTCTTCAAAACACTGAAATAGGCAAGAAAATAGCAATATGGGCTGGGCCTCCGGTTAGTAGGTTAGTACCAAAAATGATATAAAAGTGTAAAGTAAAGCCCATAAACATCCAAAACGGGTAATATAATAGCATGGAACAATAAAAAATTATAGATACATTGGAGACGTATCAAGCATCCCCAAGCTTAATTCCTACTCGTCCTCGAGTAGGTAAATGATAAAAACAGAATTTTTGATGTGGAATGCTACCTAGCATAATTCTCAATGTAATTTTCTTTATGGTGGCATGAATGTTCAAATCCAAATGATTCAAAATAAAAGTTCATATTGACATAAGAAATAATAATACTTCAAGCATACTAATAAAAGCAAGCATGCCTTCTCAAAATAACATGGCTAAAGAAAGTTCATCCCTACAAAATCATATAGTTAGGCTATGCTTCTTTTTCGTCACACAAAAATGTTCCCAAATTCGACACCCCTGATGACAAGCCAAGCAATTGTTTCGTACTTAAATAATCTCAAACTTTTTCAACCTTCACGCAATACATGAGCGTGAGCCATGGATATAGCACTATGGGTGGAATAGAATAAGATGATGGGGATTGTGTGAAGAAGACAAAAAAGGAGAAAGTCTCACATTGACGAGGATAATCAACGGGCTATGGAGATGCCCATCAATTGATGTCAACATGAGGAGTAGGGATTGCCATGTAACGGATGCACTAGAGCTATAAATGTATGAAAGCTCAACAAAAGAAAACTAAGTGGGTGTGCATCCAACTTGCTTGCTCATGAAGACCTAGGGCATTTTGAGGAAGCCCATCGTAGGAATATACAAGCCAAGTTCTATAATGAAAAATTCCCACTAGTATATGAAAGTGACAACATATGAGACTCTCTATATGAAGAACATGGTGCTACTTTGAAGCACAAGTGTGGAAAAAGAGATAGTAACATTGCCCCTTATTTATTTATTTATTTATTTTTATTTTCTTTCTTTTTTGGGGGCCATTCCTTTTTTCTTTTGGCCTTTCTTCTTTTTTTTCTTTTTTTCTTTGGCGTTTTTTTTGGCCTTTCTTTTTTCTTTTTGGGGACAATGCTCTAATAATGATGATCATCACACTTTTATTGATTTACAACTCATGAATTACAACTCGGAACTAGAACAAGATATGACTCTATATGAATCCCTCCAGCGGTGTACTGGGATGGGCAATGAATCAAGAGTGACATGTATGAAAAATTAAGCATGGTGGCTTTGCCACAAATACGATGTCAACTACATGATCATGCAATGGCAATATGACAATAGTAATGCGTGTCATGATGATAAACGGAACGGCGGAAAGTTGCATGGCAATATATCTCGGAATGGCTATGGAAATGCCATAATAGGTAGGTATGGTGGCTGTTTTGAGGAAGATATAAGGAGGTTTCTGTGTGATAGAGCATATCATATCACGGGGTTTGGATGTACCGGCGAAGTTTGCACCAACTCTCAAGGTGAGAAAGGGCAATGCATGGTACCGAAGAGGCTAGTAATGATGGAAAGGTAAAAGTGCGTATAATCCATGGACTCAACATTAGTCAAAAGAACTCATATACTTATTGCAAAAATCTACAAGTCATCAAAAACCAAGCACTACGCGCATGCTCCTAGAGGGATAGATTGGTAGGAAAAGACCATCGCTCGTCCCCGACTGCCACTCATATGGATGCACAATCTAAGAACACCTCATGTTTCAAATTTGTTACACAACTTTAACCATACGTGCATGCTACGGGACTTGCTAACTTCAACACAAGCATTCTTTAAATTCATAATCACCCAACTATCATGACTTTAATATTACCTCCATATCTCAAAGCAATTATCAAGTATCAAATTGATCATAGCATCCAATTCACTTCCTATGATAGTTGTTATTATACCCAACTTGGATGCCTACCATTCTAGGACCAATTTTATAACCATAGCAAATACCATGTTGTTCTTAGAGACTCTCAAAATAATATAAGTGAAGCATGAGAGACTAGCAATTTCTACAAAATTAAGCCACCGCCGTGCTCTAAAAGATATAAGTGAAGCACTAGAGCAAAAACTATCTAGCTCAAAAGATATAAGTGAAGCACATAGAGTATTTTAATAAATTTCAATCAAGTGGGCTTCTCCCAAAAGGTGTGTACAGCAAGGATGATTGTGGAAAACTAAAAATCAAATACTAATATCATACACGACGCTACAAGCAAAACACATATCATGTGGCGAATAAAAATATAGCTCCAAGTAAAGTTACCAATGAACAAAGACAAAATAGGGGATGCCTTCCGGGGGCATCCCCAAGCTTAGGCTTTTGGCTACTCTTGAATATCTTGGGGTTCCATGGGCATCCCCAAGCTTAGGCTTTTGCCACTCCTTATTCCATAGTCCATCAAATCTTTACCCAAAACTTGAAAACTTCACAACACAAAACTCAACAGGAAATCTCATAAGCTCCGTTAGTGAAAGAAAGAAAAACCACCACATAAGTTACTATAATGAACTCATTCTTTATTTATATTGGTGTTAAAACTACTGTATTCCAAGTTCTCTATGGTTCATACCACTTAATACTAGCCATAGATGCATCAAAATAAGCAAACAACACACGAAAAGCAAAATCTGTCAAAAACAGAACATTCTATAGTAATATGTATCAAACGTATACTTCTCGAACTCCAAAAATCATACCAAATTAGGACGTACTAATAAATGTGTATAAAAATCCATAGCAAAACAAATCAGAACAAAATAACGTTTTTGTAAATTATCAAAACTAATTTACTGGGTGCAAAGGTTTCTGATTTTCAGCAGGATCAACACAACTATCACCGTAAGCTATCCTAAAGGTCTTACTTGGCACTTTATTGAAACAAAAGCTATAAAACATGATTATTACAGTAGAATAATCATGTGGACACACAAAAATAGTAAAAGTAAATATTGGGTTGTCTCCCAACAAGCGCTTTTCTTTAATGCCTTTCTAGCAAGGCATGATGATGACAATGATGCTCACATAAAAGATAAGAATTGAAACATAACGGGAGCATCATGAAGCATATGAATAGCACATTTAAGTCTAACCAACTTTCTATGCATAGGGATTTTGTGATCAAACAACTTATGGAAACAATAATCAACTAGCATAGGAAGGTAAAACAAGCATAACTTACAGACTTTAAGCACATAGAGAGGAAACTTGACATTATTGCAATTTCTACAAGCATATGTTCCTCCCTCATAATAATTTTCAGTAGCACCATGAATGAATTCAACAATATAATCAGCACCTAAAACATTCTTTTCATGATCTACAAGCATAGAAAATTTACTACTCTACACATAAGAAAAATTCTTCACATGAATAGTAGTGGGAGCAAACTCAACAAAACAATTATCATGCGAGGCATAATCCAATTGAAACCTAAAATCATGATGACAAGTTTCATGGTTATCATTATTCGTAATAGCATACAAGTCATCACAATAATCATCATAGATAGCAACTTTGTTCTCATAATCAATTGGAACCTCTTCCGAAATAGTGGAATCATCACTAAATAAAGTTGACACTCTTCCCAATCCACTTTCATCAATATAATCATCATAAATAGGAGGCATGCTTTCATCATAAAAAATATTCTCATCAAATCTTGGGGGACAAAAAATATCATCTTCATCAAACATAGCTTCCCCAAGCTTGTGGCTTTGCATATCATTAGCATCATGGATATTCAAGGAATTCATACTAACAACATTGCAATCATGCTCATCATACAAAGATCTAGTACCAAACATTCTAATGCATTCTTCTTCTAGCACTTGAGCACAATTTTCCTTTTCATCAAACTCACGAAAGATATTAAAAAGATGAAGCGTATGAGAAAAACTCAGTTCCAATTTTTTTGTAGTTTTCTTTTATAGACTAAACTAGTGATAAATCAAGAAACTAAACGATTCGATTGCAAGATCTAAAGATATACCTTCAAGCACTCACCTCCCCGGCAACGTCGCTAGAAAAGAGCTTAGTTGACGGGGTGTGAGTGCCGCTTACCTAGCCTCCCCGGCAACGGTGCCAGAAAAGAGCTTAGTTGACAGGGAGTGAGTGACGCTTACCTAGCCTCCCCCGCAACGGTGCCAGAAAAGAGCTTAGTTGACGGGGTGTGAGTGATGCTTACCTAGCCTCCCCGGCAATGGCGCCAAAAAAGAGCTTGTTGTCTACTACACAACCTTCTTCTTATAGACGTTGTTGGGCCTCCAAGTGCAGAGGTTTGTAGGACAGTAGCAAATTTCCCTCAAGTGGATGACCTAAGGTTTATAAATCCATGGGAGGCGTAGGATGAAGATGGTCTCTCTCAAACAACCCTGCAACCAAATAACAAAGAGTCTCTTGTGTCCCCAACACACCCAATAGAATGGTAGATTGCATAGGTGCACTAGTTTGGCGAAGAAATGGTGATACAATTGCAATATGGATGGTAGATATAGGTTTTTGTAATCTTAAAATATAAAAGCAGCAAGGTAACTTATGATAAAAGTGAGCGTAAACGGTATTGCAATGAAAGGAAACAAGGCATAGGGTTCATACTTTCACTAGTGCAAGTTCTCTCAACAATAATAACATAATTGGATCATATAACTATCCCTCAACATGCAACAAAGAGTCACTCCAAAGCCACTAATAGCAGAGAACAAACGAAGAGACTATGGTAGGGTACGAAACCACCTCAAAGTTATCCTTTCTGTTCTATCTATTCAAGGGTCCGTAGTAAAATAACACGAAGCTATGCTTTCCGTTCAATCTATCATAGAGTTCATACTAGAATAACACCTTAAGACACAAATCAACCAAAACCCTAATGTCACCTAGATGCTCCATTGTCACCTCAAGTATCTGTGGGCATGATTATACGATATGCATCACACAATCTCAGATTCATCTTTTCAACCAACACAAAGTACTTCAAAGAGTGCCCCAATGTTTCTACCGGAGAGTCAAGACGAAAACGTGTGCCAACTCCTATGCATAGGTCCATGGGTGGAACCCGCAAGTTGATCACCAAAACATACATCAAGTGGATCACGTGATATCCCATTGTCACCATAGATACGCACGGCAAGACATACATCAAGTGTTCTCAAATCATTAAAGACTCAATCCGATAAGATAACTTCAAGAGTAAAACTCAATTCATCACAAGAGAGTAGAGGGGGAGAAACATCATAAGATCCAACTATAATAGCAAAGCTCGCGATACATGAAGATCGTGCCATAGAGAGAACACGAGAGAGAGAGAGATCAAACACATAGCTACTGGTACATACCCTCAGCCCCGAGGGTGAACTACTCCCTCCTCGTCATGGAGAGCACCAGGATGATGAAGATGGCCACCGGTGATGGGTTCCCCCTCCGGCATGGTGCCGGAACGGGCTGCCGAGAGGTTTTTGGTGGCTACAGAGGCTTGCGGTGGCGGAACTCCCGATCTATCTTTTGTTTCGATGGTTTTAGGGTATATGGGAATATATAGGCGAAAGAAGTCGGTCGGGGGAGCCTCGAGGGGCCCACGAGGGTGGAGGGCACGCCCAGGGTGGTGGGCGCGCCCCCCTATCTCGTGGCTTCCTCGATGCTTCCCTCGCTTGCACTCCAAGTTCCCGGGATTGCTTTTGTTCCAAAAATAACTTTTCCGAAGGTTTCATTCCGTTTGGACTCCATTTGATATTCCTTTTCTTCGAAACACTGAAATAGGCAAGAAAACAACAATATGGGTTGGGCCTCCGGTTAGTAGGTTAGGCCCAAAAATGATATAAAAGTGTAAAGTAAAGCCCATAAACATCCAAAATGGGTAATATAATAGCATGGAACAATCAAAAATTATAGATACGTTGGAGACGTATCAATTAGCAGTTGAGTTGTCAATTCAACCACACCTGAATAACTTAGTATCTGCAGCAAAGTATTTAGTAGCAAAGTAGTATGATAGTAATGGTAACAGTGGCAAAAGTAACGATAGCAGTTTCGTAGTGATTGTAATAGTAGCAACGGAAAAGTAAATAAGCAAAGCACAATATGTGAAAATCTCGTAGGCATTGGATCAGTGATGGATAATTATGTCGGATGCAATTCATCATGTAATAGTTATAATATAAGGTGACACAGAACTAGCTCCAGTTCATCAATATAATGTAGGCATGTATTCTGAATATAGTCATACGTGCTTATGGAAAAGAACTTGCATGGCATCTTTTGTCCTACCCCACCCCCCCCCCCCCCCGTGGCAGCGGGGTCCTAGTGGAAACTAAGGGATATTAAGGCCTCCTTTTAATACAGTACCGGACCAAAGTGTTAACACATAGTGAATACATGAACTCCTCAAACTACGGTCATCACCGAGAAGTATCCCGATTATTGTCACTTCGGGGTTGTCGGATCATTACACATAATAGGTGACTATAGACTTGCAAGATAGGATCAAGAACTCACATATATTCATGAAAACATAATAGGTTCTGATCTGAAATCATGGCACTCGATCCCTAGTGACAAGCATTAAGCATAACAAAGTCATAGCAACATCAATCTCAGAAAATATTGGATACTAGGGATCAAACCCTAACAAAACTAACTTGATTACATGGTAAATCTCATCCAACCCATCACCGTCCAGCAAGCCTACGATGGAATTACTCATGCACGGCGGTGAGCATCATGAAATTGGTGATGGAGGATGGTTGATGATGCCGACGGCAACGAATCCCCCTCTCCGAAGACCCGAACGGACTCCAGATCAGCCCTCCTGAGAGAGATTAGGGCTTGGCGGCAGCTCCGTTTCATCAAACGCGATGAAACTTTCTCTCTGATTTTTTTTCTCCGTGAAACGGAATATATGGAGTTGGAGTTGAGGTCGGTAGAGCATTAGGGGGCCCACGAGACAGGGGGTGCGCCTAGGGGGAGGGGGCGCACCCCCCACCATCGTGGACATGATGTGGGCCCCCTAACCTTGATTCTTTTGCCAGTATTTTTTATATTTTCCAAAAGTTATCTCCGTAGATTTTCAGGTCATTCCGAGAACTTTTGTTTTCTGCACAATAAACAACACCATGGCAGTTCTGCTGAAAATAGCGTCAGTTCGGGTTAGTTTCATTCAAATCATGCAAGTTAGATTCCAAAACAAGGGAAAAAGTGTTTGGAAAAGTAGATACGTTGGAGACGTATCATATCACAGCCCAGTCACGGCGCCATTCCCCAGGCGTGCCCACATATGCGGATGATTGAGGTGAGTAACTGCGCAAGCATCATTGCAGACTTGTTCCTTCCTTCGGTCGCCCAGGCCTGCCCCAAGCTCATGGAGCTCAACCTCACCAGGATGAGAAACGCAGACACCATCAGTTCCAACTTCTTCAAGATGGGAATGTCGTCTGGATGAAATGGTTGATTATGGAAACTATGAAATGGTGGCTATGAGTTCCCTTTTTTTCCTCGTGGTTGTTTCTATTTTGATGAAACCGCACTATGATAAATGAGCAGATCACTGTGCATCTTCCTGTTTTTTTGATTATATGCAAGAATTTTAAATTTCACTTCAAATCCGCATTTTTGTTATCTCCACATGACATTATGTTTGTTACCTCATGGTTTCTGTATTGTTGAGTTTAACAAGGCCACATATATAGTCTTCACGCTTCAGGTCACTTATAAGTAATCATATTAATTATATGTAGCTTAAATCTGAACTCTTGTTTTCTACTCCCTCCATAAAGAAATATAAGAGATTTTAGATCACTACTTTAGTGATCTAAACGTTCTTATATTTGTTTACAGGGGGAGTACCTTAGTTTGGACATGGATGATTTAAGGTATATACATAGCATGCTCAAATTTTAAATGGGAAAGCCAATTACAGCAGTATACTAGCTTATGGCCAGCCAGTCAAAAATAATAATGAGTTTGTAGGTTTCATAGTGGCCTTCTCAATATGTGACATTTGTGTTTTGCCATTTGAAAAGGACCCCCTAATCTGGCGTCTGATCGTTGTGGAGGACCTCCAAGCAATCGAATCTTCTGTCAAGGGGAGGAACTCCGAGTGATCATTGTGCACGTTCGCTAGGGTGGCAGGCCGGGGCGATCCCCCATTGACCCAAAAAACTATTGTCAAAGATAAAATATTATGATTGGGAGATTCTTTTGGGCAAACCAAGAAGAGGAAAATAAAGTTCATTGGGTCATTTGGGAAAAGCTTACTCTTCCAAAGGACGAGGGGGGTCTTGGGTATAGGGATCTTCATTCCTTTAACCTCGCAGTGCTAGCAAAACAGGGCTAGAAGCTGCTCATGGATCCAAATTCCCTATGTGCACAAGTTCTTAGGGCTAAATATTACCCGAACGGGGATCTGTTAAATGCTCAACCGAAGGATGGTATTTCTTACACATGGAGAAGTATCTTGAAGGGAATTGAGATACTGAAGGAAGGGGTGATCAAAAGAGTAGGGGGTGGTACCCCCATACAAATTTGGAATGACTGTTGGTTGCCTCGGAAATTGTCTAGAAAACCAATCTCAGTGAGGGGACAATCATCGCTCACATTAGTATATGAATTGATCAACCCATATACTGAAAGCTAGGGTGTACAGTTGGTACATGACACTTTCGTGTCATAGGACGCTGAGATGATTTTGGCCATGCCGCTGAGAAGTGAGATGGAGGATACCTGGCATGGTTCTTTGATTCCAAGGGTGTTTCCTCGGTTAAATCTGCCTACAAAGCACATAGAGGAATGTTGCAGCCAACAGGGTTTGGGCCTTCAAGCAATTCTGAAGATAATTTTCGGTGGAGGGAGATTTGGAATGCACCATGTGCCCAGAAAAACAGTTTCTATGGCAGATCGGCCACAACAGTTTGCCAACAAGATGGTGGGTTGCTCGTAGGGGTATTGAATCTGACCTAGTGTGTCCATTGTGTGGCAGACAATGAAGATGGTGCACACCTCTTTCTTCGCTGCAAGTTAGTGAAAAAGATTTGGAGAGAGCTCGGGCTGTAGGATGCGCACGACATACTGTTAAAGAGCAGTTACCAGAAGGACTTCCTACACAAGGTTCTGAATTTCACTTCGCTAAAGAAATTGTTGATTATTGCATTGCTATGGAACTAGTGGCTAGCAAGAAACAAAGTAAACAACGGTGAGAAAAAACTGAATAATGTTGAGGTCTTGATTAAGGTGAGAAGCTTTGTTGCTGATTATGAAAATTGTTTCCTAAAAAACGCAAGGATACGATAGTTGTGAACTGCGTTTGGGACCCACCAGAGCCGGATATTTTGAAAATCAATATGGATGGCTGCTTTCTGCCGGACGTGGGAGCTGGAGGTTGGGGGTTCATCATCAAGGATTCGTCAGGGGAAGCTGTGGGTTCAGGAGCTGGGAAAGTGCATGCTCTAAAGGACCCGATGCAGGCAGAGGCGGAAGCTTGCTGTGAAGCGCTGCAAGCAGCGCAAGGATGGGGTATGTCTCGGCTCATTATTGAGAGCGATGCCAAGGAGCTGGTGAGGGCCCTCGACTCTAATGCGTACGACATCTCATCAAGTGGTGTGTTGTTCAGGGAGATCAAGGCATTTGTTTCTTTAAACTTTTCAGTCTTTTTAGTTGTTTATGCCCCTAGAAACTGTAATAAGGTAGCTCATGACCTAGGGACTTATGGTTCAAAGATGGACACAGAACCCCAAGCCGTATGGCCGGGCGGTGCACCTACCTTCATCCAGAACCTGATTGCCGACGACCTAGTTTGGCTCTCGTTGAGTAATGGAAAGTTTATTCCATGTCAAAAAAAGCCATGGTATTAGAAAAAAATCCCATGCACCTAAAAAATAAAGGCATCTCTTAACAATAATAATAATGTCATGTCTTAATATAGAAAATGTCATCTATTAAAAAAATGCCATCTCTTAATAAAAAAATAGAAAATGCCATCTCTTAATAGAAAAAATGCCATTCTCTTAATAATAAATAGAAATTGCCATCTCTTAATAAAAAATTCCATCTTTTAATATTAAAATGGGGGAAGAAATTGCCATTTCGTAATAAAAATAATGCCTGGATGCATCGGCGCGGAGCGACCACCGCGCTTAGATGTAGTGTTTGGAATCTAAGATACATTCGTCTGTATTTATCACTGAGCAAACTGCTTTCAAAATCTGGTGTCGCACTGATCCTGCGCCAAGATTCGCGCAAACATAACGGACATCAGATGGGGTGATTGTTGCGAAAGCGCCCACAGCTTAGGGTTGTCAGTTGGCTTTTCCATTAGAAAATTATAGTTGGGGGTTGTTTCCTTGACTAAAGCCCAAGCCCCTATCTATGTCCCAGTTCTTTCGGCCGATTCTCTCAGAATCTTGAGAATTGGACCTCCCTCTAGCCCCATAATCTTGAACCCATATTTTTTTTGACAATCCCAACTAGTTAATTAGGATGTAAACAACTAGGATTGTCAAAAAAAATGTGTTTAGTTATGGCATATGCTCAAATCAGTATTATCTCTGCTTGATTATGGTCCAAATTCTTTCATTTTAAAGCTAATTCCATAAATTCATACTTCGGTAATCCCTCGGATCCATAATTGTCACAGATTTAGTACAATAATATAGATAGGAGGGAGTAGTAGAATTCCAAAATCATCCCCCGACCTTCATGCACCGGACTAGACATCAAAGTGAAGATCACTTAATTTGAAACAGAGGGAGTACTATTTATCTGGAGACTTAATTACTTTTCACCAGAAGAACCATTTAGCAAGTTCGTCTGTAAGCTGTGGACAGGTTTACCATTCATCACGTTGATGACGATATTTGATCATCCCCTATGTACTATGGGTCTCTGGCGCATGTATTGATCTCTTGGGAACCAACTTGATTGATTTTGGTGCCTCCCGTGGCAACTCTTGGCAATCAACCTCTGCAGTGTACATAGCACATCCCCTACGGAGATTGAACCATCTGCCCGAGTTCAAAATTAATGCTCGCGCTTATAAGTACATGTCGGTGTTGCAGAAGTTTGCTGATGTTAGTATATCTGGCCAGTGTTATTTATTCTGAGAGTTCTCTTCTCATCCATCTATCCATGTGTTGCGGGGGGGAAACAGACACAAATGGCACATACATTTCTCCAATGGAAATAAAAAAACGTTAACCTATGAAAACATTTTTTTTACATTGTAAGCATTCTTAAAGTGCCATGAACATTTTCTTGAAAACTTGGAAATACTTCTTTAAAATGCCAGTTGCATTTTTTATGGTATGATTTTTCTTTTACATTACGCAAATTTTTCTTTACATTCTATACACTTTCTTTTGAAAATATCACAAACGCATTTTTGTGTATTTTTAAAAATGCAACATACATTTTTTGGAATATATGAAAATATTCTTAATTATACGAACATTTGTTTACATTGCATAAATAAAAATTTAAATGGCACGTACATTTTTTTAAAGCTTGACTTTTTTTTCAATGTCACAAACATTTTTGGTGAACATGACTAACATTTTGTATACATGATTAACACTTCCCACTTGGTCTTTACATTGTACATTTTTCATACACGTCTGAAACATTTTTCTATGCACGTAAACATTTTTCAAATGCATGATTAACATTTTTCATAAAAAGTTGTAAAGTTTTTTTGCTCATATATATATATATATATATATATATATATAGATAATATTTTGAAATATAAACAATAGTAAAAAGTATAACAAAAATAAAATATGGGAATAGGAAATGGTAGAAAAAAGGGAAAACGTGAGTGACGTCAGTGTAAGGCGCCCACGTGGGTACTAGGCTGGCCCAGCAACGGTTCCTTGTAGGCGACCCTACGCTAGGAATTGCAGCGGGCGGCACCATTTTTTCATGCGATAACTGTGCGCCTCGGCGTCATCCTTCACGTCTATATCCAGTAATGTTTTCTTATGTAGTGGTACCATATATTCTGGGAAGCAATATTTCTTATGAAGAATTGGTCGAATACCTTATTTTCACTTATTTAGCATTTCCTTATAATCACGGTATCAACTTTCAGACATAAACCATGTGCGGTATTTTTTTTCTCAATTTATTAAATTTCACAATGGTCCACCGTGTAACTGGTATTTATAATTGCTGATACCAATATATTCGGTCAATGTCATTTATGCTGAGAGTTTTCTTCACATCCATCTCTATGTGTATTGCAGAGGAAAAAAGACATAATATGTGTCGGTGTACTAGAGTAGGGGTACCCTAGTATCTCGAACTTGTGCACGGGCAGTTGCAGCCACCCGCGGCAAGGCTTGCCGGGTGACCGCCAAGGTCCTCCGCGGTTCCTGTGGAGCCAAGGAGTCAAGGCCCCGGCAAGAGGAGCTTGCCGGGAAGGCCAACCAAGGCATGAGAGCAAAGTATCCAAGCCAAGGAGACAAGGCCCCGGCAAGAGGAGCTTGCCGGGAAGGCCCACCAGGGCATCTCAAGGAGTTTGCCGCGACGCGCCACGCGTCCCGGCAAGGCCCGGTGAGCGACAAGCTTCCGGACGCGACAAGACAGCGACCGCGGCAAGGCACTTGCCGCGGCACGTTACCACCTTGTACCTACGCTCCAGCGCATCCACCAACGTGTCGCCCTGAGGCCTTTCCAGGCGCGCGTGGCGGGAGGCTGTGCAGCCAGTGGTGCGCGGTGGCAAGCGGCGCTGACAAGATTGCCATCGTGGCGAGCGGTGGCGTCCCTGACGGTCCCTGTTTGCACTGTTTGGGCGACGTAGACGGGCATTTAATGTCTTTGTCTCCTGCCGTCAGGGTTAGGTAGGAAACACTGTACAGGTAGCTGTACCAACCGCAAGTCCTTTTCCACTTTTACCCTCATCTACGTTGCCACCTGTCGGCGACCCCTTGAGCATATAAAAGGAGGCCCATGCGCAACGTAGAGGGAGGGTTCGGAAGGTTCGAAGCCAGAAAACACTCACGCTTGGTCTCGTTAGCAGCTAGAGTGTACTGTAGCACTCAGCGCTCCCGAGTAAGAACTCAATACAATCAGACAAGCAGCAGTAGGAGTATTATCTCTCCGGAGAGCTCCGAAGCTGGGTAAACCGCTCGCGTGCTTCGCCTCGATCTACTCTTCGTGCGATCTCCGCACCCCGCCGAACCGAAAGGAGCTCGGTCCGCCGGTCCCATAGGTGTTCGTGGATCAGTTTCCCCGAAATTAAAGTGTATTCACCGGGAAGACGGACAAAAGCTGTTGGCAGAGATACATGGAGGCATATGTGGTCACCACATTGGCGCAAGAGCACTTGCCGGCAAAGCATTCCGGCAAGGTTTCTTTTGGCCGACAGCCCTCCAGGATGCAACTGCACAAGTAACCAAGTATGAAGCGTGCCAGTTCCATTCCAAACAGATACACCAGCCAGCTCAAGCTCTCCAGACGATCCCTTTATCCTGGCCATTTTTGGTCTGGGGGCTCGACATCCTCGGCCCCTTTCCCCGAGCTGTCGGGGGCTTTGAGTACTTGTATGTTGCAATCGACAAGTTCATAAAGTGGCCAGAAGTGGAACAGGTGAGGAAGGTGACAGCACAGTCAGCCGTCAAGTTCTTCAGGTCGATTGTTTGCCGTTTCGGGATCCCTAACAGGATCATTACCGACAACGGCACACAATTTACGAGTCGCACCTTCATGTAGTACGTCCAAGATCTTGGCGCCAAGGTCTGCTTCGCTTCTATTGCTCATCTGAGAAGCAACGGTCAAGCGGAGAGGGCAAATGCTGAAGTGTTGCGCGGGCTCAAGACCAGGACTTTCGACAGGCTGCATAAGTGCGGAAAGAACTGGATTGAGGAGCTTCCGGTGGTTCTTTGGTCGGTCAGAACAACCCCAAATCGAGCCACTGGCCAGACACCTTTCGCTCTAGTCTATGGAGCAGAGGTAGTTCTCCCCACGGAACTCGTATACGGGTCACCTCGAGTGCTCGCTTATGATGAGCTTGAGCAAGAGCAGCTGCGACAAGACGACGCGCTGCTCCTTGAGGAGGACCGTCTTCAGGCTGCTGTACGAGCTGCTCGATACCAGCAAACTTTGCGCCGCTACCATAGCCGCAAAGTTAATGCCAGAAGTCTCGAGGAAGGCGACCTTGTTCTTCGGCGCGTTCAGTTCGTCAAGAATTCCAACAAGTTGACGCCGAAGTGGGAAGGCCCTTACCGGGTGAAACGAGTCACTAGGCCTGGCGCTGTCCTCCTTGAGACCGAAGATGGCAATCCGGTGAGCAACTCCTGGAATATTGAGCATCTTCGTAAGTTTTACCCGTAAGGCGTGGTTGCCGGAACCTGTTCCGGCAACCACCTTTTGTACAAGTCTTGCCGATATTGCATGTAATCCTTTGTACAAAGCCGGGTGCAGATCCCGTGCATAAGTAAAGCGCATGTGCTCTGCACATCTTGTCAATTTCATGCTTTCTATACTTCTTTGCATGCCTATATCTGACACTTTGTGCAGCACACACCCCGGTAAGCAATAACGAGCCCTAAGGCTCCATATCGTCATTTTTTCTCCTTTCTCTTTCTCGAAGGAAGGAAGTTCCCTCGCGCACAAGTTTGCCGGGGGGAAAGGAGATAATGGTGTGGACCAGGCGTCGTTCAAGGAAATGCTCGCCTTACCGGAAAGCGAACGACAGAAAAGCTAAGTTGCCAAAGTTTGAGCAATCAATTTTAAACTTTTAAGTTATCTTCCTCGAACGACCTTGCTTTGTATGGAAAACCTGTGCGCGGAGGAACCAACTCGTAGCTAGTTGCGCCCTTATTTTGTTTCGAGTCCGCTCAACAACTTAAGAGAGCTGCGACTAGTTGCGACAAGGTTTCTTGTCGGCAGCGGCACCGCCAGCAGGCTGCTGACGTTCCGCACTCAGCGCTCGCGGCAAGGGTGCCTGCGCCGACAAGTTCCCTAAAAGCGTAAGGAGAAAACATACAAAGGAAGGAATCAAGTAAAGGAAATAACATAGCAATTGATATTCTAAATAGAGTTATATTACAAGATAACTTGTCGCGGCTCTAATAAATTGTTTTCACGACATGACTAGCAGCGACAAGGAAAAGAGAAAGTGGGCGGCCTACTCTACGCGATCGCCCTCGACCCTCTTGATCCCGCTCACCTTGTCCACAATGGGTGCGACAAGAGCCTTGAGCGCTTTCAGATCGGCGTCCGGCGACAAGGACCTGAGGACGTTGGTGAGGTTGAGGCTTGGATTGCGAAAGGCCACCTTCACCAGCACCTTCTGGAGGGCCCCTGCGCAGATTTTGCGCGACTCGTCGGCCAGCTGCTTTGGGATCTTCTCCCGGAGTCGCTGGAGGGCCGTCGCCACGCCTTCGAAGAACAAGCTGAGCTTGGCGCTGAGTTGGAGGTGCTCGTCGGAGGAGTACCCGAAATCCTCCATCCCCAGCAGCGCCAGCTCCTTGTCGATGACCGCGCAACATCCACAAGACCCTCAGTCCAATGCTCCACGGTCTCCCTGAGAGTATCCTGGGCGGCGGCAGCATTTGCCAGCAGCGCCTCGTCGGCCTTGATCTTCTCCGACAAGGCCACCTCCCGCTCCCTGGCGCCGTCCAGTGTCTGAGTCAACGTGGCCAGCTTCAGCTCGAGATCGGCACTGGAATCCTTGGCGGCGCTGAGCTCCTTGCTCCTCTCAGCGAGAAGACCCTGCAGCTCACCATGAGCGGCAGCGTCCTTCTCGCGCTCACGCTTGAGCGCGGCAAGCTCCTCGCCGCTCGCCCGGAGATCGGCTTCCAGCTGCGCCACCTTTGTCTCCAGCTCCTTGTTGGCGGCCTCGGCAGCTGCGGCGGCATCCTTTGCCTCCTTGAGAGCCCCGCCAATTGCTTGCTCCCACACGGCGAGCTCCTCCTCGTGGCTATCAAGATTAACCTTGCGCTACGCCAACTCTCCTTCCTGCGCAAAGAGGTTCTCGGCGATGAGCCGTTGCTTCTCTTCAGCTTCAGCCTTCTCGAGGAGGAAAGCTTTCCGCTCCTCCAGAAGTTGCTCCCGCTCCTCCGGCAAGGACCGGAGAGTTTCCTGCCTAAGGCCCCGGAGCTCCTCCGCGCGCTTCTCAATATCAACCCTCGCCTTCGCGACAAGTGCCTCGCGGGATACCGGCTTGGCTTGTCGGGCGCGGTAAAGTGACAGCAGCTTCCGCAGCAGCCGTTCCTCTTCAGGCTCGTCGCTGCTGCTTGGCGCGTCAACCAGCTTCAGCCCAGCGGAAGCAAGAACTTCTCCGTCCAGCTCCTCTCCTTCGACCGGCGCCCTGGAGCTTAAAGCCTAGGGGAGCTTGATGAAGATACCGTCGCCGGCCTTCAGATAGGCGCCGGGCTGGGGCTCTTCGGAGCCTGGTGCTGCAGCAGCGGCAGAGGGATCGGCGGTCGGCGTAGCGCCTGGCGCTCCTGCGGCCTCGGGGCCGTCAGTGCGATCGCCGGATCCCTCGCCGGCTTTTGCGGCGGCAGCCTTGGCGGCCTCTTCGCCGGCAGGATCATCAGCACCGGCCTCTCCTTCGGTGGTGCCGGCATCGTCAGCGCCGCTGAGCGCGTTCTCCTCGCCGGTGACCTTGGTTTCCATCGGCTCTGTGGCAGATGGATCTGGCGAACGGGAAAAGGGAGAGAAATCAAGTGAACATTCAAAAAAGAAAATCGGAAGAAGAAGAACACAAGGGAAGTTCTCAGGCAAATGAATTACCTATGCTAGGATCTGCGGTCGAAGTCTCAATCACCGGAGGATCGCTGGTGCCGTCCCTTGCCGGAGAGCTGCCCCTTGCCGGAGAATTTTCCCTTGCCGGAGAACGCTCCCTTGCCGGGGAATCCTCCCTTGGCGGTGTAGTGGAAGCAGATGGCACTTCGGGAGCGGCCTCCGGGCCCTCCTGGTGAGGCTGCTCTGCTCCTGCACAAACCAGCAATCAGATATCAGCAAAGAAGGAGCACCCATGCGCGCCCGGAAGCAGGAAATAAACAATACACTTACGCTGGGGGCTGCGCTGGGGGCTGCTTAGAGGAAGGGTTGCCGGGTCCGGCAGGGTGGTCTCGGACATGTCCTCCGCCGTCGTGGTGGGATCATCCTCGATGACGATCACCGAGGCCTTGGCTCTCTTCGCCGCTCTCTGGGCCAGCGTCCTGAAAAGGAATAGGTTCAGAGTAAAAGCAAGTCAGATACAAGACAAAGCAACAAAATTGAAGAGTTGCAAGAACAGCAAAAAAATCTTACTCTTCTTCTTCCTCGTCGGAGCTGAGCGCGGAGAGATCGAAGTCCGGCTCGCCTCCGGTGCAACGAGGCGGAGGAGTAGGTTCCCTTGCCCGCTTGGCAGGGGCAGTAGCGGTGCACCGGGAAGACCCCGCCTCAGTTGCCGCAGCGGCGTGAGGCGCTCCCGCGGCAACATTGCTTGCCGTGGTAGAGCGTGTCGCGCAGCTCGGCGGCTGTTGGCTTGTCTGCCGCTCCGCTACGTCTCGGGCCCTGCGGAGACGTCTTCTTGGTGGAGCTGGGGGCTCTACTTGCGACGAGCTGCCTGAAGGCTCGAGCCCGACAAGCTCTCCCTCGCCGGGCTCGCTCGGCTCCTCCTCTTCGGACCCGACAAGCTCTTCCTCGCCGGCAAACTCCTCGCGCTCGGCAAGACTTGCCGCATCTGCTGCCTCTGCCTCCTCCATGGTGAATCTGAACTCACCCGCGGCAACAGCTGCTGCCACCTCTTCCAGCCTGGTAGCGATCAGCTGCATCTCATTGTCGGTGGTGTCGCGGGTGAGGCTCTTCTGTTCATCGGGGCGGATCGGCACTTCTTCCAGGCCATCAAAGAAATCCCGCACGACATCGTCGGCAGGCTCTTGCCAAGTCGGGACGATTCTGTGCGAGTCGCCCAAAGGCATCATTGCGCGGATGCGGTCGAGCGAACAGTTGTTTCACAGTGGAACCACACCCCTCGGCAACACGAATGGATGTTGGGGATCGCGTTTGAACAGCTCCAGAAGCATCGCATCCAGCTCCAGGACGGTGAAGTTGAAATTGAGGCCTGGGCGCAGCCTCATGATATCCGCCGAGTTCTGGAACTCCCAGGCGGGTCTCCCCCTCTCCTGGCAAGTGAGCCCGGCAAGTCTAAGACGAAGGATCCGGGTGATGGCAATACTCAGCCTGTCGTCTTCCGGGGCCATGTTGCTCCAGTCATTGCCGCGTACTATTGGGGCTCTGCGCAGGGCAGTAAACGGCTACGGGTTTTCCTCGACGATCCAGCACCACTCTGCTCTCCACTCCTCCCACTTGCTGCGGAGCTCTCCCTCTAGATAAGCTTCTTTCTTGCCGACTCTTGAGGTCCAAGCGATCCCACCGGCAAGGGGCTCTCCTCTCTCAACCCGGGGCATAAAGAAGTGGCGGAAGAGGGCTACGTTTGGGTGGACTCCGACAAAGTTTTCGCAAAGGTGTGCGAAAACTGCCATGGTCAGAATGGCGTTGGGGGTGAAATCAAGGAGGCGGAGCCCGTAGGTGTTCATGATGTCGCAAAAGAATTCAGAGAAGGGCGGGCAGAGCCCGCAGTAGAAGAACAGCGCGAAAAAGGGGTACCCGTTTGGAGCCAGTTCCGATGCGGCAGCCGGGAGTACCCTCGTGCGCGGATGTGCTCGCGTCTCCGTCGACCAGAAGAGGTAGTAGTACTCCCTCAGCTCCTTCGCGGCAAGCTGAGGGGGGAAGAGGGCCCGCTCCTTTCGCAGCGCCGTGAGCTGCTGCGCCTCGACCGACTTCACACCCTTCCCCTTGTCGGCTTTCGGAGCCATGGTGGAGGTGGTGGAGGAGATCGACAGCGTTGGTGGTGCTGGTGGCAATGAGGGCGGAGCGCTGCTCTCGAGGAGAAGAAGGGAGCGGCGGAGATTTGGGAAATGGAGTAACGACCGGCAGGATGGGCGAACTGTCCCTGTTTCCCCTGCTTATAAAGAGGGAGGGGGCGGACGTTTCGCCCTTCCGAGTAAAGAAACCACCCACGATCTCTCCCACGATGCTGCATTCGACGCGTGCCGTTGGGAAGGGCGCGGTGGATACGGAGAAAGATACGGCGTAACCCAGGCTGCACGTGCCCGTGCCCTGTTTTGGGCCTGGCCCAACAGCGCTCGGCACCGTGTATGGCCCAGGCCCGGGGGCTCCTGTCGGTGTACTAGAGTAGGGGTACCCTAATATCCCGAAGTTGTGCACGGGCAGTTGTGGCCACCCGCGGCAAGGCTTGCCGGGTGACCGCCAAGGTCCTCCGCGGTTCCTGTGGAGCCAAGGAGACAAGGCCCCGGCAAGAGGAGCTTGCCGGGAAGGCCAACCAAGGCATGAGAGCAAAGTATCCAAGCCAAGGAGACAAGGCCCCGGCAAGAGGAGCTTGCCGGGAAGGCCCACCAGGGCATCTCAAGGAGTTTGCCGCGACGCGCCACGCGTCCCGGCAAGGCCCGTTGAGCGACAAGCTTCCGAACGCGACAAGACAGCGACCGCGGCAAGGCACTTGCCGCGGCACGTTACCACCTTGTACCTACGCTCTAGCGCATCCACCAACGTGTCGCCCTGAGGCCTTTCCAGGCGCGCGTGGCGGGAGGCTGTGCAGCCAGCGGTGCGCGGTGGCGTCCCTGACGGTCCCTGTTTGCACTGTTTGGGCGACGTAGACGGGCATTTAATGTCTTTGTCCCCTGCCGTCAGGGTTAGGTAGGAAACACTGTACAGGTAGCTATACCAACCGCAAGTCCTTTTCCACTTTTACCCTCATCTACGTTGCCACATGTCGGCGACCCCTTGAGCATATAAAAGGAGGCCCATGCGCAACGTAGAGGGAGGGTTCGGAAGGTTCGAAGCCAGAAAACACTCACGCTCGGTCTCGTTAGCAGCTAGAGTGTACTGTAGCACTCAGCGCTCCCGAGTAAGAACTCAATACAATCAGACAAGCAGTAGTAGGAGTATTATCTCTCCGGAGAGCTCCGAAGCTGGGTAAACCGCTCGCGTGCTTCGCCTCGATCTGCTCTTCGTGCGATCTCCGCCCCCCCCCCCCCCCCCGCCGAACCGAAAGGGGCTCGGTCCGCCGGTCCCATAGGTGTTCGTGGATCAGTTTCCCCGACAATATGTCACGTACTTTTTGTAATGGAAATAAACATGTCACGTACATTGTTTTTTACATCGTATAAACATTTTTAAAGTCTCACGAGCATTTTTCTTAAAACACAGTGATATTTCTATAAACATTTACTTATATTTATTTTAAAAGATGTTTTTTCTTACATCACGTAAACTTTTATACATTGTATTCACATTTTTGGAAAATGCCACGAACACAAATTTTGAAACTTGTGAACTTTTTCAAAATGTAACATACACTTTTTTTAATTTAAAAAATAATTTTGAATTTATCACATTTTTTACATTGTATAAATAATTTTTGAAATGTTGCACACATTTTTTTAAACACCTAAAAAACTTAAAATGTCACAAAACAATTATTGCACACATGACTAACATTTTTTGTTAACAGATGACTAAAATTTTTCCTTACATTTTTCATATACGTAGAAATATTTTTCTATACACGTTAAACATTTAAAAAATGATTACATTGTTTAAAATTCTCTGTATTTTTTCATATATATGTATATATTTAGAGTATTTCGAAATATAAGCAATTGTAAAAAAATAAAAAAAATGGGAAGAAAAAACAGAAGGAAATAATGGGAAAACATGAGTGAAGGCAGCATGACATGGCCATGTGATTACTGTGTCGGTCCAGCAACGACTCTATGCTAGGAATCGCAGCGGGCGGCACATAGGCTCCCACTCCTAAATCTCCTCTTTTTCTGTTCTTATCTAGGTCGTCGTCCTGTTGACCGCACCTAACTGGAGTCGTGGCCGCCATGGCCTCCTCCGACGCTCCCACGGGATCTTTACCGTTGTTGCGTCCTCCCTTAGCTGCCGCCACAGGCGAGAACGACCTCATTTCTTCTGCTCTCATATTCCTCGAACCGCCACCACCGCCTATCTTGTCCAACTTTCCCACAGGGAATATGATGACATGACTGCGCAACCACATGCTGGAAGAGTGGGTCAACTTTTTTGGGCAAATAGGATGGCGACCAACACATCTGGCTACCGGTGGCACAACCGCGCTAGTGGTCAGCACCTAAATATATTTACTGTTTTGTTTGTCAACTTGTATACAGATGAAATTGGGGATCGACGTATTGCATGAATGCATGCCTCATGGATATGTGCAATTTTTATGTACCGATGGTGTTTGTGACTACCGCTTATTTCTTAAGTATGATAGTAGCATTATCCCTCATTTTTTATTTCTATCCACGATACTTGGTGTAATTGGTTGCTTGACCAAAGGATTTAAAGGCACAAATTGGATAAAAGTGGAACTGTGGTTTGTGTTCTAATTTCATAATCATATTTCAGATCAATATTCTGTACATGGGATAAATTGTTTTCTGGCAACTTCCTACCTATGCACATGTATATGCAAATCATGTAGCATGTTGCGTTCCAATCTAACCCGTAAGAAAAACAATAGAAGGGTTCAAATCAGCATAAATTAATAACTTAGAAACTTATAATTGAGCTCATGGGTAGTTCAATACTTCTCTTTAGATGCAGTGAGTGATGTCTATTTTTATATTTGAATGTCACCATTTTATTAATGGAATTTTGTCCCTAATGAGTATTCATTTGAACAGGCAGGGTCAGGCATTTACATTGTGGTATAGTTGCAGGTTCATTAGCGATGGCATGGTGAAATATATATTTTTGGGGAAAGGAATTGAAAGTGTTCCATTTTAGTCATAGTTGTACTTTAAAATAATTTATTTTTCACTAATATGGAGAGTAGTAGCTCTCCAATGGAATTGTCGGATTGAACTAGATGTACTTATGTGTACATAAGGCTCATTGCAGTTTGATGTATTCATCATGGCAAGTTCTGGTCAGCTAGGTTCTTCCAGCAATTTTATCATGAGGAAATACACCCATTTCAATATATTAGTTTATATTAATTCCCTTGGTTTCGTTGGTTGATATTCCTATCAAAAACACTTCAGGGGACTCCAAAATCCTGGGTGCTTACACAAACAAAAGTAGAGCAGCTATATTGACTATTTTTTGTTATGAATCTTTTATGTCTCTGTATAAAAATCAAATATTTCCTAAATTGTATATATAGTTTTGCCGCTTCTTTTTAAATTAGGTTGATTGCTACCTACAGTTTTCAGAGTGATTCTTTTGCTAAGCCTGCACTTGCACATCACCATTCCTGTTTGATTGATTGCCATAGAGTTAATCATCATTTCACATTATTTGATTGATCTCCACATGAATGGACGCCCAATCACAATGTCCTACGGTAATTCATACATGCCCGAATTCTATTCTTAGAAATTACATGTGACTGTTTTGATCATTCAAATATTCTTTATAGCACTGAGTCAACTTTAATGGTTTAGCTTACAGTGTGGTGTGCCTTTTGGTTTGGTGTAGGTAGCCATTCTTTGGTGTTTTTCTTCCCTGTATACATCATGTCAACCCACTTTGTCTAGATTATTTAGATCATATCATAATCTTAAAGTTAGATTTAGATGGACGATGTAGTTTATCATTTTGTAGAATTGTTAGGGTTATATCAGTTATAGACTTGATCCTTTAGGAGATCACATCTGACTGGCAATATCCGTTCAAAATATGTAACCTTGCTTCAAAGAACGTACCACCCACTTTAAACTAACCTTACTATTCATGCTTCATAAAAGCCCATACTCTTTTCTTATAATTTAAGTCAGGCTTGATCGGAATTTTTATATTTAGATAATTTATTTGAATGTATGCAAAATACGATTTATGGTGTCAATAGGCTGCATAACCCTTCTACGCATATTTGTGCAACCTTCATGTATGTTTATTGTTTGGGATTAATTATGTTTCACGGTAACATAGTCATTCGGTACACCGAGTGGAGACTTTTGACTCCTATGCTCCAACTGGTCCAAAGATTTTAAGCAATGGGAACTTATATCCTTAAATGCTTTCCACATGTTTACATAGAGGGGAGACTTTTGGAACCTATGCTCCAAATGGTCCAAACTTTTAAAAAATGGCAATCTATATAGGTTTCAAAATATCCTTAAATGTTTTCCATGTGTGCATGTAAAATTTTAGAAGGAATATCCAGATGTGCTTTTGTCTGAGGTTTGCGACCTCTTTTCCATCTTTCCCCCACCCCGTACTTCTTACCGTAAGTGTGAGCCCACTCCCCGTCGCCCCTGTTTTTTTCCCTTTCCCCTCCCCTCTCCTTCACATACGTGCTTTTACCCTAAGCTTGAACCGCCATCGCCGCTATATTTTAATCCTACACCCGTCCCCCACCCCATGTTTTTACCCTAAATTGAACCATAATGACATTCTTTTTAGGTATGCCTTCCCGTTCCTCCCCCCCCCCCCATGCATTTACCCTAAGCTTGTGCCACCATTGATGAGACGTTGTCATTTTCTGATTTATGCCTCACAATCTCTCTTGTGTGCATGCTTTTACCATAGTTTGTTACTCATTTTTAAACTGCAATATATGACCTTATATTATTCCAAGTTATTGTCATTTTATCATATAGAAAATTCGTGCATGGTTCAATGTTTCCTCGCCACTTTTTTTAACGCCGGTTTGAGGTTGAAGATTAAATGTTAATGTTCAGCTTGGGCAAGTTCTTTGTGTTAAAATAAATATATTATTCTTAGATGTTGCATGTGCTATGTTTTGATAATGTTACCATTCATTGCAATACATATGCCAATTTGGTGTCTTGTTCACATATGCGTGTGTAGAATTATTATTAGCTAAATGAAGTGTTAGGATTCCAACATACTTGTACATATGTAAAGAAAAGCAGACTTGCTGATATCATTTGTATGTCTATGGAAAATATAGTGGTACCATATATTGAAGGAAGCAAGATTTGCTATGAAGAATTGGTCAAATACCTTTTTTTTTCACTTATCTAGTATTTTCTGGTAATCTCGGTATCAACTTTCTGATAGATACCGTGTGCGGTATTTTTCCTCAGTTATGTTATTTCATAAAGATGCACCATGTGATTGGTATCGATAATTGCTAATGTTAATATCTGGTCAATGTTATTTATGTCGAGAGTTCTGTTCTCATCCATCCATCCATCCATCTCTCTCTCTCTCTCTCTCTCTCTCTCTCTCTCTCTGTGTGTGTGTGTGTGTGTGTGTGTGCGCGCGCGCGCGTGTGTGTGTTGTGGAGGAAGACAAACACACATGTTATGTACATAATTTTGATGAAAATAAAAAAAAATCAATGCAATTATTTTTACAATTGTATAGAGATTTTGAAGTGTCAAGAACATTTTTTTAGAAAGTGGGAATATTTCTTTAAATGTCACTTGCATTTTTTTAAAGGTATGATTTTTTTTTGCATCACAAAAACTTTTTTTACATTGTATACACATTTTTCAAAAAGGTCACAAACACATTTTTGTGTGATTTTATTTAAATGTAACATATTTGGTTTGGAATATACAAAACATTTTTTACATTGTATATTTTTTTTTCAAAATGTCACATAGATTGTTTTAAATGTGCGATATTTTTTAAACGTCACAAACATTTTCTGTACACATCACTAACAAATTTCTCATACTCCCTCCGTCCATAAATATAAGTCTTTTTAGAGATTTCAATAGGACTACATATGGAGTAAAATAAGTGAATCTACACTCTAAAATACGTCTATATACATATATATGTAGTCTCCATTAAAATTTCTAAAACACTTATATTTACAAAGGATACATGGCTGGCGTCAGCATGACTCTGCCACGTGGTTACTGGGATGGCCCGGCAACAGCTCAGTAGGCGATCCTATACTTGGAATCGCAGCGGGCGATACATAGAAAATAAGTAAATTTACCTGTGCTAGTATCTATTGGTGAGAAATCCACCATGCGTCGCTGCTTGTACATTCGTGCGCGTGGACACCACAAGATTCTTGTTTCCACCAACAATTCCTGGATACGAGATCTATACAACAGGAATATGGGGTGGACCCCATGCTAGATAATATGAACCCCACGCCGCTCGCTTTCCACATCCATCTCTCGCTCTCTCGCTCTCTCTTCATGCTGGTCGCTGATCGCCATCGTCGGTTGCTTCCACGAGCGATGAGAGACGCCAAATCATGCCGACGGAAGCCGAATCCACTGACGTGGGCGTTGGGGAGACCTGCTCCGGCGTTGTTCAGCCACAACGGGCACCAACCACGGCAGGTCAACTAGGAGGATCATCCCCGGATCTGGCGACTCCAAGCATGACCGACACCGGATCTAGTGAGTCATGAAGCCCACGACCAGATGCATCCATCCCCACCCCTAGGTAAGAACAACTCCCCTAACATCTCTATCTCTGTGTTTACTTCATGATTTTTGTTTTATGGTACATGATTTGTGCTCCACCCTACCCCTTGCTTCCTCATCAGATGGACAGCTCCCCCTACTTGTGTGATATATGGAACTGTTATACTTGACAGAAGTGAACATGTCAAATTTAACTCGATGTGAAGATCTGAAGCAGATTGTGTGATATATGTGATGTTGTTGTTCCGGAATTGAAATAGATATGTAGATATGTGGAACTGCTATATCCGACATGAAACTTATACCCGCGATGTGAAACAAAATTGTAATTGGAAAGTATCATAATTTGAATCAGAACTGGTAGTTTCATTTTTTTAATGGTTTCTGTGAGTACTTTGAAACAACCAATTTTGCTCTTTACTGCAATATGATATTCAGATAACTGGAATATAGTCCATTAATTTAGAAGTTAAAATATAGTGAAACTAGTATGTGTATGAAATATTTCACATTTCATAGTTTAGGTTTTTATGTCACTCTTTTGTAATAATTAGTTCCACTTTTTTGTGAAAATATATGAAATTAAATGTCCAAAAATATATGAAATTGGTATTTAATAACTGTGTAATTTTTTATTTTGGTGTGATCTATATTGAAGAAGTTGTTAAAATATAAATTGAATTTGTTTGTGTCACATTAGAAATAATTATTTTCACTCTTTTTGAGTAAAAATGAATTTGGAATAGCTGAAATCACCTTTTTAAGAAATTGAAATGGTTTATGTCTTCCATTTGAATAATCAGTTTCACTTATTTGTGACTAATGAAATTAGTTTCTAAAATGTGTGAAATTAGTTTCTATTTCACTCATTTAAGAAACTGAAAAGATTGAATTTTATTCTTTATTGTTTATATACTTCACTCATTGTATTGAAATAATAACTTTTTTTGAAACTATTGAAATTAGTTTCTAAAATGAGTGAAATTAGTTTGTTGAAATAATTGAAATATGTGATAGAAAGAATTCAAATTACTTTGTAGAAATTTGTTGAAATAGAAACTGATATGTGTATCAAAGTTATTGAAACTGAAAGTCAAAAAATGTGAAACAGTAATCGATATGTGTATCACTTTTTTGGAAAACCGATTTTTATAAATGAGTGAAATTGGTTTGGACAAAATAAGTTTTTTTAAACTATTGAAATTGTTTTCTAAAACGAGTGAAATTAGTTTTATTGAATTTAAATATGTGCTTGAAAAGATTTCATATCAGTTTAAATCGATAGAGGTTGATCCTTTTAAATATAGGTATGTACGTGTGTGAAATGAGAGACTTGCCTCAGTCTTATGCTTAAAGCGAGTGGCATGGCTGAAATCACGTGGGTGGCCCATGCTGGTGAAAACACGTTCGTGCGCCCCAGCTGGTGAAATACAATGGCTTAAATGAAGAAAACTGTGAAATACAGAGATACAACAAAGGACAACTTTTGAGTTGACATGTTTCTATTGGTTGGAGAACCACCGGTAGCTACCGACTTCAGTAAAAAGCACTTTGCACGATACATAGCTCCCCCTTTCCTCTTCCCTAGTCCACCTCACCATCCTCTCGATCGCGCCTGACTAGAGTCGTGGCCGCCATGGCCGGGAGGGCTGCACTGGGATGAATCATCTTGACTAAAACTATTTGTTGGGTCCGAAACTCTCAAGAGCTCCAATATGGCAATGTTCAGGTTCTCCTCTTATGAAGGACTCATGGAGGTACTTTATTCGTATCAGGCGACCATCAAACCACTCACACTTGATAAATGCACTTTCCACGAGGTATCATAGCCGAAACACGACGCCATTCCCCAGGCATGCCCGCAGATGTGGATGATCGAGGTGGGCAACTTCGAGAGTATCATAGAGTTGTTCCTTCCATAGCTCTCCCAGACTTGATGTAAGCTCATGGAGCTCAGTCTGATCAGATGACGAACGCGAACACCATTAGTTCCGACATCTTCGACACCATATTCTGCTGAAAGATGATCACAAAGATGGACTTGAGCTTGTGTGGAGGGGGAAACTACATGGCCGACTGCATGATCTTGCAACTGGGAGATACTCTCCGGGAGCTCGTCCTGGATGGGTGGACACAGTTAACCGGTGATCTTGAGGAGCCTCTCGGTAGGCGCTGCCGCAGTCTGGCCAGGCTCAGATTGCGATACATCGACATCAACGACTATAAGTTGCGGTTTATGATGTCCGAGAAATTAGAGAATCTTGAGGAGATTGTGCCGAAGGGGACTTTCATCACCGACGAGGCACTGCAAGTTTTGCTCATGTCGTGGTTGCCTATTCTCCAGAAAATCAACACTCAGCATTTCCCCTGTGTCACCTCGTTCACCGCCACCATGCAGGAGTTCTTTGAAAGATGTAGGAATGAATGAAGGAAGTGACTTCTAGGTTGTGAAGAACAAAATAAATCATAGAATGCACTACTATTTGTTATCATCTACTCCATCCGATCCAAAATATGTGTCCTGACTGTACTATTGTTTTTGCTATTGTTTAAGGTTGAAGATTTAATGTTAATGTTCAGTTTGGGCAAGTTCTCCGTGTTAAAATAAATATATTATTCTTAGATTTTGCATGTGCTATGTTTTGATAATGTTACCATTCATTGCAATACATACGCCAATTTGGTGTCTTGTTCACATATGCATGTGTAGAGTTATTATTAGCTAAATGAAGTGTTAGGATTCCAACATACTTGTACACATGTAAAGAAAAGCAGACTTGCTGATATCATTTGTATGCCCGCCCGTCATTTAGGCCCGCTTCCTGCCTGAAAGAAGGCTAGCCGGACTAGTGGTAGGGGAGCCGACCGTAAAAAACCTGAAATATGCTTTCTTCCCTTATGTTGAATTGACTTCCTTGTCTCTTATCATCAGGATTCATCATTGTATATCCGAGATCTGAAAATGTGGCAAATGGGCAATCAGTCAAAGAAGTCTGTGGCTTCTTAGGTTTGGCCGGACCAACCAACAACACAAATAAAGACCGTTACATTTGGGTACCTCGAAAGGGAGGTGCTCCTCAGAAGGGCGTTCTTTCACTAGAAAAACAAGAGTTTGAAGGTCACCCCACCCACGAAAATGTCAGAACTCTCGATCTAGCTCCACTAAGGGTCCCTACTACTAATCTCGACATGAGATGAACGTGTCCTCTCGGCCTTGTCAGAGATACAAAGCGAGTGCATCGAAAAAGAAGGGGAACTGAAACCCTTCTTGTGGATGGTTCAAAACGAAACTTAGTGGCAGCCCCTATCTTATTTAAAGCTTAACTCACATTTCAGGAGCGGATGCTGCTCGAGCTAAAGATATGATGGTTTAGGAGGTTGCCCTTTATAATCAGGGTCTGCTTCCAGTTCCTTAAGGTATTTATCCATTTTTTAGGCCAAAAAGCACAATCAAAGTCAAACGTTTGTCAGTGGCACATGGTTGTGTTTGAAGAAATGGAGTTTCGTTGTTCGTCACATGAAACTCTGCACTTAGGGATCAGCCTCACTGCAGGCAGCGTAGCAATTCTCGCGGGAATCTCGGTCTTGTTTGGGCCGATTCCTTAACGAGAGCCTACGGTCGGTTCGCTCAGGTGGTCTTCCCTTATTTTCCCTAACTTTCAGAGTTGTTCTGGTTTGAGAGAGTTCAGCTGCCCCGATTTCTCGAAGGGTAAGAAGAAAATAAGAAGTCTCTTGAGCAGTGAGGACCACAATGATTTGTGCTCTGAGCGTCTATGAAAAAATATAGTGGTACCATATATTGAAGGAAGCAAGATTTGCTATGAAGAATCGGTCAAATACCTTTTTTCACTTATCTAGTATTTTCTGGTAATCTCGATATCAACTTTCTGATAGATACAGTGTGTGGTATTTTTCCTCAGTTATCTTATTTCATAAAGATTCACCATGTGATTGGTATCTATAATTGCTGATGTTAATATCTAGTCAATGTAATTTATGTGGAGAGTTATGTTCTCATCCATCCATCCATCCATCTCTCTCTCTCTCTCTCTCTCTCTCTCTCTGTGTGTGTGTGTGTGTGTGTGTGTGTGTGTGTTGTGGAGGAAGACAAACCCACATGTTATGTACATAATTTTGACGGAAATAAAAAAATCAATGCAATTATTTTTAAAATATTATAAAGATTTTGAAGTGTCACGAACATTTTTTCAGGAAGTGGGAATATTTCTTTAAATTTCACTTGCATTTTTTTAAAGGTATGCTTTTTTTGCATCACAAAAACTTTTTTTTACATTGTATACACATTTTTCAAAAAGGTCACAAAAACATTTTTGTGTGATTTTATTTAAATGTAACATATTTGGTTTGGAATATACAAGACATTTTTACATTGTATATTTTTTTTTCAAAATGTCACATAGATTGTTTTAAATGTGCGATATTTTTTAAACACCACAAACATTTTCTGTACACATGACTAACATTTTTCTCATACTCCCTCCGTCCGTAAATATAATTCTTTTTAGAGATTTCAACGGGACTACATACGGAGTAAAATAAGTGAACTACACTCTAAAATACGTCTATATACATACTATGTAGTCTCTATTAAAATTTCAAAAACACTTGTATTTACAAAGGATACATGACTGGCATCAGCATGACTCTGCCACGTGGTTACTGGGATAGCCCGGCAACAGCTCAGTAGGCGATCCTATTCTTGGAATCGCAGCGGGCGATACATAGAAAATAAGTAAATTTACCCGTGCTAGTATCTATTGGTGAGAAATCCACCATGCGTCGCTGCTTGTACATTCGTGCGTGTGGACACCACAAGATTCTTGTTTCCACCAACAATTCCTAGATACGAGATCTATACAACAGGAATATGGGGTGGACCCCATGCTAGATAATATCAACCCCACGCCGCTCGCTTTCCACATCCAGCACTCTCTCTCTCTCTCCAACGCCCACACCATCAGTTCCGACTTCTTCGACACCATATTCTGCTGAAAGAGGATCACAAAGATGGACCTGAGCTTGTATGGAGGGGAAAACTACATGGCCTACTGCATGATCTTGCAACCGGGAGATACTCTCCAGGAGCTCGTCTTGGACGGGTGGACACAGTTAACCGATGACCTTGAGGAGCCTCTCGGCAGGCGCTGCCGCAGTCTAGACAGGCTTAGATTGCGATACATCGACAACAACGACTATAAGTTGCGGTTCATGATGTCTGAGAAATTAGAGTATCTTGAGGAGATTGTGCCGGAGGGGACTTTCATCACCGACGAGGCACTGCAGGTTTTGATCATGTCGTGGCTGCCTATTCTCCAGAAAATCAACACTCAGCATTGCCCCTGTGTCACCTCGTTCACCGCCACCATGCAGGAGTTCTTTGAAAGATGTAGGAATGAATGAAGGAAGTGACTTCTAGGTTGTGAAGAACAAAATAAATCATGGAATGCACTGCTATTTGTTATCATCTACTCCATTCGACCCAGAATATGTGTCCTAACTTTACTATTGTTTTCATTATTGTTTAAGGTTGAAGATTAAATGTTAATGTTCAGTTTCGGCAAGTTCTCGTGTTAAAATAAATATATTATTCTTAAATGTTGCATGTGTTATGTTTTGATAATCTTACCATTCAATGCAAAACATAGGCCAATTTGGTGTCTTGTTCACATATCCATGCGTAGAATTATTATTAGCTAAATGAAGTGTTAGGTTTCCTACATACTTGTACACATGTAAGGAAAAGCAGACTTGCTGATATCATTTGTATGTCTATGGAAAATATAGTGGTACCATATATTGAAGGAAGCAAGATTTGTTACGAATAATTGGTCAAACTAGGGGATACCCCGCGCGTTGCTGCGGGAATTTGTAGCGATATATAGGAGGATTATAGAGTGAAAAGAATACTAAACAGTGAAAAGAATTATTTATTTGAATAGTTGGTGGTATGATATGAAAGTCAAAAATATTAATATACCCTGGAGTATCTTTGTATTTACGCAATTGTAATGCGGTGCTTTTTCGGGAAAATTAAAATGAACTGTTAACATTAATAAACACTAAAAAATGTGCATGCTTGGTCCGAAATTTATATTTCACAGAAAACAAAGCCCAAACTCGGCCCAAGAGGAAAGTACGGATGCATGAATTCTATACCGGGGCTGATAAAAGAACTGATACTTCAGGTGGAGTTTCTTTTTGAAGTAAAGCATAGCTTTAAACTTAACGGTGCCCAGGCAAATCACCCTGGACACAAGCCACTATCATGGCAGGTACATCATAGTCCCACTGCAACGAGTGTTCCACCTCACACAGGCGACCCAAACTAGCAAGTTCGTGGGCTGCAATATTTGCCCCTCTCCTACAGGACCCTATTACATGATGTGAGAACCATAATTTCAATTGGAGTTTGGTATCCTCAATGACTGCCGAGTAAGACGAAGAATCTGCCCTTCTCAGGTCCATTGCGTCCGCAACAAGCTGGGAATCGGTCTCGAAGATCACCCTCAACATACCAAGATCTGCAGCTAAAGCGACACCGTGAGCCATGGCATTGACCTCCGCACCGAAGGCATCTCCAACATGCTCCTGGCGACCTGCGCGTGCACAAATGACAGTACCCGCCGAATCCCTCGCTACCACACCCCATCCTGCGTGGTTTTCGCCTGGCACGAGCGATCCATCAACATTTATTTTGATCATGTCCTCCTGAGGCGGTCTCCACCTATCATCACATTGCTTTCCTGGCTTTTGGAGAAAATGTGCTGGTATTCCATGGTTTAGCTGCGAGTACGCCGCGCCACCTCTTCCACAGACCAGGGGAGCTCGCCTTCTCTCAGTTTATTGCGATTGCTCCACCACAACCACCAGGCTGTGAGGATGCGTACTCGTTTATGCTCATCGATTCTCCACAAGTAATCCATCATCGCATGCACTGATGTTATGTCCTCCATCTTCATTCTTTCTTCTTCCATTGACAGGTCCCTCCATACCTCCTTCACAACTTTGCATTTTATGAATAAGTGGGCTCCATCCTCCGCTGCCCGGCCACAGAACAGGCATGCTGTATCTTCAATCGGTACACCCCTCCTTGCCAAGTTTGTCCACAGCGCCAACGACTCATGTTTAACGCGCCATGCAAACATTTGAATATTCCTGGGGCAGGGAACTTTCCATATTCCTTTCCAAGAATCGTCATGGCACGCATCCAAGTTGCCCAGCACCGTATTGCTTCTTCCTGCTCCTCCGTCTCTTGTCGTCATCTCCAGCTGGGTGTGCAACTTATATGCACTTTTGACATAGTGCAAACCTCTGGGATCGAATTGCCAGGCAATGAAATCTTGCACCCCCTCCCTGACTGGTATCTGCAAGATACAATCCGCATCAACATTCCAAAGGGTGTCCCGGACTAGTTGTTTGTCCCAGCTGCCTGTGATTGGGCTGATCAGGTCACTGACAAACTCCAAAATATTCCCACCCCTTGGCGTAATTATTCTCCTTGCCCACGGTCGCGGCAGCCACGGTTCACTCCAGATTCTGATACTGGTGCCATCTCCAACTCGCCACACATACCCCTCTCGCACTAGCTACACCCCATGAAGAAGGCTTCACCATGAGTAGGAGATACCATCCTTTGGCACAGCCTGGAGCACATGGGAGTTAGGGAAATAATGTGCTTTCAAAATTTGGGCACATAGAGAGTCCGGATGCTCAATCATCCTCCAAATTTGCTTTGACAACATGGCAATATTGTATCCGTGCATATCTCTGAACCCTAGTCCGCCTTGAGCTTTGGATTTCGTTAGCTTGTCCCAACTAATCCAGTGGATGGTGTTCTCTTTCTCCTGCAGCCTCCACCAGTAGGAACCCATTAGCGAGCTCAGTTCTTGACAGAACGTTTTAGTAAGATAGAAACAAGACATGTCAAAAGTTGGAATAGCCTGAGCAACAGCTTTCACCAAAGTTTCTTTCCCCGTCTTTGCTATCAACTTCTCTAACCACCCGTACATACGTCCGGCCATAGCACCCTTGATATAAGCAAAAGCTTTCCTTTTGGACTTACCCACATGTACAGGCAGTCCAAGATATTTCTCATTCCAGTTTTCGCTCGCAATCTGTAGGGCCCCTTTCACCCGATTCCACTCACAAACTGATGTGTTGGGGCTGAACATCACTGCCGACTTTTCAGTGTTAATACATTGCCCAGAACAATTTTCATACAGCTCAAGAATGTTCCTCATAGCCATAGCTTCCTCCCGAGTTGCCTTCATAAGCAACATTGAATCATTCGCGAAGAAAAGATGTGACACCACCGGTGCATTGCTACAAACCTTGATCCCACTAATCTGCCCACTTCGTTCCCCATTGTGAAGGAGAGTTGACAAACCCTCTGCACATATAGCAAACAAGTATGGGGACGCCGGATCACCCTGTCGTAGGCCCCTCGATGTGCTGAATTGCTGGGTAAGGGCGCCATTAACCTTTTTCTGGTACCTCACAGAGGTTACACACTTCATGATCAGGTCTAACCAATGTTGCTTGAAGCCTAGTTTACAAAGCATCGCTGCCAGAAAACTCCATTCAACCCGATCATATGCTTTGCTCATGTCAGCCTTGACGGCAACAATCTCTTCTTTCCCTTTCCTCTTGTTCAACAAGAAGTGTGACAGCTCGTACGCAATGAGCACGTTATCTGTAATGAGCCTCCCCGAAACAAATGCGCTTTGGTTATCTGAAATGATATTTGGTAGGACTATCTTTAGTCTGTTGGCTATCACCTTCAACACAAGCTTGTAGATAATGTTACAAAGACTGATTGGGTGTAGATCCTTAATACGACTCGGGCTCTTCACTTTCGGGATAAGCACCACCACCGTGTCGTTCCACCCCTCCGGCATTTGCCCCCCATTCAGAATGCTAAGGACTTCATTAACAACTCTATCACCCATGAAATCCCATTGCCTTTTGTACACCACTGAGGGCATTCCGTCCGGTCCCGGCGCTTAGAGGTCACCAATGTGGTCAAGGGCCGCCTTCACCTCCTCACGTGTAAACTTGGCATCCAGAATGGCATGCATAGGCTCCGTGACACGGGGTTCGACCTTTGCAATGAGCTCATCTAGCAGGTCGCCCATGCTGGACGTGAAAAGTTCCTGAAAAAAACGAGCAGACATAGTTAGAATGCTCCTCCCCTTCCTTCACGATCGTCCTGTCCTCCTTCTTTAACTCCTTGATTCTATTCATTTTCTTCCTGGACGAGGCAAACACCATGAAGTACCCTGTGTTCCTGTTGCCGTCCTTCAACCAAGAAACCATGGAGTATTGTTTTGCCTTGGTATTTTTCTTCTCTTCTAAGTCCTCCACCACACACCTTAGTATAGCCTCCTCTGTATTTTTCTCCTCACTAATGGGGGCGCGCATACACACTTCCAGCTCATTTCGGGCCTTCTTCAATCTTCCTTCGAGTTCACCCACTACATCTCTCTGCCACCGCCTCAACGAACCCGCAACTGACTGCATTTCGCTGCTCACGTACCCCCCACCAATCGTAGCTTCCTCACATGCTGCCTTCACCACCTCTCTGCAACCCTCCTCCTGTAGCCACCAAGCCTCGAACCAGAAGCTTCTATTACCCTTGTACACACTGCATGCACTTCCTTCAGTACATACGATCACCGGCCGGTGGTCTGAGTGCCTCGGGTTCCCATTGAGCACTGAAAATTCTGGGAATGCCTCACACCAATGTCCGTTCGCTGTTGCACAATCCAATCTCTCATAGCTGTATGATGCTAGCTCCCTGCTGTGATTCCGCCATGTAAATTTGTCCCCTATGTAGCCAATATCCGTTAGATCACAGCTCTCCAATGCCTCCCTAAACCTCTCCACGCAAGCTTGGGGCCGAGCTGCCCCCCCCCCACACACACACTTCTCCTCACTAGATAGGATCTCGTTAAAATCCCCCAAACATAACCACGGTCTCCCTGCTTGATGTTGTTGCCCGAGAATCCTCAACATCCTCCACATCTCCACCTTTCTCTCCGCCACTGACTCCCCGTACACACCAGTGAGCCACCACACAATCCCACTTTCTTCCTTCACATCTACATCAATATGCCTCCGCCCATAAGATCTCAGTCCTACCTCCACTCCCCTCCTCCAAAACATAGCCACTCCATGACTCCTCCCATCCGAATTCCATGCATTCATATTTGCAAGGCCCAAAAGCCATCTAAATCACTCCAACTCCTTCACTGTCATTTTAGTTTCTGCCAGGAACAAAATATCAGGCTCCTCCTTCCTTCCCATCTCGAGGAGGCTGCGAACTGCCTGGCCATTCCCGAGACCCCGGCAGTTCCAGCTTACTATTTTCATTGTGCCCGGCGGGGCTGCTCCTGCATCCCGGCCGATGTGCTAGTATTGTTATCCAACTCCTGCTTGTCAACACTCTCCTGCCTCTCCTCTACCTCCATCCCTACCTTCCCTTTCTTTCCCTCCCTATCATCCGTCTCCTCTAACCTTCCTCTCTTTCCTCCCAACACAATATCGCTAGCCTTGGCCTCACCCGTACCTTTGTCTTCACGCCTCACCCTCTTAAACTTCCTGCTTTGCTTGTTGTGACCTTCCTCCTGGTTCTCCTTCCCATTTGCACCTCGCGGCTTCATCACCTTTTGTTTCTCCAGATCCATTCCTTCAGCTCCGAAGACAGAGTTTCGGGTGGAGTTTTCTTGAGAGAACACAAAACCCTTCAAAAGCGAAAGCACCAAAGAAAGAAAGAAAAATTGCACATGGCCTCGAGCCACATAACAACCGCTGAAAAAGAATGAAAAAAGAACATGCATAAACAGTGATACACATCAAGCACGGACAACATCACATAAGCATCCCTTCCATAAAAAAACACATATACATGTTGTTCTCCGTCACATCACGTGATGTTCATGCCTTCAGGGTAACAATGCTGACATTAAGATCTGCGCAAATAAACGACAGGAGCGACCTCATGTCCTCGTCTTCTTGCTCCTACGTTGGCGGCACTCTGCTGCAATTGGGATGTGGTAGATCGCGATTAGTGCTGCCAAACTACGCCTTGTGGCCGGCGCAGGGGATCATCACAGCTCCTTGTCGTCGATTCTAGCGATTGCGAGGGCTGGCAGGGTCGGATGCGGAGTCATAGCCGTCGGATAGCAAAGATCCGAAGGCATCTGCCGATGCATAGAAGAGAGGGAGGGAGAGATGAACTGCAAACCAAGAACATCGATCACAAAAAGATTTCCAGTCGCGAAAAAAAGATGGCGATTACCTTGTGATGAGGTGGCGCTGATCCACTCAATCATCCCTATGCGCCTCTTCGCCGCCTCCTTCGGCATGATCTGGACGTCACATGTGTGACATCGTGGACACCAGTGTCATCGTGGCCCTACCCTAATGCCGCCACGCACCACTGCTACGTACCTCTAACGGAGTCCTGCGGAGCGGGGAGTCGCCAACCACGGTTGGGTAGGAGATGAGGGCAACGCCACAGGCGATGGCTGTGCGGCGGAGGTAGCGTCTTCCATAGACAACCGGCTAGTCCTAAATACTTATATAGAGATGAAGAGATTTATGGGCAATCAATTGACCAAGGAGTTAATTAGCGCTCACGCTGGTTCTATTCGAGAGGCCAAACGCCAAGGAGTTACCATCTGCTAATTAGGGAGATGATAAATGTGTTGGGTCATGGCACTGGGAGCTTCTAGTCAGCGCCTTCAGTGCCAACTAGGAGTTTTGGTGCCCACGCAGTTGCGCTCTTGGGCTGGCCCAATACGGGCGCGCGCGCAAAAGGGAATTAAGGGAAAAAGTTAGAGCCAGCGAATGTATCGAACCTGTGACCTCATGTATTGTTCTACGTTGCGCTAATCGCTCGGCCCCTTGCGCGGGTTTGAACTATAACTTTGTTACCTTTTTATATTCTTTCTTCTTTGCTTTACCTTCTTTCCCTTATTTCCTTTCTTTCCTTCCTTTCCCTTCTTTCCCTCCTTTACCTTCTTTCCTTTTTTTCCTTTACTACATTTTTAGTTTTCTGGTTTTTTATTCTTCCTTACTTGATAAAAAATTCATATTCGTGAACCCTTTTCAAACCGATGAACTTTTGTCATTTGTTGATGACATTTTTTTTTCAAATTTGATGAATTTTTGAAAAAAATCACAAATTCGAAAAGAAGTTCATCAGATTTGAAAAAAGTTCAAAATAATTGAAAATAAATCATTGATTTTGAACACAAGTTCATCAAATTTGATAAGAGTTCATCAAATTTGGAAAAGATTTCATTGAAATTGAAGAAAGTTCATCGAATCAGAAAAAAAGTTCATCAAATTTGAGAAAAGTTCATCATAATTGGAAAAAGTTCATCGAATCTGAGAAAAGTTCATCGAATTTGAGAAAAGTTCATTATAATTAGAAAAAGTTCATCGAATCCGAAAAAAAGTTCATCAATTTTGAAAAAAGTTCAGCGGATTTGAAGAAAAAGTTCACCGGTTTGAAAACAGTTCATCAGAAAAATGAAAAAAAGTTAATGGATTTAAAAAACTACACAAATATTTGAAAAAATAGTTCATCAATTTGAAATAAAAGTTCATTGAATTTGAAAAGGTTCGTTGAATTTGAAAAAGTTCATATAATTTCAAAATTAGTTCATCGATTTGACGAAAAAGTTCATGTATGTGCAAGATAATTTATTGTCCCACGAAGATGAAAAAAGAAAAGAAAAAGGAAACAAAAAGGAAAAAGCAAAACGAAATAAAATGAAAAAAACTAAAGAAACGGAACCGAAAGAATAAGGGGAAGGAAAGGTTCTAATTAACCACATTCAAGTGATTGACGGGGTGGTTGCACCAGTATATACTGAAGAGAGTGGTTGTTGGTTCGAGTATCCGCGAGCGCACTCTGTTTGGCGGATTAAAACCACAGAAGAAACACAGAAGAAAAAACTCCTATATGGGCCGGCCCAGCGCGGGGCGCTGCAGGCGCCCGTTTACAAAATACACATTAACGGGCGCCTGCAGCGTCAAATAGGATTTGCCCATGGCATCGCCAATGGAAGGGAAGGCTGAAACGATGGACCTTACCTATTGGGCTTTTTAGTGTCCAGTTTGATGAAGTGTACGTGTAAAGCCCAAGAAAAAACCGAGTCGGAGGCGGTTATCTATTTCTCCTACTTTAGTTGAATCGAATTTGACTACAGCCGGTCCTTGAAGAAGGTTAAAACAGCAAACTTGATAATCACCGTTGTGGTTTTGCATAGTTAAGAACGGTTCTTGGTAGAAGCTCGTAACAACCACGTAAAACTTGCAACAACAAAGTAGAGGACGTCTAACTTGTTTCTGTAGGGCATGTTGTGATATGATATGGGCAAGACATGATGTGATACTTTGTTGTATGAGATGATCATGTTTTGTAATATCGACAACCGGCAGGAGCCTTAGGGTTGTCTCTTAATTATTGTATGAAATGCAAGCGCCATGTAATTTCTTTACTTTATCGCTATGCGTTAGCAATAGTTGTAGAAGCAATAGTTGGCGAGACGACCCTGATACGTCCATTTTGCATCATGCTTTTATATCAATATTTATTGCATTATGGGCTGTTATTACACAATATATCTCATTATTTATGGCTATTCTCTCTTATTTTACAAGGTTTACCATGAAGAGGGGGAATGCCGGCAGCTAGAATTCTGGCTGGAAAAGGAGAAAACATTGGAAACCTATTCTGCACAACTCCAAAAGTCCTGAAACTCCACGAAACAACTTTTTGGGATTTATAAGAATTTCTGACCGAAAGAAATAGGCCAGGGGGGCCACACTATCTCCTGGGCCCCCTGGTGGGCCTCCGGCATCCATCTTCTGCTATATCATCACTTTTACCCTGGAAAAAATAGTGGGCAAGCTTACGGGACGGAACTCCGCCGCCACGAGGCGGAACCTTGGCGGAACCAATCTAGGGCTCTGGCAGAGCTGTTCTGCCGGGGACACTTTCCTCCGAGAGGGGGAAATCATCACCAACGTCATCACCAACGATCCTCTCATCAGGAGGGGGTCAATCTCCATCAAGATCTTCACCAACACCATCTCCTCTCAAACCCTAGTTCATCTCTTGTATCCAATCTTGTATCCAAAACCACAAATTGGTACCTGTGGGTTGCTTGTAGTGTTGATTACTCCTTGTAGTTGATACTTATTAGTTTACATGGTGGAAGATCATATGTTCAGATCCTTAATGCATATTATTACACCTCTGGTTATGAACATGAATATGCTTTGTGAGTAGTTACGTTTGTTCCTGAGGACATGGGTGAAGTCTTGCTATTAGTAGTCATGTGAATTTGGTATTCGTTCGATATTTTGATGAGATGTATGTTGTCTTCTCCTCTAGTGGTGTCATGTGAACGTCGACTACACGACACTTCACCATTATTGGGCCTAGAGGAGGGCATAGGGAAGTAATAAGTAGATGCTGGGTTGCTAGAGTGAAAGAAGCTTAAACCCTAGTTCATGCGTTGCTTCGTTAGGGGCTGATTTGGATCCATATGTTTCATGCTATGGTTAGGTTTACCTTAATACTTTTGTTGTAGTTGTGGATGCTTGCAATAGGGATTGGGCCACCTTGATGCACATCATTTACTTTATTTGCTTGTTACTCGTTACTATTTATCTTATCATAAAACTATCTATCACCTACAATTTCAGTGCTTGCAGAAAACCTTACTGAAAACCGCTTACCATTTCCTTCTGCTCCTCGTTGGGTTCGACACTCTTACTTATCGAAAGGACTACGATAGATCCCCTACACTTGTGGGTCATCAAGACTCTTTTCTGGCGCCGTTGCCGGGGAGCGTAGTGCTTTTGGTGAGTGGAACTTGGTAAGTAAACATTTATATAGTGTGCTGAAATTTTCTGTTACTTGTCACTATGGAAACTAATCCTTTGAGGGGCTTGTTTGGGGTATCTTCACCCCAACCAGAAGAGGAAAGAGTTGCTCCTCAACCTAATGAACTTTATGAAAATATTCACTTTGAGATTCCTTCGGGTATGATAGAGAAACTACTAGCTAATCCATTTGCAGGAGATGGAACATTGCATCCCGATTTACACCTTATCTTTATGGATGAAGTTTGTGGATTATTTAAGCTTGCAAGTATTCCCGATGATGTTGTCAAAAGGAAGGTCTTCCCTTTATCTTTGAAGGGAGATGCATCGACATAGTATAGGCTATGTGATGATACGAGATCTTGGAATTATAAGCGATTGAAGTTGGAATTTCACCAGAAGTTCTATCCTATGCATCTTGTTCATCGTGATCGTAATTACATATATAATTTCTGGCCTTGCGAAGGAGAAAGCATCGCTCAAGCTTGGGGGAGGCAAGTCAATGGTATATTCATGCCCCAATCATGAGCTCTCTTGGGAAATGATTATTCAGAATTTTTATGCTCGGCTTTCTCTTGATAATCGCAACCTGCTCGATACTTCATGTGCTGGTTCTTATATGCTGAAGACTATTGATTTCAAATGGGACTTATTGGAAAGAATTAAACGCAACTCTGAAGATTGGGGTTCCGACGATGGTAAGTAGTCAGGTATGACACCTAAGTTCGATTGTGTTAAATATTTTATGGGTAGCAATGCTTTTCATGGATTTAGCGCCAAGTATGGACTTGACTCTGAGATAGTAGCTACTTTTTGTGAAACTTTTGCTACTCATGCTTATCTCCCTAAAGAGAAGTGGTTTAAATATAATCCTCCTGTTGAAGTGAAAGTAGTTGCACCTATTACATTCGAAGAAAAGACTATTACCTATAGTGATCCTATTGTTCCTACTACTTATGTTGAAAGACCTCCTTTCCCCGTTAGGATAAAGGATCATACTAAAGCTTCGACTGCTATTCGTAAGAGTAATACTAGGACTTATACACCTCCTGAGCAAATTAATGTTGAACCTAGTATTTCTATGGTTAAAGATCTCTTGGATGAGGACTTAGATGGGCATGTTATTTCTTTCTGTGGTGAGACTGCTAATATTGCTAGGCCAGACACTAAAACACGTAGACCTGTTGTAGGCACGCCTGATATTTCTGTTAAAATAGGAGATTGCTGTTATCATGGCTTATGTGATATGGGTGCTAGTGCCAGCGCTATCCCTTATGATTTATATAAAGAAATTATGCACGACATTGCACCCATTGAATTAGAAGACATTGATGTTACTATTAAGCTTGCTAATAGGGATACCATTAAACCTGTTGGGATTGTTAGAGATGTTGAAGTTTTGTGTGAGAAGGTTAAATATCCTGCTGATTTTCTTGTTCTTGCTTCCCCACAAGATGCCTTTTGTCCCATTATTTTTGGTAGACCCTTCTTGAATACGGCTAGTGCTAAGATTAATTGTGAAAAGAATATTGTCACTATTGGCATAGATGGTATGTCTCATGAGTTTAATTTCGCTAAGTTTAGTAGACAACCTCGTGAAAGGGAACCACCTAGTAAGGATGAGATTATCGGTCTTGCTTCCATTGCTGTTCTTCCAACTGATCCGTTAGAACAATATTTGCTAGACCATGAAAATGATATGTTTATTAAGGAAAGGGAATAAATAGATGAGGTGTTCCTTAATCAGGAACCTATGCTGAAACATAACCTTCCCATTGAAATTCTTGGGGATCCCCCTCCACCCAAGGATGATCCCGTGTTTGAACTCAAACCATTACCTGATACACTCAAACCATTACCTGATAATCTTAAGTATGCTTATCTTGATGAAAAAGAAATATATCCTGTTATTATTAGTGCTAACCTTCCAGAGAAAGAAGAAGAAAGATTATTGAAAACTCTGAAGAAGCACCGAGCAGCTATTGGATATACTCTGGATGATCTTAAGGGCATTAGTCCCACATTATGTCAACACAAGATTTCAGTGGAGAAAGATGCTAAACCAGTTAGAGATCCTCAACGACGACTAAATCCAAAAATGAAAGAAGTGGTAAGAAAGGAGATACTAAAGCTGCTTGAGGCAGGTATTATTTATCCCGTTGCTGATAGTGAATGGGTAAGCCCTGTCCATTGTGTCCCTAAAAAGGGAGGTATTGCCGTCGTTCCTAATGATAAAGATGAATTGATCCCTCAAAGAATTATTACAGGTTATAGGATGGTAATCGATTTTTGTAAGTTAAATAAAGCTACTAAGAAAGATCATTACCCTTTACCTTTTATTGATCAAATGCTAGAAAGGCTATCCAAATACGCACATTTTTGCTTTCTAGATGGTTATTCTGGTTTCTCTCAGATACCTGTGTCAGCGAAGGATCAATCTAAAACTAATTTTACTTTCCCTTTTGGTACTTTTGCTTATAGACGTATGCCTTTTGGTTTATGTAATGCACCTGCTACCTTTCAAAGGTGCATGATGGCTATATTCTCTGATTTTTGTGAAAAGATTTGTGAGGTATTCATGGATGACTTCTCTGTCTATGGATCCTCTTTTTGATGATAGTTTGAGCAACCTTGATCGAGTTTTGCAGAGATGTGAAGACACTAGTCTCATCCTGAATTGGGAAAAGTGTCACTTTATGCTTAACGAAGGCATTGTCTTGGGGCACAAGATCTCCGAGAGAGGTATTGAAGTTGATAAAGCCAAAGTTGATGCTATTGAAAAGATGCCATGTCCCAAGGACATAAAAGGTATAAGAAGTTTCCTTGGTCATGTCGATTTTTATAGGAGGTTCCTTAAGGACTTCTCTAAAATCTCTAGGCCTCTGACTAATTTATTGCAAAAAGATATTCCTTTTGTCTTTGATGATGATTGTGTAGAAGCGTTTGAAGTGCTTAAGAAAGCTTTGATCACTTCACCTATTGTTCAGCCACCTGATTGGAATTTACCTTTTGAAATTATGTGCGATGCTAGTGATTATGCTGTAGGTGCTGTTTTAGGGCAAAGAGTTGATAAGAAATTGAATGTTATCCAGTATGCTAGTAAGACTCTTAATACTGCCCAGAGAAATTATCCTACTACTGAAAAAGAGTTCTTAGCAGTTGTGTTTGCATGTGATAAGTTCAGACCTTATATTGTTGATTCCAAAGTTACTATTCACACTGATCATGCTGCTATTAAATATCTTATGGAAAAGAATGATGCTAAGCCTAGACTCATTAGATGGGTTCTCTTGCTCCAAGAGTTTGATTTGCACATTATTGATAGAAAGGGAGCTGAGAACCCTGTTGCAGATAACTTGTCTAGGTTAGAGAATGTTCTTTATGACCCACTGCCTATTAATGATAGCTTCCCTGATGAACAATTAGCGGTCGTCAATGCTTCTCGTATTGCTCCTTGGTATGCTGATTATGCTAATTACATTGTTGCTAAATATTTATCGCCTAGTTTCACATACCAGCAAAAGAAAAAGTTCTTTTATGATTTAAGACATTACTTCTGGGATGATCCACACCTTTATAAAGAATGAGTAGATGGTGTTATTAGATGTTGTGTGCCTGAGCATGAACAGGAACAGATCCTACGCAAGTGTCACTCTGAATCTTATGGAGGACACCACGCTGGAGATAAAACTGCACACAAGGTACTACGATCTGGTTTTTATTGGCCTACTCTCTTCAAAGATGCTCGTAAGTTTGTCTTATCTTGTGATGAATGTCAAAGAATAGGTAACATTAGTAGACGTCAAGAAATGCCTATGAATTATTCTCTTGCTATTGAACCGTTTGATGTTTGGGGCTTTGACTATATGGGACCTTTTCCTGCCTCTGATGGTTATACACATATTTTAGTTGCTGTTGATTATGTTACTAAGTGGGTAGAAGCTATTCCAACTAGTAGTGCTGATCATAACACTTCTATTAAAATGCTTCAAGAAGTTATTTTCCGAGGTTTGGAGTCCCTAGATATCTTATGACTGATGGTGGCTCACATTTTATTCATGGTGCTTTCCGTAAGATGCTTGCTAAGTATGCTGTCAATCATAGAATAGCATCTCCTTATCATCCGCAGTCTAGTGGTCAAGTAGAGTTGAGCAATAGAGAGCTCAAATTAATTTTGCAAAAGACTATGAATAGATCTAGAAAGAATTGGTCCAAAAAACTTGATGATGCATTATGGGCTTATAGGACTGCATACAAAAATCCTATGGGCATGTCTCCTTATAAGATGGTTTATGGAAAAGCATGTCATTTACCTCTTGAACTAGAACATAAAGCATATTGGGCTATTAAAGAGCTCAATTATGACTTCAAACTTGCCGGTGAGAAGAGGTTATTCGATATTAGCTCACTTGATGAATGGAGAACCCAAGCCTATGAGAATGCCAAGCTTTTCAAAGAAAAAGTCAAACGCTGGCATGATAAGAGGATACAAAAGCGTGAGTTTAACGTAGGAGATTATGTGTTATTATTCAACTCTCGCTTAAGATTTTTTGCAGGAAAACTTCTCTCAAAATGGGAAGGTCCCTACGTTATCAAGGAGGTCTATCATTCTGGTGCCATAAAAATCAATAACTTCGAAGGCACAAATACTAGGGTGGTAAACGGTCAAAGAATTAAACATTATATTTCAGGTAATCCTATCAATGTTGAAACTAATATTATTGAAACTGTAACCCCTGAGGAATACATAAGGGACACTTTCCAGAATGTTCCAGACTCCAAAAAGGCATAGGTATGTGGTATGGTAAGTAAACCAACTCCAAAACAACTCCAATGGCAATTTTTATCAGTTTTGGAATATTTAAGAATTTTAGGAAGAAAGAAGTATTCCGAAAGGGACACGAGGCTCCCACGAGAGTGGAGGGCGCCCCCCTGTAGGGCGCGCCCCCTGTCTCGTGAGCACCTCGTGTGCCTCCCGGACTCCGTTTTCTTGCACTTTACGTATTTTGGTCGGTAAAAATTCATTATATATACTCCCGAAGGTTTTGACCACCCTATCATGCAAATATCCTCTGTTTTCGTTTCGAGCTGTTTCCGTTGCAGATTTAGAGCACCATGACTTCACCCTCCTCCAACAATGAAGACAAGGATGCTTGGCTTTTGAAGATAGAGCTGAAAAGAGAAGAACCAGAAGAGATCAACAAGGATGAAGGGATCAAGGAAGCCATGGAGGTTCAAGCTCCGACGGTGAAAGAAGAAGATATCCCTCAACCTTTACCTAACCTCTTTACTCCAACAGAGATTGAAGCTTTCAAGATGATTGAGTTAGCTCACATACAGAACAAGTATCTCACGTAGGAGAATATTCTGTTGAAGGATCATATTGTTGGGTTAAAGGGCATTATCCGCAAGTTGGAGGAGCTTTTACGCTCAATGTGCGATTATCCAACGTCATCATCACCACCTCCATCACCTCCGAGGACATAATCACATGGGTATGGGCACTCCCCCTTGGAAACTGCCAAGCTTGGGGGAGGTGCCCCGGTATCGTATCACCATCACACTCCTATCTTTACCGCTTTATTTAGTTCGATCCTTTTAGTAGTATCTTGATCTAGTAGATTGAAGTTTTGATATCAAGTAGTTTGAATTTTGCTTTGTGATCTCTTTTTGTATTCGAGTCCGCGAGCTATCTATAATAAAGATTAGTGTTGAGTCAAGGGCTTTGCTATGTGCTATGATCTTGAGAAAGTAGAAAGAATAAAAGAGTTCATATTAATCTTATGGATAGTGATAACTTCACATATAGAAAGTATGAGGCATAAAAATTGTTGGGAGTTGATGAACGTAGCCTTGGTCATCGTTGCAATTAATAGGAAGTAATAAGGGAAGAGAGGTTCACATATAAATACACTATCTTGGACATCTTTTATGATTGGGAGCACTCATTAAGTATAACATGCTAAAAGAGTTGACGGTGGACAAGGAAGACAACGTAATGGTTTATGTTTTCTCACATCTCAGTTAAAGTATGTTGTCATTGACCTTCCAAACATGTTGAGCTTGCCTTTCACCCTCATGATAGCCAAATCCCTAGCACCAAGTAAAATTCTACTTGTGCTTCCAAATACCCTTAAACCCAGTCTTGCCATGAGAGTCCACCATATCTACCTATGGATTGAGTAAGATCCTTCAAGTAAGTTGTCATCGGTGCAAGCAGTAAAAATTGCTCTCTAATTATGTATAACTTATTAGTCCGGAGAAAATAAGCTTTGTACGAACTTGTTGTGGAAGTAATAAAAGCGAAGGACTGCATAATAAAGGTCCACACACAAGGGGCAATATAAAGTGACGTTCTCTTGCATTAAGATTTTATGCATCAACCCTAAAAGCGCATGACAACCTCTACTTCCCTCTGCAATATAAAGTGACCTATCTTTTACTTCATGTTCTTACTTTATGCTTTTATTTTGCGCTTGAGTCAAGGTGATCTCCACCTTTCCCTTTTTCATTTTATCCTTTGGCAAGCTCTTCGTGTTTGAAAGATCATGATATACATATCCAATTGGATGTTCATTAGCATGGGCTATTATTGTTGACATCACCTAAAGGTGAATACGTTGGGACTTGGGAGGCAACACAATAAGCCCCTATCTTTCTCAGTATCCGTCTAAAACTCCATAACCACAAGTATTGCGTGAGTGTTAGCAATTGTAGAATACTATATGATAGTTGAGTATGTGGACTTGCTGGAAAGCTCTTATTGACTCTTTCTAATGTTACGATAAATTGCAATTGCTTCAATGACTGAGATTATGTTTGTTAGTTCCCAATGAAATTTCTGAACCATACATGACATTGTGATTGATTGTTACTTGAGCATATGAAATCATATGACAAAATCTACATATGTTGCTGTTATTAGATTGATCATGATGCCCTCTTGTCCGTATTTTATTTTTATCGACACCTCTATCTCTAAAAATGTGGACATATTTTTCGATTTCGGCTTCCGTTTGAGGACAAGCGAGGTCTAAGCTTGGAGGAGTTGATACGTCCATTTTGCATCATGCTTTTATATCAATATTTATTGCATTATGGGCTGTTATTACACAATATATCTCATTACTTATGGTTATTCTCTCTTATTTTACAAGGTTTACCATGAAGAGGGGGAGTGCCGGCAGCTGGAATTTTGGCTGGAAAAGGAGCAAACGTTGGAAACCTATTCTGCACAACTCCAAAAGTCATGAAACTCCACAAAACAACTTTTTGGGATTTATAAGAATTTCTGAGCGAAAGAAATAGGCCAGGGGGGCCACACCCTGTCCAGGAGACAAGGGCACGCCCCCCCTATAGGGCGCACCCCCTATCTCCTGCCCCCCTGGTGGGCCTCCGGCATCCATCTTCTGCTATATCATCACTTTTACCCTGGAAAAAATCGTGGGCAAGCTTACGGGACGAAAGTCCACCGCCACGAGGCGGAACCTTGGCAGAACCAATCTAGGGCTCTGGCAGAGCTGTTCTACCAGGGACACTTCCCTCCGGGAGGGGGAAATCACCACCAACGTCATCATCAACGGTCCTCTCATCGGGAGGGGGTCAATCTCCATCAACATCTTCACCAGCACCATCTCCTCTCAAACCCTAGTTCATCTCTTGTATCCAATCTTGTATCCAAAACCACAAATTGGTACCTGTGGGTTGCTAGTAGTGTTGATTACTCCTTGTAGTTGATACTTATTGGTTTACTTGGTGGAAGATCATATGTTCAGATCCTTAATGCATATTATTACACCTCTGATTATGTACATGAATATGCTTTGTGAGTAGTTACGTTTGTTCCTGAGGACATGGGTGAAGTCTTGCTATTAGTAGTCATGTGAATTTGGTATTCGTTCAATATTTTGATGAGATGTATGTTGTCTTCTCCTCTAGTGGTGTCATGTGAACGTCGACTACACGACACTTCACCATTATTGGGCTAGAGGAGGGAATAGGGAAGTAATAAGTAGATGATGGGTTGCTAGAGTGACAGAAGCTTAAACCCTAGTTTATGCCTTGCTTCGTTAGGGGCTGATTTGGATCCATATGTTTCATGCTATGGTTAGGTTTACCTTAATACTTTTGTTGTAGTTGTGGATGCTTGCAATAGGGGTTAATCATAAGTGGTATGCTTGTCCAAGTAAGGGCAGTACCTAAGCACCGGTCCACCCACATATCAAATTATCAAAGTACCGAACGTGAATCATATGAACGTGATGAAAACTAGCTTGACGATAATTCCCAATGTGTCCTCGGGAGCTCCTTTCTCATTATTAGAAATTGTCCAGGCTTATCCTTTTCTACACAAAGGATTGGGACACCTTGCTGCACCTTATTTACTTTATTTGCTTGTTACTCGTTACTATTTATCTTATCATAAAACTATCTATCACCTAGAATTTCAGTTCTTGCAGAAAACCTTACTGAAAACTGCTTATCATTTCCTTCTGCTCCTCGTTGGGTTCGACACTCTTACTTATCGAAAGGACTACAATAGATCCCCTACACTTCTGGGTCATCAGACCCCGACGAAACGATGGAGATCAAGGTATCGGGCCAGTGGCGATGGAGATCATGACGATGCTTTGGAGATGGAGATCAAAAGCACAAGATGATGATGGCTGTATCATGTCACATATTTTGATTGCATGTGAAGTTTATCCTTTATGCATCTTATTTTGCTTAGAACGTCAGTGGCATTATAAGATGACCCCTTTACTAAATTTCAAGATAAAAGTGTTCTCCCTGAGTATGCACCATTGCCAAAGTTCATCGTTTCGAAGCACCTCGTGATGATCGGGCATGATAGACTCTACATTCACATACAACGTGTGTAAGACAGTTTTGCATATGCAGAATACTTGGGTTAAACTTGACGAGCCTAGCATGTACAGACATGGTCTCAGAACACTGGAGACCAAAAGGTCGAACATGAGTCATATAGTAGATATGATCAACATAGAGATGTTTGATAACCCACAAGTATAGGGGATCGCAACAATTTTTGAGGGTAGAGTATTCAACCCAAATTTTCTGATTCGACACAAGGGGAGCCAAAGAATATTCTCAAGTATTAGCAACTGAGTTGTCAATTCAACCACACCTGAAAGACTTAATATCTGCAGCAAAGTATTTAGTAGCAAAGTAGTATGGATGTAACGGTAACGGTGGCAAAAGTAACAGTAGCAGTTTTGTAGTAATCGTAACAGTGGCGACGGAGAAGTAACTAAGCAAAGATCAATATGTGAAAAGCTCGTAGGCAATTGATCAATGATGGATAATTATGTCGGATGCGATTCATCATGCAATAGTTATAACATAGGGTGAAGCAGAATTACCTCCAGTTCATCAATGTAATGTAGACATGTATTCCGAATATAGTCATACGTGCTTATGGTAAAGAACTTGCATGACATCTTTTGTCCTACCCTCCCGTGGCAGCGGGGTCCTATTGGAAACTAAGGGATATTAAGGCCTCCTTTTAATAGAGTACCGGACCATCACCGCGAAGTGTCCCGACTATTGTCACCCCGGAGTTTGCCGTACCATAACACGTAGTAGGTGACTATTGACTTGCAAGATAGGATCAAGAACTCACATATATTCATGAAAACATAATAGGTTCAGATCTGAAATCATGGCATTCGGGCCCTAGTGACAAGCATTAAGCATGGCAAAGTCATAACAACATCAATCTTAGAACATAATGGATACTAGGGATCAAACCCTAACAAAACTAACTCGATTACATGGTAAATCTCATCCAAACTATCACCGTCTAGCAAGCCTACGATAGGATTACTCACGCACCGCAGTGAGCATCATGAAATTGGTGATGGAGGATGGTTGATGATGATGATTGATACGTCCATTTTGCATCATGCTTTTAGATCAATTTTATTACATTATGGGTTGTTATTACACATTATGTCACAATACTTATGGCTATTCTCGCTTATTTTACAAGGATTATCATGAAGAGGGAGAATGTCGGCAGCTGGGATTCTGGCTGGAAAAGGAGCAAATATTGGAAACCTATTCTGCACAGCTCCAAAAGTCCTGAAACTCCACGAAAGTCAATTTTGGAATTAATAAGAATTTTTGGGCAAAGAAAGTACCCGAAGGGGGCCCACACCCTGGCCAGGAGGGTGGGGGCGCCCCCCCTACTGGGCGCGCCCCCTGTCTCTTGGGCCCCCTGTTGGCCCTCTGGTGCCCATCTTCTGCTATATGAAGGCTTTCGCCCTGGAAAAAAATCAGAGGCAAGCTTACGGGACGAAACTCCACCGCCACGAGGCGGAACCTTGGTGGAATCAATCTAGGGCTCCGGCGGAGCTGTTCTGATGGGGAAACTTCCCTCTGGGAGGGGGAAATCATCGCCATCATCATCACCAACGATCCTCTCATCGGGAGGGGGTCAATCTCCATCAACATCTTCACCAGCACCATCTCCTCTCAAAACCCTAGTTGATCTCTTGTATCCAATCTTGTATCAAAACCACAAATTGGTACCTGTGGGTTGCTAGTAGTGTTGATTACTCATTGTAGTTGATGCTAATTGGTTTACTTGGTGGAAGATCATATGTTCAGATCCTTAATGCATATTAATACTCCTCTGATCATGAACATGAATATGCTTTGTGAGTAGTTACATTTGTTCCTGAGGACATGGGTGAAGTCTTGCTATTAATAGTCATGTGAATTTGGTATTCGTTCAATATTTTGATGAGATGTATGTTGTCTCTCCTCTAGTGGTGTTATATGAACGCCGACTACATGACACTTCACCATTATTTGGGCCTAGAGGAAGGCATTGGGAAGTAATAAGTAGATGATGGGTTGCTAGAGTGACAGAAGCTTAAACCCTAGTTTATGCGTTGCTTAGTAAGGGGCTGATTTGGATCCATATGTTTCATGATATGGTTAGGTTTACCTTAATACTTATTTTGTAGTTGCGGATGCTTGCAATAGGGGTTAATCATAAGTGGGATGCTTGTCCAAGTAAGGGTAGTACCCAAGCACCGGTCCACCCACATATCAAATTATCAAAGTACCGAATGCGAATCATATGAGTGTTATGAAAACTAGCTTGACGATAATTCCTATGTGTCCTCGGGAGCGCTTTTCTCATTTTAAGAAATTATCCAGGCTTGTCCTTTGCTACAAAAAGGATTGGGCCACCTTGCTGCACTTTATTTACTTTCATTGCTTATTACTCGTTACAAATTATCTTATCACAAAACTATTTGTTACCTACAATTTCAGTGCTTGCAGAGATTACCTTACTGAAAACCGCTTGTCATTTCTTTATACTCCTCGTTGGGTTCGACACTCTTAATTATAAAAAGGAGTATGAGAGAAGCCCTACACTTGTGGGTCATCAAGACTCTTTTCTGGCGCCGTTGCTGGGGGGTGAAGCGCCTTTGGTGAGTGGAACTTGGTAAGGAAACATTTATATAGTGTGCTGAAATTTTCAGTCACTTGTTACTATGGAAACTAATCCTTTGAGGGGCTTGTTTGGGGTATCTTCACCCTGACCAGTAGAGTAAATAGTTTCTCCTCAACCTACTGAACCTACTAAAAATATTTACTTTGAGATTCCTTCGGGTATGATAGAGAAACTGCTAGCTAATCCCTTTGTAGGAGATGGAACATTGCATCCCGATTTACACCTTATCTTTCTGGATGAAGTTTGTGGATTATTTAAGCTTGCGGGTATTCCCGATGATGTTGTCAAAAGGAAGGTCTTCCATTTATCTTTGAAGGGAGATGCATTGACATGGTATAGGCTATGTGATGATACGGGATCTTGGAACTATAAACGATTGAAGTTGGAATTTCACCAGAAGTTCTATCCTATGCATCTTGTTCATCGTGATCGTAATTACATATATAATTTCCGGCCTCGCGAAGGAGAAAGCATCGCTCAAGCTTGGGGTAGGCTTAAGTCAATGTTATATTCATGCCCCAATCATGAGCTCTCAAGAGAAATGATTATTCAAAAAAATTATGCTCGGCTTTCTCTCAATGATCGCACCATGCTCGATACTTCCTGTGCTGGTTCTTATATGCTGAAGACTACTGAATTCAAGTGGGACTTATTGGAAAGAATTAAACACAACTCTGAAGATTGGGGTTCCAACGATGGTAAGGAGTCAGGTATAACACCTAAGTTTGATTGTGTTAAATCTTTTATGGATACCGATGCTTTCATGGATTTAGCGCTAAATATGATGGGAGGATTATATTTAAACCACTTCTCCTTAGGGAGATCAACGTGAGCAGCAAAAGACTATCACTTATGATGATCCTATTGTTCCTACTACTTATGTTGAGAAACCTCCTTTCCCTGTTAGGATAAAGGATCATGCTAAAACTTCAACTGTTGTTCGTAAGAGTAATACTAGAACATATACACCTCCTAAGCAAATTAAAGTTGAACCTAGTATTCTTATGGTTAAAGATCTCTTGGATGATGATATAGATGGGCATGTTATTTATTACTGTGGTGAGGCTGCTAACATTGCTAAACCCGATGCGAAAATACATAGACCTGTTGTAGGCATGCCTGTTATTTCTGTTAAAATAGGAGATCATTGTTATAATGGCTTATGTGATATGGGTGCTAGCGCCAGTGCAATACCCCATTCCCTATATAAGGAAATTATGCATGATATTGCACCCGCTGAAATAGAAGGTATTGATGTTACTATTAAGCTTGCCAATAGGGATACTATTTCACCAATTGGGATTGTTAGAGATGTTGAAGTCTTGTGTGGGAAAGTCAAATATCCTGCTGATTTCCTTGTTCTTGGTTCCCCACAAGATGACTTTTGTCCCATTATATTTGGTAGACCCATCTTGAATACTGTTAATGCTAGGATTGATTGTGAAAAGGATATTGTTACAATTGGCTTAGGGGATATGTGTCATGACTTTAATTTTGCTAAGCTTCGTAGACAACCCCGTGATAAAGAATCACCTAGTAAGGATGAGACTATTGGTCTTGCTTCTATTGTTGTACCTCCTACTGATCCATTAGAACAATATTTTCTAGACCATGAAAATGATATGTTTATGGATGAAAGAAGTGAAATAGATAAAGTATTCCTTCAACAGGGTCCTATTCTGAAATACAACCTACCTGTTGAAATCCTAGGGGATCCCCCTCCACCCAAGGGTGATCCCGTGTTTGAGCTCAAACCATTACCTGATAAACTTAAGTATGCTTATATGAAAAGAAAATATATCCTGTTAATATTAGTGCTAACCTTTCAGAGCAAGAAGAAGAAAGATTATTGAAAACTCTGAAAAAGCACCGTGCTACTATTGGATATACTCTGGATGATCTTAAGGGCATTAGTCCCACTCTATGCCAACACAAAATTAAAGTGGAGAAAGATGCCAAACCAGTTAGAGATCCTCAACGACTCTTAAATCCTAAGATGAAAGAAGTGGTAAGAAAGGAGATACTAAAACTCCTTGAGGCAGGTAAATTTATCCTGTTGCTGATAGTGAATGGGTAAGTCATGTCCATTGTGTTCCTAAAAAGGGAGGTATTACTGTCGTTCCTAATGATAAAGATGAATTGATCCCGCAAATAATTATTACAGGTTATAGGATGGTAATTGATTTCTGTAAATTAATAAAGCTACTAAGAAAGATCATTAAGCTTTACCCTTTATTGATCAAATGCTAGAAAGACTATCCAAACACACACATTTCTGCTTTCTAGATGGTTATTCTGGTTTCTCTCAAATACCTGTATCAGCGGAGGATCAGTCAAAAACTACTTTTACTTGCCCTTTCGGTACTTTTGCTTATAGACATATGCCTTTTGGTTTATGTAATGCACCTGCTACCTTTCAAAGATGCATGATGGCTATATTCTATGACTTCTGTGAAAAGATTTGTGAGGTATTCATGGATGATTTCTCCATTTATGGATCCTATTTTGATGTCTGCTTAAGCAACCTTGATCGAGTTTTGTAGAGATGTGAAGATACTAGTCTTGTCTTGAATTGGGAAAAGTGCCACTTTATGGTTAATGAAGGCATTGTCTTGGGGCATAAGATTTCCGAGAGAGGTATCGAAGTTGATAAAGCTAAAGTTTATGCTATTGAAAAGATGCCATGTCCCAAGGACATAAAAGGTATAAGAAGTTTCCTTGGTCATGCTGGTTTTTACAGGAGGTTCATTAAGGACTTTTCTAAAATCTCTAGGCATCTAACTAATTTATTGCAAAAAGATATTCCTTTTATATTTGATGATGATTGTGCAGAAGCATTTGAAATACTTAAGAAAGCTTTGATTACTGCACCTATTGTTCAGCCACCTGATTGGAATTTACCCTTTGAAATTATGTGTGATGCTAGTGATTATGTTGTAGGTGTTGTTCTAGGACAGAGAGTTGATAAGAAATTGAATGTTATCCAGTATGCTAGTAAAACTCTTGACACTGCCCAAAGAAACTATGCTACTACTGAAAAAGAATTCTTAGCAGTTGTATTTGCTTGTGATAAGTTCAGACCTTATATTGTTGATTCCAAAGTTACTATTCACACTGATCATGCTGCTATTAAATATCTTATGGAAAAGAAAGATGCTAAGCCTAGACTTATTAGATGGGTTCTCTTGCTCCAAGAATTTGATTTGCATATTATTGATAGAAAGCGAGCTGAGAACCCCGTTGCAGACAACTTGTCTAGGTTAGAGAATGTTCTTGATGACCCACTACCTATTGATGATAGCTTTCCTGATGAACAACTAGCGGTCATTAATGCTTCTCGTACTGCTCCTTGGTATGCTGATAATGCTAATTACATTGTTGCTAAATTTATACCACCTAGTTTCACATACCAGCAAAAGAAAAAGTTCTTTTATGATTTAAGACATTACTTCTGGGATGACCCACACCTTTATAAAGAAGGAGTGGATGGTGTTATTAGACGTTGCGTACCTAATCATGAACAGGAACAGATCCTACGCAAGTGTCACTCCGAACCATATGGAGGACACCACGGTGGAGACAGAACTGCACATAAGGTATTGCAATCCGTTTTTTATTGGCCTACTCTCTTCAAAGATGCTCGTAAGTTTGTCTTGTCTTGTGATGAATGCCAAAGAAATGGTAATATTAGTAGACGTCAAGAAATTCCTATGAACTATTCTTTTGTTATTGAGCCATTTGATGTTTGGGGCTTTGATTATATGGGACCTTTTCCTGCCTCTAATGGTTACACACATTTTTAGTTGCTGTTGATTACGTTACTAAGTGGGTAGAAGCTATTCCAACTAGTAGTGCTGATCATAACACTTCTATTAAGATGTTTAAAGAAGTTATTTTTCCAAGGTTTGGAGTCCCTAGATATCTTATGACTAATGGTGGTTCACATTTTATTCATGGTGCTTTCCGTAAGATGCTTGCTAAGTATGATGTTAATCATAGAATTGCATCTCCTTATCACCCGCAGTCTAGTGGTCAAGTAGAATTGAACAATAGAGAGCTCAAATTAATTTTGCAAAAGACTATCAATAGATCTAGAAAGAATTGGTCCAAGAAACTTGTTGATGCATTATGGGCTTATAGAACTGCATATAAAAATCCTATGGGTATGTCTCTGTATAAGATGGTTTATGGAAAAGCGTGTCACTTACCTCTTAAACTTGAACATAACGCATATTTGGCTATTAAAGAGCTTAACTATGACTTCAAACTTGCCGGTGAGAAGAGGTTATTTGATATTAGCTCACTTGATGAATGGAGAACCCAAGCATATGAAAATGCCAAGCTGTTTAAAGAAAAAGTTAAAAGATGGCATGACAAAAGGATACAAAAGCGAGAATTTAACGTAGGTGATTATGTGTTGCTATTCAACTGTCGTTTAAGATTTTTTGCAGGAAAACTTCTCTCTAAATGGGAAGTTCCTTACGTTGTCGAGGAGGTCTATCGTTCCGGTGCCATAAAAATGAACAACTTCGAAGGCACAAGTCTGAGGGTGGTGAACAGTCAAAGAATCAAGCATTATATCTCAGGTAATCCTATCAATATGGAAACTAATATTATTGAGACCGTAACCCCGAAGGAATACATAAGGGACACTTTCCAGAATGTTTCAGACTCCGAAAAGGAATAGGTATGTGGTACGGTAAGTAAACCGCCTCCAAAACAATTCTAATGGCAATTTTTCTCCGCTTTGGAATATTTAAGAATTTTGGAAGAAAGAAGTAATCCGGGAAGGACACGAGGCCTCCACGAGGGTGGAGGGCGCGCCCACCCTTACTGGGTGCGCCCCCCTGTCTCGTGAGCACCTCGTGTACCTCCCGGACTCCGTTTTCTTGCACGTTACGTATTTTAGTCGGTAAAAATTCATTGTAGAATCTCCCGAAGGTTTTGACCACCATATCACACAAATATCCTCTGTTTTCGTTTCGAGCTATTTTTCTGACAGGTCTAGAGCATCATGATATCACCCTCCTTCAACAATGAATACAAGGACGCTTGGCTATTGAAGATAGAGCTGAAAAGAGAAGAACCTAAGGAGATCAGCAAAGATGAAGGGATCAAGAGGGACATGGAGAATCAAGCTCCGGCGGTGGATGAAGAAAACAACCCTCAACCTTTACCTAACCTCTTTACTCCAACCGAGATTGAAGCTTTCAAGATGATTGAGTTAGCCCGCATACAGAACAAGTATCTCACACAGGAGAATATTTTGTTGAAGGATCATATCTCCGGACTCAAGGGCATTATCCGCAAGTTGGAGGAGCTTTTACGCTCGATGTGCGATTATCCACCATCATCATCACCACCTTCACCACCTTCGAGGACATAACCACATGGGTATGGGCACTCCCCTTAGCAACTGCCAAGCTTGGGGGAGGTGCCCCGGTATCGTATCACCATCACACTCTTATCTTTACTGTTTTTCTTAGTTCGATCCTTTTAGTAATATCTTGATCTAGTAGATTGAAGTTTTGGTATGAATTAGTTTTGAGTTTTGCTTTGTGATCTCTTTATGTAATCGAGTTCGTGAGCTATCTATAATAAGATTAGTGTTGAGTCAAGGGTTTTTGCTATCTTGCTATGATCTTGAGGAACTAGAAAGAATAAAAAGAATAAAAGAGTTCGTATTCATCTTTTGGATAGTAATGACTTCACATATAAAAAGTTTGAGGTATAAAAGTTATTGAGAGTTGACAAACATAGTTTTGGTCATCGTTGCAATTAATAGGAAGTAATAAAGAAAGAGAGGTTTGCACATATAAATATACTATCTTGGACATCTTTTATGATTGTGAGCACTCATTAAGTATGACATGCTCAAGAGTTGATGTTGGACAAGGAAGACAATGTAATGGTTTATCTTTTCTCACATCTCAGTTAAAATATATTGCCATTGATCTTCCCAACATGTTGAGCTTGCCTTTCCCTCTCATGCTAGCCAAAATTCCTTGCACCAAGTAGAGATACTACTTGTGCTTCCAAACATCCTTGAACCCAGTTTTTGCCATGAGAGTCCACCATATCTACCTATGGATTGAGTAAGATCCTTCAATTAAGTTGTCATGTTGCAAGCAATAAAAATTGCTCTCTAAATATGTATGACTTATTAGTGCAGAGAAAATAAGCTTTATACGATCGAGTTATATGGAAGTAATAAAAGCGACGGACTACATAATAAAGGTTCATATCACAAGTGGCAATATAAAGTGACGTTCTTTTGCATTAAGATTTTATGCATCCAACCCTAAAAGCACATGACAACCTCTGCTTCCCTCTACGAAGGGCCTATCTTTTACTTTATGCCTTTTACTTTATGCAAGAGTCAAAGTGATCTTCACCTTTCCCCTTTTCATTTTATTTTTTGGCAAGCACCTCGTGTTGGAAAGATCCTGATATATATATCCAATTGGATGTAAGTTAGTATGAGCTATTATTGTTGACATCACCCAAAGGTGAGTACGTTGGGAGGCAACATTATAAGCCCCTATCTTTCCCGGTGTTCGATTAAAACTCCATAACCACAAGTATTGCATGAGTGTTAGCAGTTGCAGAAGACTATATGACAGTTGAGTTTGTGGACTTGCTGAAAAGCTCTATTCTTGACTCTTTCTGATGTTATGATAAATTGCAATTGCTTCAATGACTGAGATTATAGTTTGCTAGTTTTCAATAAAGTTTCTGAACGATACTTGACATTGTGAATAGATTATTACTTGAGCATAAGAAATCATATGCCAAAATCTATATATGTTGCCGTTATAAGAATGATCATGATGCCCTCATGTCCGTATTTTATTTTTATCGACACCTCTATCTCTAAACATGTGGACATATTTTTCGATTTCGGCTTCCGCTTGAGGACAAGCGAGGTCTAAGCTTGGGGGAGTTGATACGTCCATTTTGCATCATGCTTTTATATCAATATTTATTGCATTATGGGCTCACATATTGCGAGCCTTGGTTCTTTCTTCCTTGAAGAACCACCTTGGTACATTTTCCTAAACATTTTCTTCCTGTGAAAAATTTCTGAAATTTTAATGACTCAAAATAAAAGTGAACCAAACTCAACAAGATTGATAGCAACTACTCCAACAAGTGCCTAGAGGCTATATCACGCATTAAAACTACTTTGGACCATATAAATTTGACATGCAAGCTCAAGAACAGGGTCACCTCAGCAGCAAAAATTTGCAATAAATAAAGCACTAGAACAAAAATTAATTGGACCATTGGAGGAGTCACATACCGAAGAACAATCCCCCAAAGCAGTTTTGTGAATGGAGCTTTGAGCAAGGAGATCGAAAATGGCAGCAAAACGAACTAGAACACGAGTTTGAGCTATGGGATGATTTTTTCTGGAGGAAGACGAAGTGTGTGGGTGCTGGAATAAGTGGAGGGGGCCACGTGGGGCCCACAAGGTAGGGGGCACGCCCCAGGGGGTGGGCGCGCCATGTGCCCTCGTGGGCAAATGGTGGGCCCCCCTTGTGTGTTCTAAGTGCCAGAAATTCTTAAACAGTCTACAAAAAATCATACTCCATTTTTAGGGCATTTGGAGAACTTTTATTTTTGTGGTATTTTTTTATTCCACGGATAATTCAGAAAACAGACATAAAATACTAATTTTGCTTTATTTAATCTAAATAACAGAAAGTAAAAGAAGGGTACAGAGAGTTGTGCTTTCTAACTTCATCCATCTCATGCTCATCAAAAGGAATCCACTAACAAGGTTGATCAAGTCTTGTTAACAAACTTCTTCCGAATGACATGAAACCGGAGAATTTTCGAATAACACTAAGTTACCTCAACGGGGATATGCATGTCCTCAACAATAAGAATATCATATTTCTTTTGACAGTAGGAAGAGGGAATTCAAAGCCTCCAATAGTAATAGTTGAAATTTTTCCAATAGAATTGATACTATGAACTTGAGGTTGTTTCTTTGGAAAGTGTACTGTATGCTCATTACCATTAACATGAAAAGTGACATTGCCTTTGTTGCAATCAATAATAGCCCCCGCAGTATTGAGAAAAGGTCTACCAAGAATGATCGACATACTGTCGTCCTCAGGAATATCAAGAATAACAAAGTCCGTTAAGATAGCAACGTTTGCAACCACAACTGGCACATCCTCACAAACACCGACGGGTATAGCGGTTGATTTATTGGCCATTTGCAAGGAGATTTCAGTAGGTGTCAACTTATTCAAATCAAGTCTACGATATAAAGAGAGATGCATAACACTAACACCAGCTCCAAGATCACATAAAGAAGTTTTAACATAGTTTCTTTTAATGGAGCATGGTATAGTTGGTACTCCTGGATCTCCAAGTTTCTTTGGTATTCCACCCTTAAAAGTATAATTAGCAAGCATGGTGGAAATTTCAGCTTCCGGTATCATTCTTTTATTTGTAATAATATCTTTCATATACTTAGCATAGTGATTCATTTTAAGCATATCAGTCAAACGCATACGCAAGAAGATAGGTCTAATCATTTCAACAAAGCGCTCAAAATCCTCATCATCCTTTTTCTTGGATTGCTTAGGAGGAAAAGGCATGGGTTTCTGAACCCATGATTCTCTTTCTTTGGCGTGCTTCCTAGCAATGAAGTCTCTCTCATCATAACATTGATTGTTTGATTATGGGTTATCAAGATCAACAGCAGGTTCAATCTCTACATCATTGTTATTACTAGGTTGAGTATCAACATGAGCATCATCATTAACAATATCACTAGGTTCATGTTCATTACCAGATTGTGTTTCAACATCACAAATAGAAATATCATTGGGATTCTCAGGTATGTCAATAACAGGTTCACTAGAAGCATGCAAAGTCCTATCATTTTTCTTTTTCTTCTTCTTAGAAGGACTAGGTGCATCAACATTAGTTCTATGAGAATCTTGCTCAACTCTCTTAGGGTGGCCCTTAGGATACAAAGGTTCCTGGGTCATTCTACCACCTCTAGTCATAACTCTAACAGCATTATCATTATTTTTATTATTTAACTCATTGAGCAAATCATCTTGTTCTTTAAGTACATGTTCTACTTGAGTGGTAACCATGGATGCATGTTTACTAATAAGCTTAAGGTCACCTTTAACTCTAGACATATAATCACTCAAGTGTTCAATCATATAAGCATTATGTTTCAATTGTCTACCAACATAAGCATTAAAGTCTTCTTGTTTAACAATAAAATTATCAAACTCATCCAAGCATTGGCTAACAAACTTGTTATGAGGAATATCACCTTCATCAAATCTATAGAGAGAATTTACCTTTACTACCTGTATCGGGTTATCAAGACCATGTATTTCTTCAATAGGTGGTAAATTCTTAACATCTCCAGCTTTAATACCTTTTTCTTTCATAGATTTCTTTGCCTCTTGCATATCTTCAGGACTGAGAAATAGAATACCCCTTTTCTTCGGAGTTGGCTTAGGAGTTGGTTCAGGAAGTGTCCAATCATTATCATTGCTCAAAATATTATTCAATAGCAATTCAGCTTGCTCAACAGTTCTTTCCCTGAAAACACAACCAGCGCAACTATCCAGGTGGTCTATGGAAGCATCGGTTAGTCCATTATGAAAGATATCAAGTATTTCATTTTTCTTGAGAGGATGATCAGGCAAAGCATTAAGTAATCGGAGAATCCTCCCCCAAGCTTGTGGGAGACTCTCTTCTTAAATTTTCACAAAATTAAATATTTCACTTAAGGCAGCTTGTTTCTTATGAGCGGGGAAATATTTCATAGAGAAGTAATAAATCATATCCTGGGGACTATGCACACAACCAGGAGCGAGAGAATTAAACCATATTTTAGCATCACCCTTTAATAGAAAAGGAAACAATTTAAGGATATAGTAATAACGAATTTTTTCCTCATGCGTAAATAGGGTGGCTATATCATTCAATTTAGTAAGATGTGCCACAACAGTTTCAGAATCATAGCCATAGAAAGGATCAGATTCAACCAAAGTAATTAACTCAGGATCGACAAAGAAATCATAATCCTTATCAGTAACACAGATAGGTGAAGTAGAAAAAGCAGGGTCATATTTCATTCTAGCATTCAGAGACTTTTCTTTCAGCTTAGCTAACGATTTCTTAAGATCATATATATCATTGCAAGCAAGAAAGTCTCTAGAAGTTTCTTCATCCATAACATAACCCTCAGGTACAGCAAGCAATTCATATCTAGGGGGAGAATCTGCATCATCACTTTCATCAATATTATGAGTTTCAATAATTCCATTCTCTCTAATCCTAGCAAGTTGTTCATCAAGAAATTCACCTAATGACATAGTATTATCAAGCATAGAAGTAGTATCATCATAAGCATCATGCATAGCATAAGTGGCATCATCAATAACATTAGACATATCAGAATCAATAGCAGGTGCAGGTGTAGGTGTCGCAAATTTACTCATAATAGAAGGTGACTCAAGTGCAAAGCTAGATGGCAGTTCCTTACCTCCCCTCGTAGTTGAGGGGAAAATCTTGGTTCTTTCATCTTTCAAGTTCCTCATAGTGATCAACAGATATAAATCCCAAGTGGCTCAAATAATAGAGCTATGCTCCCCGGCAACAGCGCCAGAAAAAGGTTTTAATAACCCACAAGTATAGGGGATCGCAACAATTTTCGAGGGTAGAGTATTCAACCCAAATTTATTGATTCGACACAAGGGGGGCCAAAGAATATTCTCAAGTATTAGTAGCTGAGTTGTCAATTTAACCACACCTGAAAGACTTAATATCTGCAACAAAGTATTTAATAGAAAAGTAGTATGGAAGTAACGGTAACGGTGGCAAAAGTAACAGTAGCAGTTTTGTAGTAATCGTAACTGTGGCTACAGAGAAGTAACTAAGCAAAGATCAATATGTGAAAAGCTCGTAGGAAATGGATCAATGATGGATAATTACGTCGGATGCAATTCATCATGCAATGGTTATAACATAGGGTGACACAGAACTAACTCCAGTTCATCAATGTAATGTAGGCATGTTTTTCGAATATAGTCATACGTGCTTATGGAAAAGAACTTGCATGGCATCTTTTGTCCTACCCTCCCGTGGCAGCGGGGTCCTATTGGAAACTAAGGGATATTAAGGCCTCCTTTTAGTAGAGTACCAGACCATCACCGGGAAGTGTCCCGACTATTGTCACTCCGGGGTTTGTCGTACCATAACACGTAGTAGGTGACTATTAATTAACTTGCAAGATAGGATCAAGAACTCACATATATTCATGAAAACGTAATATGTTCAGATCTGAAATCATGGCACTTGGGCCCTAGTGACAAGCATTAAGCATGGCAAAGTCATAGCAACATCAGTCTTAGAACATAATGGATACTAGGGATCAAACCCTAACAAAACTAACTCGATTACATGGTAAATCTCATCCAACCCATCACCGTCCAGCAAGCCTACGATGGGATTACTCATGCATGGCGGTGAGCATCATGAAATTGGTGATGGAGGATGGTTGATGATGATGATGGTGATGGATTCCCCTCTCCAGAGCCCCGAACGGACTCCTGATCAGTCCTCCCGAGGAAGATTCGGGCTTGGTGATGGCTCTGTATCGTAAAACCCGATAAATCATTCTCTCTGTTTTTTTTCTCCCCAAACATGAATATATGGAGTTGGAGTTGAGGTCGGTGGAGGTCCAGGGGGGCCACGAGGTAGGGGGCGCCCCAGGGGGTGGGCGCGCCCTGCACCCTCATGGACAGGGTGTGGGTGTCGGTGTAAAAAATGGTGGATCTTGGGTAGGGGGTCCCGAACTGTGTGTCTAAGGTTGATGGTGATAGGAGGCGGGGGACACGATGTTTACCCAGGTTCGGGCCCTCTCTATGGAGGTAATACCCTACTTCCTGCTTGATTGATCTTGATGAATATGAGTATTACAAGAGTTGATCTACCATGAGATTGTAATGGCTAAAACCCTAGAAGTCTAGCATGAATGATTATGATTATGATGATTAGCCCTACGGACTAAACCCTCCAGTTTATATAAACACCAGAGGGGATTAGGGTTGTAGAATGGTTACAGAGAAAGGAATCTTCATATCCGGTCGCCAAGCTTGCCTTCCACGCCAAGGAGAGTCCCATACGGACATGGGAGAGAGTCTTCTGTCTTGTATCTTCACGGCCCAACAGTCCGGCCCATGCTACATAGTTCGGCCGTCCGAGGACCCCTTAATCTAGGACTCCCTAGGTAGCCCCTGAACCAGGCTTCAATGACGAGGTGTCCAGCGCGCAGATTGTCTTCAACATTGCAAGGCGGGTTCCTTCTCCGAATACTCCAAAATAGCCTTTGAACACGAGAATCGTGTCTGGCTCTGCAAAACAAATTCCACACACAACCGTAGAGAGTATAATATTTCACGAGTCCAATCCGCTGACAACTTTTTGTAGCGTGACATCACGTCGCTGCCCGGTCATTATTTCGAACCTCTTTTAGCCTGCCGCTCCATATTTCGAGATGCAGTTTCATTGGCACGTCTTGTCAAAGCAGAGATTGTGTCCCCTTATTGCAGGAATCTCATCAATACGAGCATGTATAATCCCACCGTATCATTTGCATGGCCCTTGGGAATAGGCGAATTTTTAGGGCGGGTGGGGAGGCGCTTGATATTCACTACCTTTATAAAGAGATAAGGATTCACCCCTTTCACCCACGCCTTATCTCTTCTCTGCCTCCCCCATTCTGGAGCTCCAGTGCCCAAGTTCTCATCTTTTCCGCCCCAAGAAAGCACTCCAGCCATGTCCGGATCAGGAGCGCAGGGCAAGTGGATGGCCTCCTCCGTCAAGGAGAAGGACATTACGAAGCTCTGGGAGGCTGGGTATTTGGCCAAGGAAATCGCCCACCGGCTTCCGGCCAAGGGACATATCGTCCCCACACCAGAGCCCCATGAGAGGGTAGTATTCATCCCCCACTTCGTCCGCGGGTTGGGATTTCCTCTCCACCCGTTCGTCCGCGGAGTCATGTACTACTATGGGTTGGATTTCCACGATCTGGCCCCCAATTCTTTCCTCAACATCTTGACATTCATTGTCGTGTGTGAGGCCTTCCTCTGCATCCCACCCCACTTTGGATTATGGTTAAAGATCTTCAATGTGAAGCCGAAGGTCGTGGGTAGTCAACATGCGGAGTGCGGAGGCGCCATGGTGAGCAAGATGCCCAGAGTTACATGGCCCATAGGTACCTTTGTGGAGACCGTCAAAGGGTGGCAACAACAGTGGCTCTACATCACAGAGCTGCGCGACACCACTTGGGCCGCGGCTCCCGAATTCCAGTCCGGAGCCCCGATGTGGTTCACCTCTTGGCTAGAGAAGGGCATGGACTAGTCTTTGTCGGACGAGCTGACAGCACTTCAGACACACACCAGGAGCATGATAGACAAGAATATCAAGCTTGTCAATGTGATACAGGTGATGCTTGTTCCTCGGATCCTTTCGTGTCAAAGTCGGACTTGCCATTTGTGGGAGTATGATCCGGCCAAGCACCAGACCTTGCTGCAGTTCTTCGGCACTACACACGAAGACATCTGGAAGGTGTTTTTCAAGTCCAACAAGACATGGACGGATACGACCGAGGACGTGGGCACGACCTGGCCCATCCCGCTAGTCTGGTAAGTTTTTTCATGTTTTAAAGGTGTATCCTTTACTTGCATACTCGAGGAAGATGCCTAAGCCTCCCTACTGATTCTCTCAGGGCTGGACAAAGAAGGCGGAGCAGATTCATTGTCCGGCTCCGTTGCCCGAAGACCCAGCAATTCCACTTCTGACAAAAATGCTGGTTTCGGCGCCCTATCAAGCGTCAGAGAAGAAGGCCAAGAAGAAGGCCAAGGGGACCAGAAGTGGCCCCCGTTATAAGGGCACTTCGGACATGACGTCCGGAGACATTGAGACCCATTCCTCCGCCACCGAGGACGAAGAGGAAGAGGAGGAAGAAGAAGAAAGTCATCCCCCCCTGAGAGGGGAGAAGAAAAGGACGGCCTCCATGTGTTTGGAGGCCGAAGCGTCCAAGAAGGGGAAGGCTTCCCTCCCGGACAACGCCATAGTGGACACCGACAACAGCTCAGAATGGCGCCCCAGGGACAAGCCCCTGGCTGAATCGTAAGTACACGAAGATGCATTCATATATCTGGCCCTTTTCCTTCATAGTTTTAACATGTCATATCATGTGCTGCAGCCCGGCTTGGTCCGCCCTCGAGCGATCCTCATCTTCGAGGGATTCGCTGGACCCGAAGGCGATGGACAACGGGTCCCTTCCGGTGGCCTCCGATCCCAAGGCCATGGATGACACTAAGGTGTTGTCCCGAAGGATCCCAAGCCAGGGAGAGGCTCAGGAGGACGTCAGGGCGGCACCGGAGGGTGAAACCTCAGCCACCGGACACATGGGGGAGCAAATCCCCATGGAGACTGGCGATGGGGGCCATATTCAATTCGCCCCCCCAGCCGAATACGGTCCCAGAGACCTGCACGGCTCCGGAACCCAGCAAGCAGCCTCCTTCAAAAGGAGGAGGTGCGCCAATTCCGTCGGTGACCTCTGTCCAGCCAGTGATGTCGGACACTCTAATGGAAGCGCTGCGAAGTGCTTCCATTGATGAGGAACACCATACCCTTATGGGTACGGTGGTTGAGAGGATTCAGTCCGCGAAGAGCGGACTGACCGAAGCCTGCACAAGCCTTCTAACAGGCTTTGAGGTAAGAAACGCAATTTGTGTAAAAAGAATGTCACAGTATAGACAGTAGCCCCTGAGATATTGTCCGGTGTCCAGACAGAGGATCAAACAAGTTTCGCAGGAGACTAACCAGATGAGTTAATGTGAACAAGCAGGTGTCGTTACTGACTGTGACCTCTCATACTGCTGAGGTATCCGGACTGAAGCAGAGTCTGGAGCGAGGCGAGGAAGAGCTCGGCCGCGTGAAAAAACAGCTAGAGGATAAACAAGGTATGCAATGACCTTCTATATATCAGAAAGGATAGATGATTTGTAATGACTGTAGTGCCATTTTATTTGTAGGAGCGGCGACCGAGGTGGAGGCTCTCAAAAAGGAGCTGGTCGAGGCCAAAAATAAAGCAGCAAAGGAGCAAGCCGCCCGTGAAAAACACGAGGCCAGGGTTAATGAGGTCTAGCAAGAGCTCTAGGACGCCGTGAAGAAATGCGAGTCCTTGGAGTGCAACATTGCGGATCAAGAGTCCGAGCTAGCCAAGGCCCGCCAAAGCACACACGATGCCCAGGTTGTAGCCTAGGGCGCCCTCCAGGAAGTCCAGGAGGCCAGAAAAATCGCGGCGGGTAAGGCCATTATTATGCAGAGCAAATATGTGAAGAAAAGGTTCCTCTTACTGACCCGGATATGGAGTTCTCCAGGGGCGTTTGCGGATCTGCCGCGCAGCATTTCAGACGCTGCAGAGTTCTTCCGAGCCGAAGAGGGAGCTCCACGGAGAAGCTGTTTTGGTCGCAATACCTTGCGCCAGAACATCCGGTGCCCTTTGGCGATCAGCTAAAACAGCTGGTCGAACTGCCTATGGTGGCCGAACTAGCCATGAAGGATTTAATAATCCGGTTATGGCCTACCGAAGCCATACCCAGCAGCTACTTCGGGCTCATGAAGCGGCTGGTCAATGCCTGCCCTCGCCTTGATGCCATCAAGCCGTCGGTTTGCATCGAAGGCGCGCGAATGTCCTTCGCCCGAGTCAAGATACAGTGGGCAAAGATGGACGTCGTGAAGCTTAGGACCGAGGGACCGCCCGCAGGCAAGGAGCACCGCACGCCCGAGCAGTATTTTGAAGATGTCCTGAAGGGATCCTGCATTGTAGAGGGGCAGTGTTCAAAAGACATTATCTTTGAACGAAGTCATTCATATTGTCCCTTCCTGTATTATGAAACAGAGCCGTTATGTAATATAATTCCGGTTATTTAAAATTTTACCTCATGTGCGACCGTTTTGTTAAATCTGAGAGTTGGCCAATCATCGGCTTCAGCCCCCACGTAGGTAGTACGGGGGTGTCCGGGATGAATCTAAGCACTCTTGATACAAAGGTTTGGTCCTTGAAGGAGGTGTTTAGCGAAATGAACCAGGCAATCGGACTATGTGGCTTTATCACCCTCACTTAGCCATAGGAGTTTGACAATAGAAATTTAGGCGCAGCCCCTAGTATTCGTATGTCCGAACTTGGGGTGTTGTAAACACCTGATCAGATAAAAACCGAGTCATCGCATAATGCGGAAAAAATTGCAAAAGATTTGTAACCTCTCGAACAGCTGACCGGCTCACACCGCATCATGACAGTCAGTTTTCGGCTTTCTCTACTGAGGTGCTCATCCGGATAAACCAGGACACAATCGCAGTAGTTCTCCCTTTACTACCCTAGTCGATATAGTGGAATGTGAGGTAGTAAGCATAGGAGCCTGGCAACCCAACTATTGACCAAAGACATGATTCGGAGCCGATGCATATAATGCTAAGGTTCGGGGTGCCGAACTATACTATAAAAAAGGTGTTCGAACTTTGTTGCCGTATTATGGGGCATAATTAAGCCCATGGCGAATTAAGGCGTACCAGAGTGTACGGGTGCAATTGATAAGAATATCAAAAAAAATAAGTAATAGGCTAATGCTGCAGAAATTGGGACGCAAACTATTTTCCATTATAGTTTGATTAATACATCAAGGCGTATTTGTACAAGTAGTGCGATAAGCAACAGGGCTATTTAACATGCCATGACCAAGGGAGAACTGTGTGCGGGTCCTTAAAACAGGCATAACGATTGTTTAAAGAGACCACCTGGAAATTCCCTTATACATCCATGCTTCTTGCCGTCTTGGTGTATCCGTCCCTTGATAGGTCCGACAATCAGGCCACCAGGAAAGGCCTGGGAAAAAATAAACCTGAAAAGAAAAAGAAAAAGTGAAAGTATGTGGGTCCAGGGGAGGTTGCGTCGTATTATGGATCATGATCTAGCTATGCCTCCGTATATGCCCATGGTATTTTGAGTGCGTAGTTATGTACACGCGGTACGAGTGTCGCCCTTTGGTCGGGACTGGGACAGAGGCTGAATTGCTAGTCAAGCTCTTGACGAGCTAGACTGTCCTGTTGCAGGGTAGTTCAGACTCGTTTGACAGTGTCCGGGAGCTTGGCCACCGAATTAAGGTTCTGCGTGGAAATAAACGCTCTGTGCTTCTATTGCGAGGGCAGCGGTGTGCTCCTTGGTACGGAGGGAGCGTTCCATGTTTCCATTGACTGTTATGACACCACGTGGTCCGGGCATCTTGAGCTTGAGATAAGCGTAGTGTGGCACCGCATTTAATCGAGTGAATGCGGTTCATCTGAGCAGTGCAAGATAGCCACTGCGGAAGCGAACAATATTGAAGATCAACTCTTCGCTTTGGAAGTTGTCCGGGGATCCGAAGACCACCTCCAGTGTGATTGAGCCCGTACAGCGGGCCTCTACACCTGGTATGACTCCTTTAAAGGTGGTTTTTGTGGGCTTGATTCTTGAGGGATCAATACCCATTTTGCGCACTGTATCCTGATAGAGCAGGTTCAGGCTGCTGCCATCGTCCATGAGGACTCGTGTAAGATGGAATCCATCAATGATTGGGTCAAGGACTAGTGCGGCTGAACCGCCATGATGGATACTGATCATATGGTCCCTGGAATAGAAGGTGATCGGGCAGGACGACCATGGGTTGAACTTTGGGGCGACTGGCTCCATCGCGTAGATGTCCCTGAGCGCACACTTGCGTTCCCTCTTGGGGATAGGGGTAGCTTATATCATGTTCACCAGTTTAACTTGGGGGGGTACTTCTTTTGTCCCCCTGTGTTCAGTGGCCGGGGCTCCTCGTCGTCGTCCTTGCTTTGTGATCCCTTCTCCTTGTTCTCGGCATTTAACTTGCCGGCATGTTTAAAAACCCAACACTCTCTGTTGGTATGATTGGCTGGTTTATCAAGAGTGCCATGGATTTGACATGGACGATCGAGTATGTGGTCCAGGCAGGACGAGCCTGGATTGTTTCTTTTATATGGCTTCTTCTGCTGACCGGACTTAGAGCCACTGAATCCGGCTTTGACCGCCATGTCCTCGGTGTTGTCACCATTGCTTCGACGCTTGTGTCTGTTGCGTCGGGGCTTGCCGTTGCTATTTATGGCTTCAGAAGTGCCATGTTCGCTTGTATTGTTATTGCTATGGGCTAGCCAGCTATCCTTGCCCGCGCAGAAGCGGGTCATAAGCGTCATGAGGGCTGCCATAGACTTCGGCTTTTCTTGGCCGAGGTGTCGGCCGAGCCATTCGTCATGGATGCTATGTTTACTACTAGGGCTTCGACATCTGGAAAGTCGACGATCTGGTTTTTTTAGTTAAGAACCTAATCCAGAATTTCCTGACTAACTCTCCGGGCTGTTGAACTATGTGACTTAAGTCATCGGCATCCGAAGGTCGGACATATGTACCCTGGAAGTTGTCAAGGAAGGCGTCTTCCAAGTCTTCCCAGCTGCCAATTGAGTTTTCGGGCAAACTGTTCAACCAGTGTCGAGCAGGTCCCTTGAGTTTTAGCGGGAGATATTTGATGGCATGAAGATCATCACCGCAGGCCATATGAATATGGAGGAGAAAATCTTCAATCCATACCGCGGTGTCTGTTGTCCCATCATATGATTTGATGTTCATGGGTTTGAACCCTTCCGGGAATTCATGTTCCATTACGTCATCAGTGAAGCAAAGGGGGTGTGTGGCGCCTCTATATCAGGCCAAGTCGCGACATAGCTCGGATGGAGTTCGTCTGCGGTTTTCAGCCCAGGCGTGGTTATGTTTGTCACGTCCGTCCAGATGGCCATCATCGTGCATCGGGGCACGCCCGCGCGATCCACAGATCGATCTGGTCTGGCATGCTCTGTTTTCCAGGTCATGCCGCAGGTCATATGTATATCCCCGAGCTGTTGTGTCTCTGTTTTTACGATGAGGTAGTGCGGGCTGGTGTTCGGCTTGAGTTGCCGCTTTGTCCCGGCCACGTGGTGGTCGGTCAGCCGCATTACGCACTGGTAGGACGGGCCCCAGCGCATCGTCATCGAATTGGGGTAACAATTTGCGTTTCCGGTAACTTTTGGTTGGGTGCTCGAGGTCGTATTCTTTGGCTGCTAGGACATCAGTCCATCTATCATTGAGCAGATCTTGATCAGCTTGAAGCTGCTGCCGCTTCTTTTTCAAGCTCCTTGCAGTGGCTATTAGCTGGCACTTAAAGCGCTCCTGCTTGAGATGTTCCTCAGGCACGATAAAATCCTCGTTGTTGAGGCTCACCTCGTCCTCAGAGAGCGGAAGGTAGTTACTCTCCTCCGAGTCTTCGTTCATGGCCTGTTCATCAGGGCTAACTCACCCATCTTCCCGTTCGTCCTGTTCGGAGGTTGGCTTAACGGGGTCTTCATTGTCTTCGGCATCGTCGAGAGTATTGTTTTCTCCAGTGCCAGTATTGCTATCTTTTTCACGGCGTGGCTTGGAGCAGCGCCGCTGACGTCGGTGCTTCGGCTGTATCTCAGGAGGCTTATCCTCGACTGGATCCCTTTTATTGTCGTCGTTGTTCTCTTTGGGTGTATCCACCATGTATACGTCATACGAGGAGGTGGTTGTCCAGCGCCCTATAAGCGGTGGTTTTTGTGCATGCTCCTCTCCGGCATCGTCGTCCATACCGTTGATGTCTTCGGAGCCGTAATCGAGCATGTCGATGAAGTCTTCGACAGTGGCCATGAAGTGGGTGGTGGGTGGGAAGCGGAATTCTCCGTCATCAGCCTCCAATCCAAACCGGATATAGTTCGGCTGAGAGTCCCCTAATAAGGAGAGGGCTTTTAATGAGTTTAGCACATCGCCTAAAGGTGAGTGCCGGAAGATGTCCGCGGAGCTGAATTCAATGATCGGCGCCTGATCAGGTTTGATGGGGGCGGATGCACGCGGTTCGGAACCTATGGCCGGAGACGAATCCGAGGTTCCGGTGACATAGGCCCCGCTCGAGGTTGGATCTGTGTGCGGCTGTAACGCCGTTGAGTCTGCGGCTTCCATGGCGGGGTTGAGCTTCCCATCCTCGGATTGCGCAATCTGCTTCGGATCCAGGGCCAGAGCAGTTACATGCGCTATCTCCTGGGCACGGTCCGATGACAGATTTAGGTCATGTTCATTGTGGTGGTAGGGAGCGGCTGTCATGGGCTTGAATCCGTCGAAGATCAAGTCTCTGCGGATATCAGCAACGTAATTCAAGCTTCCAAACCTGACCTGATGGCCAGGGGCGTAGCTGTCGATCTGCTCTAGTGGCAAAGCGAGTTGGCCCGCGGTGTAAAGCCGCCGAATACGAAGATCTATCCGGGGAGGAAAACCTCCCCTGGACTGCATTGTTGTAGATGATTAACGGAGCCATCAAACCTTTTGGTGACAACGCAACGGAACTCTCAATGAAAGCACCAATGTTGGTGTCAAAACCGGCGGATCTCGGGTAGGGGGTCCTGAACTGTGCGTCTAAGGTTGATGGTGACAGGAGGCGGGGGACATGATGTTTACCCAGGTTCGGGCCCTCTCTATGGAGGTAATACCCTACTTCCTGCTTGATTGATCTTGATGAATATGACTATTACAAGAGTTGATCTACCATGAGATCGTAATGGCTAAAACCCTAGAAGTCTAGCATGTATGATTATGATTATGATGATTAGCCCTACGGACTAAACCCTCCGGTTTATATAGGCACCGGAGGGGACTAGGGTTGTACAAAGTCGGTTATAGAGAAAGGAATCTTCATATCCGGTCGCCAAGCTTGCCTTCCACGCCAAGGAGAGTCCCATCCAGACACGGGAGAGAGTATTCTATCTTGTATCTTCACGGCCCAACAGTCCGGCCCACGCTACATAGTCCGGCCGTCCAAGGGCCCCTTAATCCATGACTCCCTCAGTGGGCCCCTTATGCTGATTCTTTCACCAATATTTTTTATTAATTTCAAAACGTGTCTTTGTGGATTTTCTGGTCATTGCGAGAACTTTTATTTCTGCATAAAAATAACACCATGGCAATTCTACTAAAAACAGTGTCAGTCCGGGTTAGTTCCATTCAAATCATGCAAGTTAGAGTCCAAAACAAGGGCAAAAGTGTTTGGAAAAGTAGATACGTTGAAGAGGTATCAATGTTCACCATTGATATACCCCATCTCACGTGATGATCGGACATGGGTTAGTTGATTTGGATTATGTATAACTTAGATAACTTGATGGATGTTTATTTAAGTGGGAGTTCATTAGTAATTTGATTAATTGGACTTAATTTATCATGAACTTATTATTAATAGTTTTTGCATATCAATGTTGTAGATCAATGGCCCATGCCACCGTTTCCCTGAATTTTAATGCATTCCTAGAGAAAGATAAATTGAAAGATGATGGTAGCAACTACACGGACTAGGTCCGTAACTTGGGGATTATCCTCATTGCTGCACAGAATAATTATGTCCTTGATGCACCGCTAGGTGACAGGTCTGCTGCAGGAGCTACTGCAGATGTTATGAATGTCTGGCAGACTCGATTTGATGACTACTCGATAGTTCAGTGTGCCATGCTTTATGGCTTAGAACCAAGACTTCAAAGACGTTTTGAACGTCGCGGGGCATATGAGATGTTCCAAGAGCTGAAGTTGATATTTCAAGCTAATGCCCGGGTTGAGAGATATGAAGTCTCCAACAAGTTCTATAGCTGCAAGATGAAGGATAATAGTTCTGTCAGTGAACATATAATCAAAATGTCTAGGTATCATAACCACTTGACTCAGCTAGGGATTGATCTTCTAGTTGAGAGTGTTATTGACAGAGTTTTGTACAAAAATCAAATATTTCCTAAATTTTATATATAGTTTTGTCGTTTCTTTAGAAATTAGGTTGATTGCTACCTATAGTACTCAGAGTGATTCTTTTGCGCAGCCTGCACCTTCACATCACCATTCTTGCTTGATCGATTGCCATAGAGTTAATCTTCATTTCACATTGTTTGATTGATTTCCACCTGAATGGATGTCTAATCACAATGTCCTCTGGTAATTCATACATGCTCGTATTCAGCTCTTAGAAATTGCACGTGTCTGTTATGATAATTCAAATATTCTTTGCAACACTGAGTCAGATTTAATGGTTTGACTTACAGTGTGGTGTGCCTTCTGGGATGGTGTAGGTAGCCATTGTTTGGTATTTTTCTTCCTTGTATACATCATGTCAATCCACTTCTTCTAGATTATTTAGATCATATCATAATCTTACTGTTAGAGTTAGATGAATGATGTAGTTTACCATTTTATATAATTGTCAGGGTTATATGAGTGATAGATTTTATCCTTTAGGAGATCACATCTGACTGGCAATGTCCATTCAAAAGATGTCACCCTACTGCAAAGAATATACCACCCACTTTAAACTAACTTAAGTACTCATGCTTCATAAAATCCCATACTATTTTCTTATAATTTATAGAACGTGTATTTAAGTTAGGCTTGATCAAAACAATTCTACTTAGATAATGTATTTGCATGTATGAAAAATATGGTTTATGGTGTTAATAGGCTGTGGAAACCCTTCTACACATATTTGTGCCGAAACTAGAAACAATCTTCATGTATGCTATTGTCTTGGATTAATTGTGTTTCACGGTAACATAGTCATTCGGTAAACCGAGTGGAGACTTTTGACCCCTATGCTCCAAATGGTCCAAAGATTTTAAGCAATGGGAACCTATATCCTTAAATGCTTTCCACATGTTTACACATAGGGGAGACTTTTGGCACCTATGCTCCAAATGGTCCAAACTTTTCAAAAATTGGCAGGCTATATTGGTTTCAAAATACCCTTAAATGCTTTCCATGTGTGCATGTAAAATTTCAGAAGGAATATCCAGATGTGCTTTTGTCTGAGATTTGCCACCTCTTTTCCCCACCTCAAGCTTTTTACCGTAAGTTTGAGCCCCCTGCTCACCGCTGCTATTTCTTTTCCTTTCCCTCCCCTCTCCTTCACATACGTGCCATTACCCCAAGCTTGAACCACCACCGCCGCTATCTTTTAATCCTACACCCGTTCCCCACCCCATGTTTTTACCCTAAATTGAACCATAACAACGTTCTTTTTAGGTATGCCTTCCCATTCTTCTCTCCCCCCATGCTTTTACCCTAAGCTTGCACCATCACTGATGCGACGTTGTCATTTGCTGATTTATGCCTCCCCATCTCTCTTGTGTGCATGCTTTTACCCTGTTTTCTTACCAATTTTTAAACTGCAATATATGACCTTGTATTATTCCAAGTAATTGTCCTTCTATCATATAGAAATCTGTGCATGGTTCAAAGTTTCCTCTCCATTTTTTTTCTAAAGGAGGTTTGAGGTTGAAGATTTTTTTTTTGAAGATTAAATATTAAGTTCAGTTTGGGCAAGTTCATCGTGTTAAAATAAATATATTATTCTTAAATGTTGCAAGTGCTATGTCTTGATAATGTCGCCGTTCATTGCAATACATATGCCAATTTGGTGTCTTAGTCACATATGCGTGCGTAGAATTATTATTAGGCATATGCAGTGTTAGGATTCCAACATACTTGTACACATGTAGATAAAAGAAGACTTGCTGATATCATTTGTATATCTATGAAAAATATAGTGGTACCATATATTCAAGGAAGTAAGAGTTCTCATGAAGAATTGATTGAATACCCTTTTTAATTTATTTAGCATTTTCTTGTAATCACGATATCAACTTTCTGATAGAAAGCCGTGAGCTGTATTTTTCCTTAGTTATTTTATTTCGTAATGATTCACCATGTGACTGCTATCTATAATTGCTGACGTTAATATATTTGGCCAATGTTATTTATGCCGAGAGTTCTGTTCGCATTGATCTCTCTCTCTCTCTCTGTTGTGGAGGAAATCAGACACAAATGTCACTTACATATTTTTTATCGGAATAAAACAGATCAATGCAAACATATTTATAAATCGTATAAACATTTTGAAAGTGTCATGAACATTTTGTTTTGAAATCTAGGAATATTCCTTTAAAATGTCACGTACATTTTTTTTAGCGGCATCCTTTTTTTTACATTACACAAACTCTTTTTTACATTGTATACACATTTTTTGAAAAGGTTTGCAAACATATTTTGTGTGACTTTTTTAAATGTGACAATTGTTTTGGAATATACAAAACATTTCTAACATTGTATAATTTGTTCAAAATGTCACGTACATTGTTATAAACGTGTGACATTTTTCAAAGGGTCTTTTACATTTGTATCCTTAATTGGAACCCACTACTCATATTTGCACATAATTTTGAAGACTGCTCAAATTTGCCCCTTTGCCGTTATGTGCACTTACAGAAATGCCCTTTTGTGTCGTTACCGTCCGGTCAAAGCCGGTCAAAGGGCTTTGACCGTCCTGAAAAAATAGCAAAAATATCTGAAATTTTGTGGGGTCAAATATACTCAGGTTCGCAAGATGCATGCAAACTTTCATGCTGTTTGGACATTCCAGGAGCTCGTGGCAAAGAAAAAACAGTAAATATGTACGCCTGTAAACAGTAAATTCAAAAGAAATAGCAAGAAAATTCAAAAAAATATGAAAAAATTTGGCATCAAAGAGGCTCTGGTCCGCAAGGTGCGTGCAAATTTTTGTTGTGTTTGGACACTGTAGGTGGAGAAAAAACAAAATTTGGCTCGGGAGAAAACTTTGAAAAAAATGACTTTTTTTCCTAGAGCTCCTCGCATGTCATTTGATCACAAAAACTTGCAACTACCTTGTGCACCCAAGCCTTTTTTGATGCCAAAAAATTTCATATTTATTTAAACTTTCTTACTATTTTATTTCAAATTTACTATTCACAAGTATACAGATTAACTGTTTTTCCTCGCCACGAGCTCCTGGAATGTCCAAATAGTACGGAAATTTGTACGCACCTTGCGCTCATGAGTATCTTCGATCTCACAAAATTTTAGATTATTTTTGCTATTTTTTTCAGGACGGTCAAAGCCCTTTGACCCGACGGTAACGGCGCAGAAGGCCATTTCTGTAAGAGGACCTAATGGCAGAGGGGCAAATTTGAGCAGACTTCAAAATTAGGGGCAAATCTTAGTATGTGGTTCAAGTTAGGGACAGAAATGCAAATGGCTCATTTTTAAATGTCACAAACATTTTTTTTACATATGAGTAACATTTTTCTTACACATGATTAACATTTTCCACCTTGTCTTTACGTTGTACATTTTTTCATATACGCCAGAAACATTTAAACGTTTTTCAAATGCATGATAACATTTTACAAAATTTCCTGTAAAGTGTTTTTTGTCATATATATTTACAATATTTTGCAATATAAAAAATGGTAAAACTAAAAAAATGATCAGAGAAAACAAAAAAGGGATACATGAGTGACGTCAGTATAACGCTGCCGCGTGGTTACTGGGTTGGCCAACAACTCCTGTAGGCGACCCTATGCTAGGAATCACAGAGGGCGATACGCCATCCTCTCGACCGCGCCTGACCGGAGCCGTGGCCGTCATGGCCGCCAGGGCTGCACTGGGATGAATCATCTTGACTTCAACTATTTGCTGGGTCCGAAACTCTCAAGAGCTTTATGCACACAGAAAACAAACGCACGCATGGATGTACTTTATTCGTGTCAGGGGACCATCAGACAACTCACACTTGATGACTACAGTTTTGACAATGTATTGCAGCTCAAACATGACGCCATTCCCCAGGCATGCCCGCGGACCGCGGATGTGGATGATCGAGATGGGCAACTACGCGAGCATCACACAGTTGTTCCTTCCATGGCTCTCTCAGGCCTGCCGTGAGCTCATGGAGCTCAGCCTGATCAGGATGACCAATGCGGACACCATTAGTTCCAACTTCTTCAACATCATATTCTGTTAAAAGATGATCACCAAGATGGACCTGAGCTGGTTTGGAGGGAAGAACTATGTGGCCGACTGTGTGATCTATGTACTGGGGGGGGGGGGGGGGGGGGGGGGTACTCTCCGGGAGCTCATCCTGGGCGGGTGGGCGCAGTTCACTGACAAGCTTGAGGAGCCTCTCGACACGCGCTGCCGTAAACTGGCCAAGCTCAGCTTGCGGTACACCGACATCAACGACCATGAGCTGCGGTCCATGATGTCCGAGAAATTACAGTATCTTGAGGAGATTGTTATGGAGGGGACTTTGATCACCGATGAGCCACTGCAGGTTTTGCTCAGGTTGCGGTTGCCAATGCTCCGGAAAATCAACACTCAGCATTGCCCTTGTGTTACCTTGTTCGCCGCCACTGTACAGGAGTTCTTTGAAAGACGCACGACCGAATGAATGGAGTAACTCCTAGCTTCTCAAGAACAAAATAAATCATGCAATGCTACTGCTGTTTGTTAGCATCACCCCTTTTGTTGTGTAACGTTTACCATTTGCTATTTTGAGGTGTTGTGAACATCGTCTTTGAAGTTTTGTTTGTCACGTGTGACATTCCTGTCCGACTGAAATAGTTGATTATGGTTAAACTATGAGTTCTCACTTTTTTCCTTGGTTTTCATTTTGAAGAAACTGCACTCACAAATGAGCAGATCACGGTTCTTCTTCCTATTTTCTGATTTTTTTTTCAAGAAAGGATGGATTTTATTAACTCAAAAATGAAGTATCAAGTGGATATACTCACTATGACCTCACACCCGGTCTCTACATAACAAATATGCACACGGCCAACACGAATGCACACGCAAAAAAAAAATTACAAACGAAAAACAAAGTCATACAACACAAAGCTATGCCTAAGCAAGAAAAAAACTCGACGCGATGAAATCAACGATCGACAAACTACGACAACAACCATATCTGCACCAATCATCTTTTGACACCACAAGGACAACGATATTCTTCAACGGCAACGCCTTTAGGAAGTTAGCGACACTAAAGCGCTGCCCTCACTACATCCAACTATTAGAGGCCAATCTCGGTTTTCATTCTGAAGAACAAATCTGAGCATATCCGAGTAATGTATTCAACAAGATAGCGATGCAAATATATCTCCATTACCAAGTATAACCAACTCGGCCAGACCTTGGTTTTTCACGTTGGAGTTCGAGACTAGGTACTTGAGAAACGCCACCAAATCAAAATTAAATATGTGTTGTCACCGCCACTTTTCCATGATCCCAGCAACTACATGCAATGGGCTAGAAATCCTGTCGACGTTGCTGCACAACCACACCCTCTGCATCAAGTCCTCGTCCATAGATTGCATCTCATCATTGAAGGCGAATTGGAAGCCCCCAAAGCCACAAATAAGCTTCTGACTGCATCTTCCACAACCATACCATTACAAGTTGCCGGCGGCACCCACCGGATCTAGTCTAGAGGGAAAAAAAATCCTCAGAAAGATACTTCGGTGGCCACCGCAACCTGTAGCTCAAGAGGCCGTTCATACCACCACAATCATGTCTGAAGGAGCATGTGCCGGATCAAGGCATGAAACCCCGGATCTGCCGCACCATTCGCACGCCCCTTCTTTTTTTGAACCATGCAGGAGGGCTGCATGTATAACATTAAAGAGAGAAAAAGAAGTACAACCGACCAAAAGTCCACAAGAACTACCATACAACACCACCCAAGACCATACAACATCATCTACAGAGAAATGACCATATAAACCTGATAACCATATGTCACAGTGAGTGTAGAACACAGCGACCCATACTTGCTTCTACCCATTGTTTGGCGTCAGTAATAACTTGATCCAAGATTTTCAACAGCGACGTGTAAGCGTTCTCCATTCAGACGCCCTCGCGGGTATAGACCAGAGTCGTGGCTCAAGCTTCCTCTCCAAAGCCCGTCGTTAGATGTCACCCATTTAGATGGAGCCACCAATCCATCGGGATGGAGCAGCCAACAGCCAAATCACACAATAGAGAGGAGCAACTAAAAGAAAGAAAAAAGAAATTGCGGATTTATCATGGGTCCCATTACTTTTCATGATTTTTCAGAGGGATAGCGTCTCATTGTTAAGCATCGTTCAGGATAGGTACAAATATGTCAGGACGGCTAGATAGACTAGAAGAAGATGTATGTCATGCACATGCATGAAATGCAAAACCCAAGAAAACTGGAAGTTACCAGAGCAGGCCTTGGGCAAGGGGGTCAATGGACACACTGAGCCAGCAGCTAGTATGTACGTGTTCGATCCACGGCCAGAGCAACAGTTGTGGATCCATGCAGGTTTGTATTGGAGAATTTGTCCCACCGGGAAGTCGAACTGCTGCATGGACCTCCAACTAATAGACTGTCAAGATAGACATGGAACCCCAACATACATGTGCGAAAACTGGATTCGGCTGGTTTGGCCAACATTTTACCGACACCTCCCAAACCCATCTCTATAGTCTGCACTTTGCACCGCTCTAGGTGAGCTCACAAACTCAACAAATCACGTTTGTTGCATGGATCTTTTCTCTTGGTCTATCGATCCAGCTCAAGGGAGGGGCTTCACATATATATAACACCTACCTTGTGCTGCTTAATTAATTCAATTCTAGGAGGTTGTTGCACCGGTCGAACTGAATATAACCACATGACTTGGTGATCCACGTTAACACATGCACTCAACTACCCAAGTCAAGTAGAGTGCAATCGTATTGTAATTTGTTTCTCCATTGTGGCGGTGGTAAGAGCATCTACAGCCGGACCTCTCAAACCCGTCTCATACGCCCAGATCGGTCGCTCGGTCCCATTTTTTTGACCCAGATGGCCCATCAAACGGCCCTCAAACGTCCGGACTGATCGGCATCCCCCATATTCAGCCCAAATATGGATGGATATGGGGGCGCCCAGGCACGCCCTCCATATTGGACCCGGCCCATGCTGGCCCACCCGACCCCACATAAAACCCTCCCATCCGCTCATCGGACCAAACCCTTTCCACTTTACTTCCCTCCCCTCCATTCCCCTCCGCCACCAGAGCTCATCTCCGGCTCCTTCCGGTCGTCTCCGGCATGGCGGGCAGTGGATTCGAGTCCTTCACCTCCAGATCCGTCGATCCCGAGCTCATCCCACGCGGCGCCGAGGAGGAGATGGCCGTCCGGCTTGTGCTCTGCCGTGCCCGGGAGGATGCCCGTGCACGGCTACGCTCAGACTCCATCCGTCGGGAATCCATTGCGTACGCCCAAACGATGCATGGATCCGGTGCAAGGCCGGCCGTAGCTGCCTCGTTAGAGGCCGTGCAGTCCGTCTAGCGTCCTAACGCACTGGCGGACGCGCAACCCCTCCGGTAGTGCGCCGATATTCGGGACGCACCATCGTCCTCCAAGGCCATGGCACGACGTGCCCGCCGTGCAAGGCACCGGGCGCGGGAGACGGCGGCAACCCTTGTGGCGATGGACCTCGGTGAGACGGAGTCGCATTCTCCGGTGCCCCATATGGCACATCAGTCTAGGCGCTGCAACCACATCGTGGTGGACGTCGGCGGCTTGTCCTCGGACGGATCCATCATTGATCTAACGTCCAATGGCACCGTTCGGGTTCTGGTCTCTGAAGACGAAGAGTAGGTCATGGGAGTCGGCAGGGCCTTGAGTCCCGTGAGCCGGCTCGTGTCCGATGCCCTACCCTACCTTGCCAGCGACCGGACCAACACTCCGAGAAGCGCAGCCGGCCGTCGGACATGGCCAAGACGGAGCCGGGCGAGTGGCGAGCGGAACCGGACGAAGCTCAGCTCAAAGAATGATGCGTTGCATGTAATAATATGGATTTGAGATTTTTAATTTGAGGTATCCCGATGTGGAATGGTTTTTTGAGGGGTGACCGGTCACTGTCCGCAGACGCGTCCGCGGACGTATGAGGGGTTAGATTTGTCAAGTACGACTGTAGATGCTCTAACTACGCCAACTGAATTCTGCCAAAAAAAACTACACCAATTGAGGTGAACACGCAACGATGGGTCACAAACACATAAAATCCGATGTGATCTGGCTATCTGCCGAGTATTTAACCAAAAGCTACCACAATTTATGGAAATGTGTCGAGAAAGAACCATTTTACTATTTCGTGCCAAAAACTATCATTTTTGTCCTAATCTGTTGCTAAAAACTACCAAGTGTGAAAACTGCTCGCCTTGCCTGGGTTAAACCCGAATCTGACTACCCGACCCCACTGTTTAGGTGCCGGTGTGGTGAAGCGCTCATGGCCAGTCGTTAACGCCAGTGACCGCCTGTCCTCGTAGCCACCTGCGGACCCAAGCTCTCGCGGCGCCAGCGCCCCCGCTCGTCTCCCCTCGCCCGCCGCAGTGGTCACCGGCGCACCGCCGGCAGTCGCCGGCCCCACCGCGACGGGATCCTGCAGCCTCGCCTCTCTGGCGCAGCCCGTTGCCCAGCGAACTGTCCTGCGCCACCCGTCGCCATGGCCTCGCCCCGAGCGGCCGTCGTCCCGGGGCTCGCCGCCGGCAGGCCTCCCCATCACCGTCCAGCCTCGTCGTCGCCAGATCCGGCAGACGCCGCCCCGAATCCGCCTTCCCCAGACCTCCCCGCCGCCCTGCTCGCGTCGGAGCGCCGCCTGCAGGTCGCCTCGTGTCCTCCAGAAGCGGCCGCACCGCCGTAGTACTTCATCTTCTCCGCCTCCGGTGAAGGCCGCCGCCGTCTCGATCTCTTTCTACGGTGACGGCAAAGTTAACGGTGCTGACTTTTTCCGTCCTGACATGTGGGCCACGCTATCATAAACGAGCCAAAGTGAGCAGTTTTCACATTTAGTAGTTTTTAGCAACAGAGTAGGATAAAAATGATAGTTTTTGGCATAAAATCGTAAAGCGATAGTTTTTCAACACGTTTCCATGAATTGTGGTGGTTTTTGGTTAAATACTCCTATCCGCCCCAAGCACGTCACATTCAGTGCACTCAGTAATATCTTGGCTCCCAATTATGTCCAACTGAATGCCGTGTAAGCAGCTGGTGGTTGTGGTGTAGTACGTACGTTATGTGCTTGAGTAAAGTTCCAATGCGTTGTGATAGAAAATTCTCTACCTCGTACGAAACCATCGCCACCAACTAGTTATGTACGATGAAAATTCATGTAAACCACATGTAGTTATCCAAGGGGGTCTAGTCGATGTGGATAGTAGGTTTTTTTTTTGAGGGAAGTATAGGTTTCTCTTGACATGTCAGGGGCTGGGTTTCACTATTTTATATCTAGCAGGTTCAACACTATCGATATAGGGACCACCTATGCATCAGTAAACCGATTTTCTTGTTTCGGTCAGTATTGCTAGAGCCATACAGGGCTGTGGGTCCATCTTCCTCTTTCTTGAGCTGCACAGTTCATCTTCCTCCTCCATTAACCATCCTGTTACGGCCTAACCGCCTGCCGCCACCACACACACAGTCGGCCGACATTGCCAAGCAGCCGCCTCCGTTGTGCCGTCCCCATCCCCGGTCATCCTCTAAGCCCTACCTTCTCAGTGTTCGTGACCTCCCCTTGAATCCGTCAAGCCTCCGACTCACTCCGACCATCCCCGGTCATAGAAAAGCTATATGAGTTTTCCCAATATGATCCAACAATTCGTAAACATTAAAAAAGAATCCACTAGTGCAATTAGTCAAGGCATTGTTTGATTTTATAACCACAACCTACGACTCTGCATGCATTGACAAGTTTCTAATAGAGCGCGTCGGCGCGGACACCAACGACCTTCATCTTCCGGTCTTCATTTTTCACCCATACCGAGGACGCTGCGACATTTCAACCTATAAGGCTGGTCATAGTGGGAGTAATATAGGTAGTAACATAGATGCCACATAAGCAAAAATGATGATGTGGCAAGTAGTTAATGAGGAGAGAGGCAAATAGAGTAACATAATATGTTACCATCACATAGCGGTTTCCAATGCATAATGAGTCTACAAAGTAATAAATGAAGGCAACTATGTTACCACACCTATGACACTACCCACTATGAAGGTAGTAACATAGACTAGTAACATATGTATGTTACTAGTCTAAGTTACTCTCCACTATGACCAGCCTAACTTGGGACTTCGTTCTTATCAGTGAAAGTAATGGCTACACCTAACTTCAGTGCACCCATGAAGTGAACAGTAAATTCAAAAAAATAGAAATAAATTCTGAAATTTTGTGGATGTGATTATGAGCAAATGTTTTAGGATCTTGCAAAGTTTGGTCACCAAAAAACATCAAATAATCTCCATACAAAACGAAATACAAATGATGCTCTGCACCCATGTTACTGTTCACATGTTTTCAGCCCAAGCTTTGTTTTTTCTGTACAGTGCTCCTCGGATGTCATTTCGCCATCAAAATTTACAAGCACCTAAACATTTGGTCATAATCACATCCACAAAGTTTCAAAAAAAAAATAAATGTTTTGCTAAGTTTTTTATCATGGGTGAACCGGGGGTGCATGCAATGTCCGTGGATGCACAAAACCACACTCTTCTTCTCACACAGAATCGACTCAAGTGATTCGGATATTCAGAGAACTGAGGAATAGCGAGTTCAAAACAAAAAAAACAGAGTTAATAGGGATTTCTTTTTGGGTAGAAAAGCTATATGAATCTTGAATCTTTCATGTAGCTTGTAATCATGAAACATTTGTATCCTATTAGTGCAATTAATCGCGGCATAGTTTGATTTCATAATCACAACCTACGACCCTGCATGCCGCCCTGGACACCTACGGCCGGCCCGACGCTGCCTTCACCGTCCCCAGCATTGACACCATCGTCACTCGGCCCGGCCTTGACGACGTCGACGAGGAAGTCGAAGACGTTGGTGTCCCTGATGGCGGCGGCGACGTCCTCGGCGTGCACGGTCCGGCGCCGGCCCTCAAGCGTGGCGTCCCAGGCGGCGCGCGTCAGCTCGGCGACGAACAGCTCGCACGCCCTGGAGAACACCACCGGCGCCTCGCACGAGATCATCCTGGCCCCGGCGCCGTCGCCGCCACTGCCGTCCCGCGCGGACCGCTTCATGATCTTCTTGATCCGCGCCAGCGGCAGCGCGTGCGGCCCCGTCCTCGCAGTCGACCCGCCCCTGAACACCCCCGAGTACGGGCTCGGCAGCCTCATCCTCTCGCCGTCGTTCAGTCGCCTCGCCGTGCGTGCTAGGCTGCTGGGTAGCTAAGCTCTAACAAACGGACGTGCGGTGCAATTCTCATTCGAGCGCGGCCATGGACGGACCTTATATCATATGCCCATGCCGCTTGACCCCGCGAACAAGGGAGCGCGTGTCCGTGGCGGCCGCTGCCCATGGCCATGGCCGGCCGGCAACCGAGCGGCGTGGCCGCGGCCGGCAGTCTCGACAGCGATCGATCGATGGTACAGAGATCACGTAAACAAACCGCAGGAGACGGTGGTTGAGATCGCGATGGTGTACGAATGGGAGTAGATAAATGAAATGTACGTAGCTTTCTTTCGAGGTTCTTGCGTTGCGTGAGTTTCCGTATCCATGGTCAAAGAGGGCGATCGCATCGAGGACTAGGAGCGTCCGTATTTGGAAGGCGTCGTTGTCGTCATACGTAATCACCGGTGTAAAGCGCAGTTTTAAGACCTAAAGTGAGTGTAGTATATTCTATTTTCTATCGCATATTCCGTTATTGGCAGTACAAGGTATACAAAACAAACAAGGTACCGTGCCTGGCTTTTTTTTCCCCTGAGGTCTGATACTGTGCCATTTGGCGCCATAGTAGATAGGCATGTGGATGGGCACAAAATCGGCAACACACCACACCACACCACAGTGACCACATGGTCATGGGTGCACCGGTAGATTAATAGTACTCTACATGGCATCTGCACTTTTAGACATGTCAAGTTTGAGTCACGACGGCACAAGATGAAACGATGGATGTGGGAAACAAGAAGCACACAAAATAAAAAGAGAAAATCGGAAATCGACCGATCCATCTTTGGTAGACACGCTAAACAACAACATTAATTCTTTCACTATCTGACGCTTAAATTCTCGGTGCATCCCATTCGAATAGACACATTAACGTCATTAGGTGCCTCTTAGTGTCCTCATCACACTCCTCCGTTACTCTAGTTTTCCTAGCTAAAAGTTAGCTGATAGAAGCGAGCAATTTTGAACTACCGCTCTGTCTTGCTATTCACTAGGAGCCGACCCAAAGTCTTGTATATATGGATGATGGGTATACATGTGCACATGGACTTAATAGACCTCATCAATAATTGCATCTGTCATTTATCTTCCAGGTAAACTTATATAGCAGTAACATAAAAGCTCTAGCATCCGAAGTCTGCATTGGACATAGTTCATGTTTTCATGTAATAGTTGACTAGGGTGCCACATCTTAGTAAAACTAGATAAAATCCCACGTGCTGCGAAGGGAATTGGATGCAATATATTTATATGATATTGATTATTTTGGATATGAATGTTTGGATGAATATTATGATAACTAAAACTAAAATCACATATGATTTATTGTATTTAGTTATTGTGTTGGGCCTTTTTTCATGAATGTTTGCATGTTGAGGTGGGTTTTTTTCATATATGTTTACATGATGAAGTGGCATGTGTGCATGTTAAGAAAATTAGGTTAGCGGAGGCTAGCTATTTAGATATAGAAGATACATTTTGAGATAACAAACATATCTTCTATTTTTTGTGAATCAGCACATTGTTTTACGAAATCTTGTCATAGGATAGGGAGCTTCAACAATTGCATTAAAAAGAAGAGAGTTGGTTAAGCTAATGAGAAAAAATGGATCTTAAAATCATGCATCTCTTATTTCATTAAAAAAAGAGTACAAACCAAATACAAACACAAAAAATTAGAGCTTGGGGATGGGATGTAGACAAACACACACACTCCCAACATCATGGAACATCTTCTGAACGAGACCAAAGAGAGCCAAGGCCCAAAACCACCAGACACAACTCATGTGCGGCCAAAACGACCACCGTACTAAGAAGTCTCCTGGAGGCATGCATTGATGGATTGTTCAACACCACGAAATGTGTGGGCATTGGCAGAAGAGGGCTAGTAGAGCAAATGTGCCAGCATCAGATTGCTAATGCCAAAAGCTTTATTTTTGGCTTGCATGATTCTTTATCCCACAGTGAGTTTATTCGCATGGTGGTTACACTTTGGGCAATTTGGGGAGCAAGGGGGAAAGCCATCTATGAAGACATTTTCCAAAGTACATGGTCAACACATCTTTTTATTGAAGCTTAATTGGATGATCTCCAAATTCTGGACAAATCGACAAGGGCGAGGGGAACTGTACCCGCATCGCAGCTGACTCAGTGGATTCCTCCACCGGGAACCTAGCAAAGGTGAATGTTGATTCAGAGGTCAGGAGGGGTGCCGGATGGGTATTGTCCGCGATTAGTAGATATCATGAAGGTATAATTTTGGGAGATTCGGTCACTCTAACAAGAGAAATTACAGATCCAATAACACTTGAAGCACTTGTAGTTACGGAAGCCCTGGCTCTGTAAGAGGATCTAAATTTGCAACAGATCCATGTTGCATCCAACTACAAGGTGGTGGTTGATGACATCAAGAATCATAGTGCAACAGCGTATGAAGCTATAATACATGGAATCATAGAGTATTCTAGTAGTTTTATTTTATGTAATTTCGTTAATGAGTTTAGGAGCTTGAATTTTGAGACTCGCAATTTAGCAAATCATGCTTTGAATTTAGGGGTTGGCCGTCATGTTTGTTTAGGCCCACTTGATGATATGTTGCCCATCCATTCAATAAGGCTTCCCAAGATTGCCTAAAAAACTAACAAGAAATCTCAAGCATATCAGGATAATCAACCAACTGTAAAAAACGAGACTGTTTTTGAATACCCATTTCCCGTGCAAGGGAACTATACTTTTGAGCTATGAACTCACCGTGGGACATTAAGCATAGGCCCCATGGAGAAGGTCTCTGCCACGACAGTCACTCTGGCTGAACGAGCATGCACGGGTTGGGTCAGTTGGTGGGGCAACAAAGTGACAAGCTGACAGAGAGAGCCCTAGAAAAAAATGTTTCCCCGGCAGAGAGAGAGAGAGAGAAGAAAATATCTCTACCAAGGCTGCTCATTATCCATGGCGAAGTGTAATGTAACTTGGCGAACGACTATGCTAAAAAGTAAAAGCAATACCAAATGCACGACCGGACACTCATTCATTCGACGGACACTAATAAAAAACGGAGCTATATTACCGGTTCGTAGGGGCCTTTAGTGCCGGTTCGGCAACCGGCACTAAAGTGTGGGAACTAAAGGTCCCCTATTTAGTCTCGGCACGAACCGCCACTAAAGGGCCACCACGTGGTAGGAGCCAGCGTCAGGGGCAGTGAGACCTTTAGTACCGGTTTGTACCACCAACCGGTACTAAAAGGTTTAGGGGTTTTGGTTTTATTAATTATTTTTCCTTCAATTTTGTGTTTTTCATTTAATTTAGAGATTGTTTTTCATTTATTTTCCCTTTCATAAATTATATAATAACTCATTATCATCATCATATTAATATAAAAACTTTTGCATTATGTCATCACCAACAACAACACTAGCTAATAATCATCATATATATAGTCATTACCACTATTTTAATCATCATTATCTAATCACGACGAACACTAGCTTAAAGAAGAAACATTCACTTGTACAAAAAGCAAAGATATTATCAAATTCAACATGGTCATGAGATTATTATAAGTGTTCATAACTAAGATCACAAAATCAAATCACTTTGAGATTAAGTTCAGGACGAAGAACACGGACATGAGACGATAAGTACTAAGAGTAGGAACTAGCTAATCACTCCTGCTGCTCTCTCTCAGGTAAAATAGCATAGAACATGTGTAGCTCTCCTGATTAATCATATTGAAGCATGCAGAATAACCTGTCTCCTAATCGTGGGTTGCACTTCTGATTATTGCCCCCCAGTACTTCTCTGCGATCATTCACAATTTTGCTCCAGTCTTTCACTATTAAGCATTTTTCGGTTTTAGAAATCCTGAATGCACTCATGTGCAATGTAGGATATGTCTTGATCGTAAGCTAATCATTGATATGCGACCGTTAGTCTCGATCCACTGAGGCACAAATATCATCGGGAGTCCCTGTTGAATAACATCGTATAGTAACATACTTAGCAATGAACTTTAGCTTAAAAAATAATGTATGCAAAAGATGCACTGAGGACAAATAGTAAAATTCTTACCATCTTTCCTAAATAGATGTAACCGTAGTTCAATACGAACACTATTGGTCGCATGTTTTGAGTACTAAGATTTTCAAGTCTAGAAAAATAATTTCTCTTGACAGCATCAAGATCTTCAAGCCATGAAACATAATGATTTATCTTCTCGCGGTTTAATTCAGCCCCGGGACAGTGGACGGTCCTGTCTACCAAGCGACGGACATGTTTGCTTGAATGCAAATAAGCTGTCAATAGAAATTGGTTGTCAGCTACTTTTAAAATAAACAATATCGAAGACATAAATATTGTTAAGAAACTCACATAATGGTAGAACTGGAGGCGTCTGCACATCGATCCATATATCGATATTACCTTCAATATCATGTTCCAGACGAATATCAAAGGTGATAAACATATCAGACTCAAATGCATAAGCCTTGCATAGTGCTTTCCAAGTTTTGCATTCAAAATAGGTGTAGGTGTCCGCATTGTATAATTTTGCGTGGAAAGTATAACCATGCATGGTGTTCAAGTAAACTCTCTTGACCTTCATAGTTTTCATAGGACTGAAACATATCTTATCCAAGACAAAAATTCTTGCATGGCAGGGGATATGCTATTAGAATAGTAAAAAAAACAAAATTATAAGTTGAAGCAAATGAAGCATATGCTTAATTATGAAAAAAGACTTGTCGTTGTGACTTACTGTATCCATTTCAAATGTCTCATCCAACTTGATGCTGAAGCATCTACCATAAACTAGGAAATTTCTGTCGCACATGCCGCACTTGTCTTCGCAATATTCGCACATAACGAAATCATTCTCGTCGTCAGACTTTTCTTATGTTCATAGTTGAAACATTAATTGATAAACACTTACTAGTTCTATTAATTCAAGTAATTCAACTAATTCTATTAATTCAACTAATTCAACTAAGCACTTATTAAAAATAAACTAGTTCTATTAAGCTTCTTACTAAAAAATAAAATAGTTCTATAGTAAAATTTTAATTAATTATTAGATCATCAAATCTCATATACCTAAATTAATCTAGCTAATTCATCTAACATTTGACATTAATATCTAACATTTCTATATATATATATATATATATATATATATATATATATATATATATATATATATATATATATAGTATGTACTCCCACTTTTGTTACTTTCACTTTTATTTCATACGTTTTAGGTAGTATCTATCATATCAGAGAGTATGTACGCGTAGTATATAGTATGTAATAATGTTTAGGTAGTATATATACTATTTTTTATGTAGTATGTAGTATATTTTGAGCATACTCCTTTTTACGTACAAATATGTACGTATTTCACAAATACTATAAAAACATGGGCTCACATGCAATTTTTTCACATAATTCGCTTTGGAGTATCTTAGATATAGTATATGAGCATACTAAAAGTAATAAAGTAGAGTATATACTACCACATGATAGTATATGAGAAATGGGTGTAGCTACACCCGGTAGTAGGATGCATTTTCCCTATATATATATATCTATATATATAATCATCTAACAATTGACATTAATCTAGCATTTATATAAACTAAAAGTATAAAAAACTAAAAAATAGAAAACAGAAAATAATTAAGAAAAATATGTCTCTGTGTGTGTGTACTAGTGTGTGTGTGTGTGAGGGCCGCCATGGCGCGCGCGGCAGGGGGCGGTCGATCATACAGCGGGGCGATGGCCGGCGACGCGAGGCGACGGGGGGCGGCGACGTAAGGGGACGGGCCAGGGGCGGCACACGCGCGATCGACGACGTGGACGGCGGGCGCGCGCGGTGATGGGGGCGGGGATCGGACGGGCGCATGCGACGGCCGGGGGAGGCGACGGCGACGGGGACGGGGACGGGGACGGAGACAGGCGTGCGTGACGGGGACGGGCGCGGCGGGGGCGGCGACAGGGCGACGGGCGCGGCGGCGATGGGGACGGGCACGACAACGAAGCAAATGAAGAAGAAACTAACTGAAATTTTTGTAAGTGTTATATATATAGAAGGGGCCTTTAGTACCGGTTGGGCCACCAACCGGTACTAAAGGTCAAATTTGGCCAAGCCAAACGGCGGGAAGCGACCACCTTTAGTACCGGTTCGTGGCTCCAACTGGTACTAAAGACCGGTTAGAGCCACGAACCGGTACTAAAGGTGTGCGCTGGCGCAGGTTCGGTGTGGCAAGTTTAGTCCCACCTCGCTAGCCGAGGGACGTCCGCACTGGTTTATAGGCCCCAGTGCAGTAGCTCTCTGGAGCTCCTCTCTTTAGCACGCTTCTGGCCCTAACTTTGCCGCGTTGTCCTGTGGGCCTGTTTCCTGGCCCAAGGCCAAGCAGGTCCACTGGGTAGCGCGCAGAGTTTTTTTATGTAGTTCTTTTGTTTCTGTTGTATTTATTTTCTTTTATTTATTTCTGAGTTGGTTTATGCTGTATTTAGAGTTTCTTTGTGAATATTTTTGCTTTACGTACAAAAAAATAATATTATTTTATTTATTTCTGAGTTTTTTTATGTTGTATTTAGAGTTTTTTTATAAATATTTTAGCTTTAGGTACAAAAAATAGAAAATAAGATTTGAAAAAATCAGTATATGCATGAAAAATAGAAAATGAAGGCAGAAAGAGTTGAAAGTTAATGACGTGGATTTGAATGGTGCATACCGAACGCACAAAAAGTCTGGAGTTGTAATAAGTTTTAGAAAAAGAAATGCCTTTGTAACAGATGAGTTTCGTCCGAAACCCTGATACTTCGAAAGAGATTGTCCAGTTTGTACACGAAGTGCATCCAGTTTTTGTCGTAACCCTTTCAACTTTTTTGCACATGCTAGATGGGTGAAATGATGATACCATGCCAACTTTTAACCTTTTCAGAGTTAATTTGTAGTGCTTTTCAATAGCATGGTCATTTAGCTCAAAAAATCAGTATATGCATGAAAAATAGAAAATGAAGACATAAAGGATTGAAAGTTGATGACGTGGCTTTGAATGGTGCATACTAAAGGCACAAAAAGTCTGGAGTTGTAATAAGTTTAAAAAATATGAAAAGTGCCTCTATAACATATGAGTTTTCGTCTGAAACTCTGATACTTCGAAAGCGATTGTCCAGTTTATACACGGAGTGCATCCAGTTTTTGCCAAAACGCGCTAGTGCTATGTGTAAACATGTAAAAATATATATAAAAAATACATTGATCATCAATGATCTTTTTGTGTAAAATCTGAATTGTCAATAGGAATCTTCACTGGTTTAAGAGGCCATAGATCATATGCATAGAGTTCAATGAAGACCAAGTGCTCATGATAGTTTGAGAAGTAACATATTTAAGGTGGTAAAAACCCTGTTAGCGGAGTGAGGTGGGACTAAAAAACTGCTGCAGAAAGAATGAACTAAAACACTCTAGTACCGGTTTGTGGCATTAACCGGTACTATAGGTCATGGTGGAGCCGCAGCCTGACACAAGTCTGCCACCATCTCTTTAGTTCATGGTTCATGGCACGAACCGATACTAAAGGTTCGTCACGAACCGATACTAATGAAAGCCGACCGTCTAGCCGTTGGAACCGACACTAATGATCACATTAGTGCCGGTTCTATTACAAACTGGGACTAAAGAGTTGAACATAAGACCCTTTTTCTACTGGTGGGAAGGACAGCCTGAAAAGGGCAAACTTACACACAACAACGTGGAAACGATTCCTTTCAACGATAAAGAAACTTGGAAACGACTTCAACTTCAAACCACAGCAAGTACTCTCGTTGGACTACAAACTAAAACGACCCAAACCTACGCGACAACAATCTCTGCTTATTATTGCCTCCGAGTCTCCGACTACGTTCGTGGTCATACCATACCACGGCGACCCACAACACTTGCCCGTCTCATCTGGTGCGGGCGTGTACGTCCACACTCCTCAATCATCAGCAGTAGGCCGGGCACTTGGCACCCTTGCGCGGCGCGTACATGAGCGCGGTCCTGGCGCTGTAGACGCCGCGCACGCCCACCGGCGACGACGGCCTCACCTCCTCCCTCTTGAGGACGATCCCCAGCGAGGCGTCGGCGGGGAGGAAGGGCGCGTCGCAGAGCGGCGTGGGCGAGGTGCGGAGGTACACCCGGCAGCTGCGCCGGCTGAACATGGCCAGGTCGTACACCATCACCAGGACGTAGCCGTTCTCGTCCGTCGCCGTGCTCGTCATGTTGAGCACCCTGTACCCGCTCTTGCTCCCGTAGCACACCAGCTTCGCCGTCGCGTCTGCATTGCACATTGCACTTGATTAACACGACGGGGTTAGGGAGAGGTAGAATGGGATGTCGGAGGAGGAGGACGTACTGGCGAGAGGCGAGCCGTCCATGCCGGCGTTGTAGCCGCGGAGGTTGCAGGACTTGCAGTAGATGAGACCCTGGACGATGATCACCGGCTGGATCGGCACCGGCGCCGGCGTCGGGGGGTAGGACGAAGGCGACAGAGCTGGAGCGACGTGCTTGTAAGCAGCGGCCGGTTCGTCCATGGACGCACCAGAACAGAGGAGGAGGGAGCCCAGGAGAAGAGCAGCAACGGCTCCATGGATCTTGAAGCTGATGGACACCATTCTCACTGAGCCCTTAGCTTAGCTTAGCTACCTGCCTAGCTGCTGTTTTTTGAAAAGCTGGACGACGGTGGTGAGACGTTAACCGAGCATGAGCCAATTTATAGAGAGGCAGGGAGAGGTCCATCGATCAGCTAGCTAGCTAGGGCCTAGGGCTCGATCTTGTCTTATGTTTGACCAGTTGCTTCGTGATCAAATAAGAGAAGAGACCGAGCTAGCGGCTGGATGGGATTCCGTCTGCAGTTAATGCTTTTGTTGTGTTGCCAACACTAGCGGCGCCGTAGGGTTCTAATTAAACAAACAAATGAAGAGCAGTGAACTGCAAGACTGCAGGCATGGAAGCACCGTTCATTTCATGCATCCTGGGCCAGAATCCTGCCATGTTTTCTATACCTGCATGTGGAGCTAGCTAGCAGGCATGAACCACCAGGAGCCTTCTTGGCGCCTGTTGGATACCAGTCAGTTGAATTGTGCCGACAAATGTAGTTCATCACCCGTGCTCTGTCCCTCGGCTAGTTAAGCTTAAATCGGTTGAAACGGCTAGTAGGACGGTTACTTTGACAGGGTTTGACCCCTCCCTTTTACTGAACTGAATCTTGACTGCTCCCACATGATGCCATTCTTTAGTTACTGTGGTCCTATTAAGTATTACTACTACCCTGTTAAAATAGATGAGCAGATGGGTAGATTAATTGATCCTGACATTGGGGAGCGTGGCTCGGAGGTTTCTACGGAACGGCGACGTTTGTTTGCTTCTACTCGTCTCGGTCCATGAAATGAAAAACGAAAGATTACACGCACGAAAATGCGTGCGGGGTCGCGGCCAAGGCAAGCAAGTTGGCCTCCTGATCCCCCGATTTCAGGCATCGATTGCAGCGATACAATCCTTCTTTTAGATGATCGAAGCAAACTTCAAATTAAGTAAACTTATTTTTCCAGTTCGCTTCAGTTGTGGGGTGCTTCACTGTGCTCGCACTGTCGCATGTGGACCTCAGAGCTTATGGCTCGTCTCTCATGGCACGGCCCTTGCATGTGGTTTCACACACACACACAGTGCAGTAGCATGCAACAAGCCGAACTAGCCCACCTACGGCTTCGGCCCGTTTATCTGAATGCACCATACATCACACACGCTCTCATTACACTCAAAAAAAAAACACAAACTCTCATTTTTTTACATTTGTTTTAGATACTATCTAAGTTTTTTCATCATATATTTTTTACAACACAAGGAGAACTGTAGAAGCTTTTTTCTTAGGGAAGAGAACTGTAGAAACTGAAACACATGTGGACAACACTACTTCAGAGTCCAGATTAACCCTTCATCAGGCAGTTAAACCCTTCATCAGGCAGTTAAACCCTTCACAAAAAGTTAAACCCTTCACATGAGTTTAGAGCTTGTCACACACAGCAGAAGCTATAGCGCTCAGGTTAGAGCAACTCCAATCGGGTCGACCCAAACGGACGGCAAATTTGTCCGTCTTTTGTCTATTTGGGTCGGCCGCCGGGTCCGCCCGCCCGGCGACCGTCCTGTTTTAGATTTGGGTCGGCGGTGCGTCCAACTCGACCTATTTCATGTACGCACTCAACTTTTTAAAAAAAGGCCCGCAATCATAGATCATGTCAGTGGCCATGTCTCATGCCGGCACCATGCCAGCGCCGGCATACAATGCCGGCTTCAAAAAATATCACCACAGTTCATGCTGGCGCACTCGCCAGCGGCCGGCACACATGCCAGCACAAAAAAAGGGGTTTTACTTGAGTTCGATCACGCCATCGCGGCCCCATGGTCATGCCAGCACACCTGCCGGCATACAAAAAAAAGGATGGCGCTCACCACCATAGATCACTCGTCATCGAACTTGAGCATGTCGGCCTACATCTTATCGAACCACGGCCTCTTCCTTGGTGACACGGTGTTGAGATCCACCTTCATGATCTCCATCCCGGTCATCATGCTCGCGAGAGCCACTTCTTTCGCCTTGGTCTTGGTGTTGACGGCCTCGATCTCTAGCATCTTGGCTTGCTTCTCCGCCTCCATCTCAAGCATCCTGACTTGCTTCTCCGCCTTCATCTCAAGCCTCCTCATTTGGATCTCCATGAAGGCGTTCATTTGCTCTTCTCTTTCTTGCCGGCGCTTCTCCTCCCTTGAATCCTTTTGGTCATCATGCCCTCCACGGTTGCGATCAAGGCGATCGACGCCGCATCCCGCTTGTCCTCCTTCTTGGAGTTGGTCTTCCCCCGCGGCCGAGCCTTCTCGCCATCCCCAACCTCCTCCACGGCTTTCTTTCCCCCACGCGACTTGAGGGCGGCATATTACCCCTTGGACTTCTCCTCGTCTTTGATGACCCTAAAGCAATGGGATAGGTTGAAGCACTTGCCATTGTGTTGGACCTTGAATGCCTCCAAAGCTTGAAATGCGTACAAATGTATTTAATACACGCATATTGGCAAAGTAGTATGCAAACGAAAACGCAAGCATAAACTTGATGACACAAAAGAGGGCGTCTTGCTAGCATACCATGTCTTGCATGCCGATGCCGCTCATGGGGCGGGCCTTGACGCTCTCAAGAGTGACACAAAACTTGTTGCACTCTTGTTGGATCACCCTCCATCGCTTCAAAATGGACACCCACCAGCGCGTGCTTACCATTTGGTACGGGGGAAACTTCTTGCGCTCATGGAACTCACTGTGGACACGAATCCAAAAGGTTGAATGCTTTTGTTCGGAGCCCGTCTTGGGGTCTTGCCCAATATCTCTCCAACACTCGCAAAGAAGCTTGTCCTCGGCCGCCGTGTATTCCTTAGTCCGCTTGCTCTTGCGCTTCGGCTTCGCCCTGGCGGCTTGGTTGGCGAGCTCGTCCACGAACAAAGGCTCCCCTTCGATGTCGCACTCGTCCTCTTCTTCTTTCCCGTACTCCTCCGGAAACTCGTGGTCGATAGGGAAGCCTTCCAGGTCCAGGACGACCTGATCACACATGAAGGCCACCTGATCTTCATTGTAGCCAGCGGACGGCGTGAACGCCCCTCGGCCGTCCTAGCTTTGTGTCTCGTCGGGATTGTAGCCAGCGGCCTGTGCACCACCCTCGAAGATCATGTTCTGCATGTAGTCCTCATCACCGGCAGCCGGCATTCTGTCGAACAGGTTGCATGCGCCCGGCAGCACGTCGGCTGGCATCTGTCACGCGCGTTTACTCACGCCTCCGGATGATGAGCCACCGGCCACCGTGTGGCATTGAGGTCGATGGGCGCGGGCGCGGGCGTGGAAGGCGCGACCACACTCACCTTGGGTGAGCACTCCCCGAAGAGGCGGGAGGCCTGCGGGTAGACGTGGAAGCCGGGCACCGGGATGCAACCTGACATGCGGGGCAAGTCGGGCAGCACCATCCAAGGGAATGCAGATGAGCCGCTGCTGGCCGCGGCCACGGCGGCGTTGACGAGGCCATGCTAGCTAGGGTTTAACCCTAGCATATAGAGCGCCTCCCTCGTTGCCACCGCGACGCGGGCGTTGGTGACCTCCTGCTGCGTGGCGACGACGACGGCAGCCGGTGCGATGGTTTCATCCCTCGCGTCCATCGCGTGCCTTTGGTCCTTCCGCTTGGTCATGCTGGGGAACGCAGTAATTTCAAAAAAATCCTAGGATCACGCAAGATCTATCTAGGAGATGCATAGCAACAAGAGGGGAGAGTGTGTCCAAGTACCCTTGTAGACCGAAAGCGGAAGTGTTTTAGTAACGCGGTTGATGTAGTCGAGCTTCTTCGTGATCCAACCAATCAAGTATCGAAGGTACGACACCTCCGTGTTGAGCACACGTTCAGCTCGATGACGTCCCCCGTACTCTTGATCCAGTTGAGGCCAAGGTTGAGTTCCGTCAGCATGACGGGGTAGCGACGGTGATGATGACGCTACCGGCGCAGGGCTTCTCCTAAGCTCCGCAATGGTATGATCGAGGTGTGTAACTGTGGAGGGGGCCACCGCACACGGCTAAAAGATCAACTTGTGTGTCTTTGGGGTGCCCCCCTCCCCCGTATATAAAGGAGGAGAGGAGGGGGCCGGCCGGCCACAAGGGGCGCGCCCAAGGGGGGGAGTCCAACTCCAAGTAGGAGTAGGTTCCCCCCTTTCCTAGTCCAACTAGGAGAAGAAGGAAGGAGAGGGAGAGGGAGAGGAAAAGAGGGCCCCCCTCCCCTTGTCCTATTCGGACTCCCCTTGGGGGGCACCTCCTGGTGTGGACCTCTCTCCCCTAAAGGCCCACTAAGGACCATTACTTCCCGGGAGGGTTCCGGTAACCCTCCGGCACTCCGGTTTTATCCGAAACTTCTCCGGAACACTTTTAATGTCCGAACATAGTCGTCCAATATATCAATCTTTATGTCTCAAACATTTAGAGACTCCTCGTCACGTCCATAAACTCATCCGGGACTCTGAACAATCTTCAGTCATCAAAAACACATAACTCATAATACATATCGTCATCGAACGTTAAGCGTGAGGACCCTACGGGTTCGAGAACTATGTAGACATGACCAAGACACATCTCCGGTCAATAACCAATAGCGGAACCTGGATGCTCATATTGGCTCCTACATATTCTATGAAGATCTTTATCGGTCAAACCGCATAATATACGTTGTTCCCTTTGTCATCGGTATGTTACTTGCCTAAGATTCGATCGTCGGTATCATTATACCTAGTTCAATCTCATTATTGGCAAGTCTCTTTACTTGTTCTGTAATACTTCATAACACAACTAACTCATTAATTACAATGCTTGCAAGGCTTATAGTGATGAGCATTACCAAGAGGGCCCAGAGATACTTCACCGAAACATGAAGTGACAAATCCTAATCTCGATCTATGCCAACCCAACAAATACCTTCAGAGACACCTGTAGATCACCTTTATAATCACCCTTTTACCTTGTGGTTTTGATAGCACACAAAGATTTCCTTCGGTATTCGGGAGTTGCATAAGCTCATAGTCTGAGGAACATGTATAAGTCATGAAGAAAGCAGTAGCAATGAAACTGTCACGATCATAATGCTAAGCTAATGGATGGGTCATGTCCATCACATCATTCTCCTAATGATGTGATCCCATTCATCAAATGACAACACATGTTTATGGTTAGGAAACATAACCATCTTTGATAAACGAGCTAGTCAAGTAGAGGCATACTAGGGACAATATGTTTTGTCTATGTATTAACACATGTACTAAGTTTCCGGTTAATACAATTCTATCATGATAATAAACATTTATCATGAAATAAGGAAATAAATAATAACTTTATTATTGCCTCTAGGGCATATTTCCTTCAGTCTCCCACTTGCACTAGAGTCAATAATCTAGATTACATAGTAATAATTCTAACACCCATGGAGCTTTGGTGTTGATCATGTTTTGCTCGTGGCAGAGGCTTAGTCAACGGGTCTACAACATTTAGATCCGTATGTATCTTGCAAATCTCTATGTCCCCTTCCGACACTTGATGACAGATGGAATTGAAGCGTCTCTTGATGTGCTTGGTTCTCTTGTGAAATCTGGATTCCTTTGCCAAGGCAATTGCACCAGTATTGCCACAATAGATTTTCATTGGACCCGATGCACTAGGTATGACACCTAGATCGGATATGAACTCCTTCATCCAAACTCCTTCATTTGCTGCTTCCGAGGCAGCAATGTACTCTTCTTCACACGTAGATCCTGCCACGACGCTCTGCTTGGAACTGCACCAACTGACAGCTCCTCCATTCAATAAAAATACATATCCGGTTTGCGACTTTGAGTCATCCGGATCAGTGTCAAAACTTGCATCGACGTAACCATTTACGACGAGCTCTTTTTCACCTCAATAAATGAGAACCATATCCTTAGTCCTTTTCAGGTATTTCAGGATGTTCTTGACCGCTGTCCAGTGCTCCACTTTGGGATTACTTTGGTACCTCCCTGCTATGCTTATAGCAAGGCACACATTAGGTCTGGTACACAACATTGCATACATGATAGAACCTATGGCTGAAGCATAGGGAATGAATTTCATTTTCTCTCTATCTTCTACAGTGGTCGGCCTTTGAGTCTGACTCAACTTCACACCTTGTAACACAGGCAAGAACCCTTTCTTTAACTGATCCATTTTGAAATTCTTAAAAAATTTATCAAGGTATGTGCTTTGTGAAAGTCCATGTAAGCATCTTGATATATCTTTATAGATCTAGATGCCGAATATGTAAGCAGCTTCACCGAGGTCTTTCATCGAAAAACTCTTATTCAAGTATCCCTTTATGCTATCCAGAAATTCTATATCATTTCCAATTGACAATATGTCATCCACATATAATATTAGAAATGCTACAGAGCTCCCACTCACTTTCTTGTAAATACAGGCTTCTCCAAAAGTCTGTACAAAACCATATGCTTTGTTCACACTATCAAAGCATTTATTCCAACTCCGAGAGGCTTGCAAAAGTCCATAAATGGATCGCTAGAGCTTGCACACTTTGTTAGCACCCTTTGGATCGACAAAACCTTCTGGTTGCATCATATACAACTCTTCTTCCAGAAATCCATTCAGGAATGCAGTTTTGACATCCATCTGCCAAATTTCATAATCATAAAATGCGGCAATTGCTAACATGATTCGGACAGACTTAAGCATCGCTACGGATGAGAAAGTCTCATCGTAGTCAACTCCTTGAACTTGTCGAAAACCTTTCGCAACAAGTCGAGCTTTGTAGACAGTAACATTACCATCAGCGTCGGTCTTCTTCTTGAAGATCCATTTATTTTCTATGGCTTGCCGATCATCGGGCAAGTCCACCAAAGTCCACACTCAGTTCTCATGCATGGATCCCATCTCAGATTTCATGGCTTCAAGCCATTTCGCGTAATCTGGGCTCATCATCGCTTCCTCATAATTCGTAGGTTCACCATGGTCTAGTAACATGACTTCCAGAATAGGATTACCATACCACTCTAGTGCGGATCTTAATCTGGAAGACCTACGAGGTTTGGTAGTAACTTGATCTGAAGTTTCATGATCATCATCATTAGCTTCCTCACTAATTGGTGTAGGAATCACTGGAACTGATTTCTGTGATAAACTACTTTCCAATAAGGGAGAAGGTACAATTACCTCATCAAGTTCTACTTTCCTCCCACTCACTTCTTTCGAGAGAAACTCCTTCTCTAGAAAGGATCCATTCTTAGCAACAAATATTTTGCCTTCGGATCTGTGATAGAAGGTGTACCCAATAGTTTCCTTTGGGTATCCTATGAAGATGCACTTCTATGATTTGGGTTTGAGCTTATCAGGTTGAAGGTTTTTCACATAAGCATCGCAGCTCCAAACTTTAAGAAACGACAACTTTGGTTTCTTGCCAAACCACAGTTCATAAGGCGTCGTCTCAACGGATTTTGATGGTACCCTATTTAAAGTGAATGCAGTCGTCTCTAAAGCATAACCCCAAAACGATAGCGGTAAATCAGTAAGAGACATCATAGATCGCACCATATCCAATAAAGTACAGTTACAACGTTTAGACACACCATTTCTCTGTGGTGTTCCAGGTGGCATTAACTATGAAACTATCCCATGTTGTTTCAAATGAAGACCAAACTCGTAACTCAAATATTCTCCTCCACGATTAGATCGTGGAAACTTTATTTTCTTGTTATGATGATTTTCCAATTCACTCTGAAATTCTTTGAACTTTTCAAATGTTTCATACTTATGCTTCATTAAGTAGATATATCCATATCTGCTCAAATCATTTGTGAAGGTAAGAAAATAATGATACCCTCCACGAGCCCCAACACTCATTGGACCGCATCTATCAGTATGTATTATTTCCAATAAGTCAGTAGCTTGTTTCATTGCTCCGGAAACGGAGTTTTAGTCATCTTGCCCATAAGGGACTGTTCGCAAGCACCAAGTGATTCATAATCAAGTGATTCCAAAAGTCCATCGGCATGGAGTTTCTTCATGCGCTTTACACCGATATGACCCAAACGGCGGTGCCACAAATAAGTTGCACTATCATTATCAACTTTGCATCTTTTGGCTTCAATATTATGAATATGTGTATCATCACTATCAAGATTCAACAAAAATAGACCACTCAGCAAGGGTGCATGACCATAAAAGATATTGCTCATATAAATAGAACAACCATTATTCTCTGATTTAAATGAATAACCATCTCGCATTAAACAAGATCCAGATATAACGTTCATGCTCAACGCTGGCACCAAATAACAATTATTCAAGTCTAAAACTAATCCCGATGGTATATGTAGAGGTAGCGTGCCGACGGCGATCACATCAACCTTGGAACCATTTTCCACGCTCATCGTCACCTCGTCCTTAGCCAATCTTCGTTTAATCCATAGCCCTTGTTTCGAGTTGCAAATATGAGCAACAAAACCAGTATCAAATACACAGGCGCTACTACGAGCATTCGTAAGGTACACATCAATAACATGTATATCAAATATACCTACCTTTCAATTTTCCATCCTTCTTATCCGCCAAATACTTGGGGCAGTTCCGCTTCCAGTGACCAGTCCCTTTGTAGTAGAAGCACTCAGTTTCAGGCTTATGTCCAGACTTGGGCTTCTTCTCTTGAGTAGAAACTTTCTTGACGTTCTTCTTGAAGTTCCCCTTCTTCCCTTTGCCCTTTTTCTTTAAACTAGTGGTCTTGTTGACCATCAACACTTGATGCTCCTTCTTGATTTCTACCTCTGCCGCCTTTAGCATTGCGAAGAGCTTGGGAATAGTCTTGTTCATCCCTTGCATATTATAGTTCATCACGAAACCTTTATAGCTTGGTGGCAGTGATTGAAGAACTTTGTCAATAACACTATCATCGGCAAGATTAACTCCCAGCTGAGTCAAGTGGTTATGATACCCAGACATTCTGAGTATGTGTTCACTGACAGAATTATTCTCCTCCATTTTGCAGCTGTAGAACTTGTTTGAGACTTCATATCTCTCAACTCGGGCATTTGCTTGAAATATTAACTTCAATTCCTGGATCATCTCATATGCTCCATGACATTCAAAACGTCTTTGAAGTCCCGATTCTAAGTCGTAAAGCATGGCACACTGAACTATCGAGTAGTCATCAGCTTTGCTCTGCCAGACGTTCTTAACATCATCAGTAGCATCTGCAGCAGGCCTGGCACCCAGCGGTGCTTCCAGGATGTAATTCTTCTATGCAGCAATGAGGATAATCCTCAAGTTACGGACCCAGTCCATGTAGGAACTTAGCTTTCTCTAGGAACGCACTAAAATTCAAAGGAACGGTAGCACGGGCCATTGATCTACAATAACATAGACATGCAAAATAACTATCAGGACTAAGTTCATGATAAATGAAAGTTCAATTAATCATATTACTTAAGAACTCCCACCTAGATAGACATCCCTCTAGTCATCTAAATGATCACATGATCCAAATCAACTAAACCATGTCCGATCATCACGTGAGATGGGGTAGTTTTCAATGGTGAACATCACTATGTTGATCATATCTACTATATGATTCACGCTTGACCTTTCATTCTTACTGTTCCGAGGCCATATCTGCATATGCTAGGCTCGTCAAGTTTAACCCAGGTATTCCGCGTGTGCAAAACTGGCTTGCACCCGTTGTATGTGAACATAGAGCTTATCACACCCGATCATCACGTGGTGTCTCGACACGACGAACTGTAGCAACAGTGCATACTCGGGAAGAACACTTATACCTTGAAATTTAGTAAGGGATCATCTTATAATGCTACCAGCGTACTAAGCAAAATAAGATGCATAAAAAATAAACATCACATGCAATCAAAATATGTGACATGATATGGCCATCATCATCTTGTGCTCATGATCTCCATCACCAAAGCATCGTCATGATCTCCATCATCACCGGCGCGACACCTTGATCTCCATCGTAGCATCGTTGTCGTCTCGCCAACTATTATAACTACGACTATCGCTACCGCCTAGTGATAAAGTAAAACAATTACATGGTGTTTGCATTGCACAATAAAGCGACAACCATATGGCTCCTGCCAGTGGCCGATAACTTTGTTACAAAACATGATCATCTCATACAACAATTTATATCACATCATGCCTTGACCATATCACATCACAGCAAGCCCTGCAAAAACAAGTTAGACGTCCTCTACTTTGTTGTTGCAACTTTTACGTGGCTGCTATGGGCTTCTAGCAAGAACAGTTACCTACGCATCAAAACCACAACGATTTTTCGTCAAGTGTGCTATTTTAACCTTTTCAAGGATCGGTCTTACTCAAACTCGATTCAACTAAAGTTGCAGAAACAGACAACCGCCAGCCACCTTTGTGCAAAAGCATGTCGGTAGAACCAGTCTCATGAACGCGGTCATGTAATGTCGGTCCGGGCCGCTTCATCCAACAATACCGCTGAATCAAAGTAAGAGTTGGTGGTAAGCACTATGACTCTTATTGCCCACAACTCATTTATGTTCTACTCGTGCATATAATAACATCTACGCATACACCAGGCTCGGATGCCACTGTTGGGGAACGCAGTAATTTCAAAAAAAATCCTACGATCACGCAAGATCTATCTAGGAGATGCATAGCAATGATAGGGGAGAGTGTGTCCACGTACCCTCATAGACCGAAAGAGTAAGCGTTTTAGTAACGTGGTTGATGTAGTCAAACTTCTTCATGATCCAACTGATGGGGAACGTAGCAGAAATTCAAAATTTTCCTACGCATATCACCAAGATCTATCTATGGAGAGACCAGCAACGAGTAGAAAGGGAGAGGAGAGTTTGCATCTACATACCCTTGTAGATCGCTAAGCGGAAGCGTTCAAGTGAACGGGGTTGATGGAGTCGTACTCGTCGTGATTCAAATCACCGATGATCAAGTGCCGAACGGACGGCACCTCCGCGTTCAACACACGTACAGCCCGGTGACGTCTCCCACGCCTTGATCCAGCAAGGAGAGAGGGAGAGGTTGAGGAAGACTCCATCCAACAGCAGCACAACGGCGTGGTGGTGGTGGAGGAGCGTGGCAATCCCGCAGGGCTTCGCCGAGCACCTACGGGAGAGGAGATGTGTCACGGGAGGGAGAGGGAGGCAACCAAAGGCCTTAGGTCTGATTGCTCCTCCTTTTCCCCACTATATATAGGGCCAAGGGAGAGGGGGAGGCGCAGCCCTTGCCCCCTCCTCCAAGGGAGGGGTGCGGCTAAGGATGGGGAGGAGTCCATCCTCCCCAAGGCACCTCGGAGGTGCCTTCCCCCTTTAGGACTCTCCCTTTTTTTCCTTCTCTTGGCGCATGGGCCTCTAGGGGCTGGTGCCCTTGGCCCATGTAGGCCAAGGCGCACCCCCTACAGCCCATGTGGCCCCCCGGGGCAGGTGGCCCCACCCGGTGGGCCCCCGGGACCCTTCCGGTGGTCCCGGTACAATACCGATGACCCCGAAACTTGTCCCGATGGCCGAAACAGGACTTCCTATATATAAATCTTTACCTCCGGACCATTCCGGAACTCCTCGTGACGTCCGGGATCTCATCCGGGACTCCGAACAACATTCGGTAACCACATACAAGCTTCCTTTATAACCCTAGCGTCATCGAACCTTAAGTGTGTAGACCCTACGGGTTCGGGAGACATGCAGACATGACCGAGACGTTCTCCGGTCAATAACCAACAGCGGGATCTGGATACCCATGTTGGCTCCCACATGTTCCACGATGATCTCATCAGATGAACCACGATGTCAAGGACTCAATCGATCCCGTATACAATTCCCTTTGTCTAGCGGTATTTTACTTGCCCGAGATTCGATCGTCGGTATTCAATACCTTGTTCAATCTCGTTACCGGCAAGTCACTTTACTCGTTCCGTAACACATCATCCCGTGATCAACTCCTTGGTCACATTGCGCATATGATGATGTCCTACCGAGTGGGCCCAGAGATACCTCTCCGTTTACACGGAGTGACAAATTCCAGTCTCGATCCGCATAAAACAATAGATACTTTCGGAGATACCTGTAGTGCACCTTTATAGTCACCCAGTTACGTTGTGACGTTTGATACACCCAAAGCACTCCTACGGTATCCAGGAGTTACACGATCTCATGGTCAAAGGAAGAGATACTTGACATTGGCAAAGCTCTAGCAAACGAACTACACGATCTTTGTGCTAGTCTTAGGATTGGGTCTTGTCCATCACATCATTCTCCTAATGATGTGATCCCGTTATCAACGACATCCAATGTCCATAGCCAGGAAACCATGACTATCTGTTGATCACAACGAGCTAGTCTACTAGAGGCTCACTAGGGACATATTGTGGTCTATGTATTCACACGTGTATTACGATTTCCGGATAATACAGTTATAGCATGAATAAAAGACAATTATCATGAACAAGGAAATATAATAATAATACTTTTATTATTGCCTCTAGGGCATATTTCCAACAGTCTCCCACTTGCACTAGAGTCAATAATCTAGTTCACATCGCCATGTGATTAACACTCACAGGTCACATCGCCATGTGACTAATACCCAAGAGTTTACTAGAGTTAGTAGTCTAGTTCACATCACTATGTGATTAACACTCAATGAGTTTTATGTTTGATCATGTTGCTTGTGAGAGAGGTTTTAGTCAACGGGTCTGAACCTTTCAGATCCGTGTGTGCTTTACAAATCTCTATGTCATCTCCTAGATGCAGCTACCACGCTCTATTTGGAGCTATTCCAAACAACTGTTCTACTTGGAGCTATTCTAAATTATTGCTCCATTATATGTATCCGGTCTCTCTACTCAGAGCTATCCGGATAGGTGTTAAGCTTGCATCGACGTAACCTTTACGACGAACTCTTTTACCACCTCCATAATCGAGAAAAAAATTCCTTAGTCCACTAGTTACTAAGGATAACTTTGACCACTGTCCTGTGAGCCATTCTTGGATCACTCTTGTACCCCTTGACTGACTCATGGCAAGGCACACTTCAGGTGCGGTACACAGCATAGCATACTGAAGAGCCTACGTCTTAAGCATAGGGGACGACCTTCGTCCTTTCTCTCTATTCTGCCGTGGTCGAGCTTTAAGTCTTAACTTCATACCTTACAACTCAGGCAAGAACTTCTTCTTTGACTGATCTATCTTGAACACCTTCAAGATCATGTCAAGGTATGTGCTCATTTGAAAGTATTATTAAGCATTTTGATCTATCCTTATAGATCTCGATGCTCAATGTTCAAGTAGCTTAATCCAGGCTTTCCATTGAAAAACACTTTCAAAATAACCCTATATGCTTTCCAGAAATTCTACGTCATTTCTGATCAACATATACTCATCAGAAATTCTATAGTGCTCCCACTCACTTCTTTGGAAATACAAGTTTCTCATAAACTTTGTATAAATCCAAAATCTTTGATCATCTCATCAAAGCATACATTCCAACTCCGAGATGCTTACTCCAGTCCTTAAAAGGATCGCTGGAGCTAGCATACCTTTTAGCATCCTTAGGATTGACAAAACTTTTCTGATTGTATTGCATACAACCTTTCCTCACGAAAACCGGTAAGGAAACTCGTTTTGACATCCATCTGCCAGATTTCATCAATCATGCAGTAACTGCTAATCCAATTCCAACAGACTCTTAGCATCGCTACGAGTGAGAAAACCTCACCGTAATCAACTCCTTGAACTTGTCGGAAAATATCTTAGCGACAAGTCGAGCTTTCTTAATGGTAATTCTTACCATCATTGTCTGTCTTCCTTTTAAAATCCATCCGTACCCAATGGCCTTACGACCATCAAGTCATGGATCCGTTCTCGGATTTTATGGCCTCGAGCCATTTATCGGAATCCGGGCCCACCATCGCTTCTCCATAGCTCGTAGGTTCATTGTTGTCTAGCAACATGACCTTCAAGACAGGATCACCTTACCACTCTGAAGTAGTACGTGTCCTTGTCGTCCTACGAGGTTTGGTAGTGACTTGATCCGAAGTTTCATGATCAATATCACAAGCTTCCACTTCAATTGGTGTAGGTGCCACAGGAACAACTTCCTGTGCCCTGCCACACACTAGTTGAAGAGACGGTTCAATAACCTCATCAAGTCTCCACCATCCTCCCACTCAACTCTTTCGAGAGAAACTTTTCCTCGCGAAAGGACCTGATTCTAGAAACAATCCATATTGCTTTCGGATCTGAATTAGGAGGTATACCCAACTGTTTTGGGTGTCCTGTGAAGATGCATTTTATCCGCTTTGGGTTCGAGCTTAATCCTGAAACTTTTTCACATAAGCGTCGCAGCCTCAAACCTTTAAGAAACGACAACTTAGGTTTCTCTAAACCATAATTCATACGGTGTCATTTCAACGGAATTACGTGGTGCCCTATTTAAAGTGAATGTGGTTGTCTCTAATGCCTAACCCATGAACAATAGTGGTAATTCGATAAGAGACATCATGGTACGCACTATATCCAATAGGGTGCAACTATGATGTTCGGACACACCATCACATTATGGTGTTCCAGGCGGTATTAATTGTGAAACAATTTCCACAATGTCTTAATTGTGTGCTAAAACTCGTAACTCAGATATTCATCTCTATGATCATATCATAGACATTCTATCCTCTTGTCACGATGATCTTCAACTTTACTCTGAAATTACTTGAACCATTCAATAATTCAGACTTGTGTTTCATCAAGTAAATATATTCAACATCTACTCGAATCATCTGTGAAGTAAGATCATAACGATATTCACTGCATGCCTCAGCACTCATTGGATTGGACACATCAAAATGTGTTACTTTCAACAAGTTGCTATCTTGTTCCATCTTACTGAAAATGAGGCTTTTCAGTCATCTTGCCCATGTGGTATGATTTGCATATCTCAAGTGATTCAAAATCAAGTGAGTCCAAACGGTCCATTTGCATGGAGTTTCTTCATGCATACACACCAATAGACATGGTTTCGCATGTCTCAAACTTTTCAAAAACGAGTGAGTCCAAAGATCCATCAACATGGAGCTTCTTCATGCGTTTTATACCATTATGACTTACATGGCAGTGCCACAAGTAAGTGGTACTATCATTACTATCTTATATCTTTTGGCATGAAAATGTGTATCACTACGATCGAGATTCAATAAACCATTCCTTTAGGTGCAAGACCACTGAAGGTATTATTCAAATAAATAGAGTAACCATTATTCTCCTTAAATGAATAACCGTATTGCGATAGACATAATCCAATCATGTCTATGCTCAACGCAAACACCAATCTCGGTGGTAGAGGGAGCGTGCGATGCCTGATCGTATCAACCTTGGAAACACTTCCAATACATATCGTCAGCTCACCTTTAGCTAGTCTCCGTTTATGCCGTAGCTTTTATTTCGAGTTACTAACACTTAGCAACCGAACCGGTATCTTATACCCTGGTGCTACTAGGAGTACTAGTAAAGTACATATTAACACAATGTATATCCAATATACTTCTATCGACCTTGCCAGCCTTCTTATCTACCAAGTATCTAGGGTAATTCTGCTCTAGTGGTTGTTCCCCTTATTACAGAAGCACTTAGTCTCGGGTTTGGGTTTTACCTTGGGTTTCTTCACTAGAGCAGCAGCTGATTTGCCGTTTCATGAAGTATCCCTTCTTGCCCTTGCCCTTCTTGAAACTAGTGGTTTCACCAACCATCAACAATTGATGCTCCTTCTTGATTTCTACTTTCGCGGTGTCAAACATCGCGAATACCTCAAGGATCATCATATCTATCCCTGATATGTTATAGTTCATCACGAAGCTCTAACAGCTTGGTGGCAATGACTTTGGAGAACCATCACTGTCTTATCTGGAAGATCAACTCCCACTCGATTCAAATGATTGTTGTACTCAGACAATCTGAGCACAAGCTCAACAATTGAGCTTTTCTCCTTAGTTTGCAGGTTAAGAAAGTCATCGGAGGTCTTATACCTCTTGACATGGGCACGAGCCTGAAATCCCAATTTCAGCCCTCAAAACATCTCATATGTTTCACAACGTTTCGAAAACTTCTTTGGTGCCTCTACTTAAACCATTTAACTGAACTATCACGTAGTTATCAAAACGTGTATGTTCGATGTTCGAAACATCCACAAACGACGTTTGGGGTTCAGCACATTGAGTGGTGCATTAAGGACATGAGCTTTCTACTGATCGCATAATTGCTACTATCAACTTTCAACTATATTTTCTCTAGGAACATATCTAAACAGTAGAACTATAGCGTGAACTACGACATAATTTGCAAAAGGTCTTTTTGACTATGTTCAGGATAATTAAGTTCATCTTATGAACTCCCACTCAGATAGACATCCCTCTAGTCATCTAAGTGATTACATGATCCGAGTCAAACTAGGCCGTGTCCGATCATCACGTGAGACGGACTAGTCATCATCGGTGAACATCTTCATGTTGATCGTATCTACTATACGACTCATGCTCGACCTTTCGGTCTCCGTGTTCCGAGGCCATGTCTGCACATGCTAGGCTCGTCAAGTTAACCCTAAGTGTTTTCGCTGTGTAAAACTGTCTTACACCCGTTGTATGTGAACGTAAGAATCCATCACACCCGATCATCACGTGGTGCTTAGAAGCGACGAACTGTAGCAACGGTGCACAGTTAGGGGAGAACACTTCTTGAAATTTTGTAAGGGATCATCTTATTTACTACCGTCGTCCTAAGTAAACAAGATGCATAAACATAATAAACATCACATGCAATTATATAGTTGTGACATGATATGGCCAATATCATATAGCTCCATTGATCTCCATCTTCGGGGCTCCATGATCATCATCGTCACCGGCATGACACCATGATCTCCATCATCATGATCTCCATCATCGTGTCTTCATGAAGTTGTCACGCCAACGACTACTTCTACTTCTATGACTAACGCGTTTAGCAATAAAGTAAAGTAGTTTACATGGCGTTCTTCAATGACACGCAGGTCATACAAAAAATAAAGACAACTCCTATGGCTCCTGCCGGTTGTCATACTCATCGACATGCAAGTCGTGAATCCTATTACAAGAACATGATCAATCTCATACATCACATATATCATTCATCACATCCTTTTGGCCATATCACATCACATAGCATACCCTGCAAAAACAAGTTAGACGTCCTCTAATTGTTGTTGCATGTTTTACGTGGCTGCTATGGGTTTCTAGCAAGAACGTTTCTTACCTACGCAAGACCACAACGTGATATGCCAATTGCTATTTACCCTTCATAAGGACCCTTTTCATCGAATCCGTTCCGACTAAAGTGGGAGAGACTGGCACCCGCTAGCCACCTTATGCACCAAGTGCATGTCAATCGGTGGAACCTGTCTCACGTAAGAGTACGTGTAAGGTCGGTCCGGGCCGCTTCATCCCACAATACCATCGAAACAAGATTGGACTAGTAACGGTAAGCATATTGAACAACATCAACGCCCACAACTACTTTGTGTTCTACTCGTGCAAAGAATCTACGCAATAGACCTAGCTCATGATGCCACTGATGGGGAACGTAGCAGAAATTCAAAATTTTCCTACGCATATCACCAAGATCTATCTATGGAGAGACCAGCAACGAGTAGAAAGGGAGAGGAGAGTTTGCATCTACATACCCTTGTAGATCGCTAAGCGGAAGCGTTCAAGTGAACGGGGTTGATGGAGTCGTACTCGTCGTGATTCAAATCACCGATGATCAAGTGCCGAACGGACGGCACCTCCGCGTTCAACACACGTACAGCCCGGTGACGTCTCCCACGCCTTGATCCAGCAAGGAGAGAGGGAGAGGTTGAGGAAGACTCCATCCAACAGCAGCACAACGGCGTGGTGGTGGTGGAGGAGCGTGGCAATCCCGCAGGGCTTCGCCGAGCACCTACGGGAGAGGAGATGTGTCACGGGAGGGAGAGGGAGGCAACCAAAGGCCTTAGGTCTGATTGCTCCTCCTTTTCCCCACTATATATAGGGACAAGGGAGAGGGGGAGGCGCAGCCCTTGCCCCCTCCTCCAAGGGAGGGGTGCGGCTAAGGATGGGGAGGAGTCCATCCTCCCCAAGGCACCTCGGAGGTGCCTTCCCCCTTTAGGACTCTCCCTTTTTTTTCCTTCTCTTGGCGCATGGGCCTCTAGGGGCTGGTGCCCTTGGCCCATGTAGGCCAAGGCGCACCCCCTACAGCCCATGTGGCCCCCCGGGGCAGGTGGCCCCACCCGGTGGGCCCCCGGGACCCTTCCGGTGGTCCCGGTACAATACCGATGACCCCGAAACTTGTCCCGATGGCCGAAACAGGACTTCCTATATATAAATCTTTACCTCCGGACCATTCCGGAACTCCTCGTGACGTCCGGGATCTCATCCGGGACTCCGAACAACATTCGGTAACCACATACAAGCTTCCTTTATAACCCTAGCGTCATCGAACCTTAAGTGTGTAGACCCTACGGGTTCGGGAGACATGCAGACATGACCGAGACGTTCTCCGGTCAATAACCAACAGCGGGATCTGGATACCCATGTTGGCTCCCACATGTTCCACGATGATCTCATCAGATGAACCACGATGTCAAGGACTCAATCGATCCCGTATACAATTCCCTTTGTCTAGCGGTATTTTACTTGCCCGAGATTCGATCGTCGGTATTCAATACCTTGTTCAATCTCGTTACCGGCAAGTCACTTTACTCGTTCCGTAACACATCATCCCGTGATCAACTCCTTGGTCACATTGCGCATATGATGATGTCCTACCGAGTGGGCCCAGAGATACCTCTCCGTTTACACGGAGTGACAAATTCCAGTCTCGATCCGCATAAAACAATAGATACTTTCGGAGATACCTGTAGTGCACCTTTATAGTCACCCAGTTACGTTGTGACGTTTGATACACCCAAAGCACTCCTACGGTATCCAGGAGTTACACGATCTCATGGTCAAAGGAAGAGATACTTGACATTGGCAAAGCTCTAGCAAACGAACTACACGATCTTTGTGCTAGTCTTAGGATTGGGTCTTGTCCATCACATCATTCTCCTAATGATGTGATCCCGTTATCAACGACATCCAATGTCCATAGCCAGGAAACCATGACTATCTGTTGATCACAACGAGCTAGTCTACTAGAGGCTCACTAGGGACATATTGTGGTCTATGTATTCACACGTGTATTACGATTTCCGGATAATACAGTTATAGCATGAATAAAAGACAATTATCATGAACAAGGAAATATAATAATAATACTTTTATTATTGCCTCTAGGGCATATTTCCAACACCAACCGATCAAGTACCGAACGTACGGCACCTCCGCATTCAGCACACGTTCAGCTTGATGACGTCCCTCGTACTCTTGATCCAGTTGAGGCTGAGGGTGAGTTCCATCGGCATGATGGCGTGGCGATGGTGATGATGATGCTACCAGCGCAGGGCTTCGCCTAAGCTCTGCAACAGTATGATCGAGGTGTGTAACTGTGGAGCGGGGCACCGCACACGGCTAAAAGATCAACTTGTGTGTCTTTGGGGTGCCCCCCTCCCCCGTATATAAAGGAGGAGAGGAGGGGGCCGGCCGGCCACAAGGGGTGCGCCCAAGGGGGGATTCCAACTCCAATTAGGAGTAGGTTCCCCATTTCCTAGTCCAACTAGGAGAAGAAGGAAGGAGAGGGAGAGGGAGAGGGAAAGAGGGGCCGCGCCCCCCTCCCCTTGTCCTATCGGGACTCCCTTGGGGGTACGCCACCTCCTAGTGCGGCCCTCTCTCTCCCCTAAAGGCCCCCTAAGGCCCATTACTTCTCGCCGGGGGGGGGGGGGGTCGGTAACCCCCCGGCACTTTGGTTTTATCCGAAACTTCTCCGAAACACTTCCGGTCTCCGAACATAGTCGTCCAATATACCAATATTTATGTCTCGACCATTTCGAGACTCCTCGTCACGTCCGTGATCTCATCTGGGACTCCGAACTATCTTCAGTCATCAAAAACACATAACTCATAATACATATCGTCATCGAACGTTAAGCGTGCGGACCCTACGGGTTCAAGAACTATGTAGACATGACCAAGACACATCTACGTCAATAACCAATAGCGGAACCTGGATGCTCATATCGGCTCCTACATATTCTACGAAGATCTTTATCGGCCAAACCGCATAATAACATACGTTGTTCCCTTTGTCATCGGTATGTTATTTGCCCGAGATTCGACCATCGGTATCATTATACCTAGTTCAATCTTGTTACGGCAAGTCTCTTTACTTTTTCCGTAATACTTCATCCCGCAACTAACTCATTAGTTACAATGCTTGCAAGGCTTATAGTGATGAGCATTACCGAGAGGGCCCAGAGATACCTCTCTCAAACACGGAGTGGCAAATCCTAATCTCGATCTATGCCAACACAACAAACACCTTCGGAGACACCTGTAGAGCACCTTTATAATCACCCTTTTATGTTGTGATGTTTGGTAGCACACAAAGTGTTGGGGATATAACTATTAGGTATGACCTGCCCAGGAGACTGGGTTATACCTATGGCGATTCATCATATGAAGCCCACAAGGATGTTAAAGATGGCGGTTTAGTTAAGGGCCCAAGGCCCAAAGGCAACTTAAGGCCCGTAGGGATAAACCGCCATATATGTAAAGACTTGTATTATAAGGCATGAAAAAATAGTCACCGAGCCGAACACGTTGTCTATGAGCCGACCGGGACTCCGTGAGCCGCTGGGCGTCAACCTGTGTATATAAAGGGACGACCCGGTGGCGGTTCAGGACAAGAGAGAACAGATCGAAAGCTAGGTCAAGCAAACTCGCTCCCTGGTAATCGAGACATAAGCAATACCACCTCAAACTGGATTAGGCCTTTACCTTCACCGCAAGGGGCCAAACCAGTATAAACTATTGTGTCCTTTGTCCCGTTTAACCCCTTTAAGCTAACGTAGTTGTGATGGCTCTACGACTAGGTCCTTTCATGAGGACATCTGCCGTGAGTATTCCACGACAGTTGGCGCCCACCATGGGGCCAGCGCATGGTGGTTTCGAGTTCTTGAAGGGCATCTCGAAGGGATCAAGGGATACATTGTGGGTCGGATGACCAAGAGTCGCCGCGGCAAGCTCTACATTGACGATGGGGTCCCCTTCAACGGAATCCACGTCTTCATCGGCAAGATCGATGAGCCGAGCCCTGAACCGGACATCTGCACCGACATCATCGAGACAGCTCAGCGTGCAAGACCCGCTCGGACTCAGGCCGCCATGAAGCATGCCTTCGTGGGATGCATCCATGGAGCGGAATTTGATGAAGGATCTATGTCTAGCGGTGAGACGATCATCTACTCTTATGGTGAGTCATCCATGGGCGACACCAATTCGTTGTATCAACTGCAAGATGGCGGGCTCGGGGGCTATTCCGATGGCGACAGTATTCCGGACCCTTATGAGCCGCCGAATAGAGTCGGGATCTTCATGGCTGGTACGCAGCCTGGGCAAAATTCCTCAATCGCAACAGCTATGACTTCCGGGCCAGCAGCGGTGACGGCAGCCGAAGCAGGAGGCCCTGTGCGCCCGCCGGCTTAGGTTTTGATGGATCTAATGGATAAACTGATGGATCTGTTGACAGTCGTGGTCAACCCGGCGAATCAAGCTCGGCATGATGCGGAGGTGGCAAAGTTACGAGATGAGGTAGCGCTAGCTAAGGAAGACCTGGTGGCGGAGGACGTTGGGATAGCTGCAGAGTAGGCTGCTCTGGATGCTCAGGCTCAACGGATTTAGTCAGAAGCTTTCCGGCTTACGATGGATCAAAACGCTTCAAATGAAATCATGAGGAGGAGGCACCAGACTCGTCTGCCTCCTGGTTACGAGGCTAGAAACCTCTTCTGCATGCCGGAGCGGGGACCAGTAACCCGCCGGAGATAAATCAGGCTGCGGTGCCTGGAGTCAGAATGCTGGTTCAACCACGTGTGATGGAACCCCCTCGCCTGAATACTGCTCCGCCTCAGCATGTACCAACACCACCAGGTCATCATTCCAATCCTTTGGAGAACATGTTCGCTGTGGCAGTGCGATTGACGGCTCTCCCGATGGACAGCGATTCTCAGCGGCGGCTGAAACACGACGGGTCAGAGAACTTCTTTAGATGGCATTGGTGCAGCAGGAGGCATATTCTTACAGACGAGACAGGATTCACTCAACCCCTCGCCAAAGCCGGAGTTATAGCAGGCACATGGATTCACCAGCCGTTTCAAGCAACGCCTAGCGCCATGCCCAGCCACGAGGGCATGACCCGGCATGTGATGGATCTCATAACATGGTCGATCAGGATAGAGTGCATCAAGAAGCTGAGCAGGCGGCTCAGCGGGCGGATCAACAGCCCCTTCCGGTCTATCCAACCACTTCAGTTGAGGCAGGCGTGACATCCAGATCTACAGGTGTGCCCTGTTTGGTGCCGGCTCTACGTAATGAGAGTTTTCCCAATGATTTCAAAGGACCTCGTATAGTGCCTAATTACATAGCCGACTTACCCCCTGAGGCGTGGATTGAGAGTTACGAGATGGCCATGGAACTACTGGAAGTCAGTGACGCCGCATGTGCTAAATACTTCACCATGACGCTGGATGGAACGGCTCGTACTTGGTTAAAGGGGTTGCCGGCTACTTCCATCGGGTCATGGGCTGAGTTAAAAGCCCGGTTCATTCAGAACTTCAAAGATACGTGCAAACAGCCCATGTAGATTGTGGACTTGGCTACTTGCACTCAAGAGGAGGGCGAATCAACAACTCATTAGGTGCGCCGGGTCAAAGCTATCATACATTCATCTGATAACATGAATGTCGGCTGTGCGGTCTTAATGTTGGAGAAAAATTGCCGTTTTTTGCCTCTTAAACAGAAGCTGGGTGGCTCAAGCGCGATTGTAATGATATGGGGCAGCTGATGGCGGCTCTAATCAAATATGCCGACTCTGATAGTACCAAGGACCCCGAGCCTGACGATGAAAAGACAGGGAAGGGAAAAAAGAACGGCAACACCAAGGGTTAGCAGCATAACCCGATGAATCATGGGGGGCAACGGTAAACGCAAAGGCTGATGGTAACTCGGAGTTTGTAGCTCACACCAATGCACATGGCAATAATCAGCATCGTAAGGGGAGTCCACCTCCTCGGCCCAATGGATCAAATCCTACTCTTGAGCAGTTGCTGAATGAGCCCTGTCCGAAGCATGGCACGCAGGAGAAACTAGCTACTCACCTTTGGAAGGATTGTTCCATTATGAGGGCTTTCAAATATTCTGACTCGTTTCACAACAATCATGACCCTGGCGGCGGCTCAGGCGGCGGCGGTCCTCATGGCCCGGGTTATGGAGGTGGCGGTTCTAATTCCGGCTTCCAGGGCCACCAAGGTAATCAGGGCGGTTTTAATCAAGGTAATCAGGGTGGTTACAATCAACAATCTGGCCAGGGGGGTCAGCAGCAGCAGCAATCTGGATATTAGAGTCACCCAAAGCAGTTGAATAGTGGACAGTATCATGTGTTCACCATGAGTTTGTGCAAGCGGGACCAGAAGCTTCATAAGAGGGCTGTGAACACCGTCGAACCGGCCGTTCCTCATTACTTACGATGGTCTGAGCAGCCTATAATGTGGAGTCGAGCGGATCACCCGCCCCAGGTTGATAATCCAGATCACCTGGCTTTGGTGGTGGCTCCTCAAGTGGGTGGATACAAATTCTCCAAGGTACTCATGGATGGAGGTAGTAGCATTAATATCCTTTATTATGAGATTTTCCGTCGCATAGGGTTAACTGGTAAAAATCTTAAGACATCCAATACTGTTTTCCATGGAGTGGTGCCTGGTAAGTCGACATACCCTGTAGGCAAGATTGAGCTGGAAGTGGCCTTTGGAGATGAGCATGATTCCAGGGATGAGAAGTTGACTTTTGAAGTGGTCAAGATCAGGAGCCCGTACCACACTCTGTTTGGGCGGCCGGCTTATGCCAAATTCATGGCATGGCCGTGTTATGTTTATCTACAGTTCAAGATGTCGGGTTACAAAGGGACTATCACAGTGAATGGGAGTCAGAAGATAGCTTTGGAGTGCGAAGAAGGTGATGCTGCTTATGCTGAGTTTGTATGTGCGGCAGAGGAATTGAAATTCTACAAGGATAATGTTGACCCGGCTGATATGACATCTTTGAAAAAAATAACTACAGAGCATGATCCAGTTTTGAAGTTTAAGTCGGTTGATGATACCAAGCGAGTTGACTTTGTTCCTGGCGACTCATCCAAGTAGTTTATTATCAGCGCTAAGCTGGACCCTAAATAGGAAAGCGCGCTCATCGAGTTCATCCGTGAGAACCGGGACATCTTTGCATGGAAACCTTCTGACATGCCGGGTGTACCGACGGAACTCGCTGAGCACACCCTCAATATTGATCCGAAATTCAAGCCCGTCAGGCAATTTCTTCGTCGCTTCAATGAGGAGAGGTGTAAGGCCATTTGTGAAGAGGTGGCCCAGCTCTTGGCAGCTAGGTTCATCACTGAAGTCTTTCATCCAGAGTGGTTGGCTAACCTGGTGCTAGTGCTCAAGAAGAATGGCACTTGGCACATGTGTGTGGATTACACGGACTTAAACAAGGCTTGTCAGGTTGATCCTTTTGCTCTCCCTCGTATTGATCAAAACATTGATGCTACGGCGGGTTGTGAGCATTTGAGTTTTTTGGATGCTTATTCTGGTTATCATCAGATCAAGATGGCAGTCAAGGACCAGGAAAAGACATCTTTCATTACTCCCTTCGGAGCCTTCTGCTATGTATCTATGCCTTTTGGGCTCAAGAGTGCCCAGGCGACTTATCAGCAATGTGTGCAGAATTGTCTTCACAGTCAGATTGGGCACAATGTCCATGCCTATGTGGACGATATTGTGGTGAAATCCAGAGAGAAGGAAACTTTGATAGACGATTTAAGGGAGACCTTTGACAACCTCCGGGTCTACAATATGATGCTTAACCTGGCCAAGTGTGTCTTTGGTGTGCCGGCAGGCAAGCTTTTGGGGTTTCTGGTTTCTAACAGAGGCATAGAGGCCCGGAGAAGATCAAGGCCATTACCTCCTTGGCAATGCCGGTGTGTATCAATGATGTTCAGCATCTGGCGGGTCATATGGCTGCCTTAAGCCGGTTCATAAGCCGGTTGGGTGAGAAGGTCATACCGTTGTATCAGATGAGGAAGAAAACAGATAACTTCGTCTGGAGTGATGTTGCTAACAACGCGTTTGAAGACTTGAAGAGGCAGCTAGGTGAGTTGCCAGTCCTTGCTGCTCCCATTGATAAAGAGCCATTATTGTTATATGTGGCTGCTAACACCCGTGCCGTCAGCGTGGCCATCGTGGTGGAACGGAAGGAGGCCGGCAAGGAGTATCTGGTTCAACGGCCGGTTTATTATATCAGTGAAGTGCTTATTGAGTCCAAGAAGAGATATCCACATTGGCAGAAGCACGTTTATGGGGTGTTCATGACCAGCCGAAAGCTTAAGCAATATTTTCTGGGCCATCCCGTCACTGTGGTCAGTTCTGCTCCTTTAGGAATTAGTTTTAGACCTAAATAATTGTTATTCTGTGCCAACGTTGAGCATGAACATTATATCTGGATCTTGTTTGATGCGAGACGGTTATTCATTTAAATAAGAGAATAATGGTTGTTCTATTTATATGAGTAATATCTTTTATGGTCATGCACACTTACAGAGTGGTCTATTTTTATTAAATCTCGATAGTAGTGATACACATATTCATAATGTTGAAGCCAAAAGATGCAGAGTTAATAATGATAGTGCAAATTATTTGTGGCCCTGGCGTTTAGGTCATATCGGTGTAAAGCGCATGAAGAAACTCCATACTGATGGACTTTTGGAATCACTTGATTATGAATCACTTCGTACTTGCGAACCGTGCCTCATGGGAAAGATGACTAAAATGCCGTTCTCCGGAACTATGGAGCGAGCAACTGATTTGTTAGAAATCATACATACCGATGTATGTGGTCCAATGAACGTCGAAGCTCATGGCGGGTATCATTATTTTCTCACCTTCACAAATGATTTGAGCAGATATGGGTATATCTACTTGATGAAACACAAGTCTGAAACATTTGAAAAGTTCAAAGAATTTCAGAGTGAAGTAGAAAATCATCGTAACAAGAAAATAAAATTTCTACGATCTGATCGTGGAGGAGAATATTTGAGTTACGAGTTTGGTTTACATTTGAAACAATGCGGAATAGTTTCGCAACTCACGCCACCCGGAACACCACAACGAAATGGTGTGTCCGAACGTCGTAATCGTACTTTACTAGATATGGTACGATCTATGATGTCTCTTACTGATTTACCGCTATCATTTTGGGGTTACGCTTTAGAGACGGCCGCATTCACGTTAAATAGAGCACCATCAAAATCCGTTGAGACGACGCCTTATGAACTGTCGTTTGGCAAGAAACCAAAGTTATCGTTTCTTAAAGTTTGGGGCTGCGATGCTTATGTGAAGAAACTTCAACCAGATAAGCTCGTACCCAAATCGGAGAAATGTGTCTTCATAGGATACCCAAAAGAGATAATTGGGTACACATTCTATCATAGATCTGAGGGCATGATTTTCGTTGCTAAATTCGGATCCTTTCTAGAGAAGGAGTTTGTCTCGAAAGAAGTGAGTGGGAGGAAAGTAGAACTTGATGAGGTAACTGTACCTGCTCCCTTGTTGGAAAGTAGTTCATCACAAGAACCGCTTCCTGTGACAACTACACCAATTAGTGATGAAGCTAATGATATTGATCATGAATCTTCAGATCAAGTTTCTACTGAACCTCGTAGGTCTACTAGAGTAAGATCCGCACCAGAGTGGTACGGTAATCCTGTTCTGAAAGTCATGTTACTTGACCATGGCGAACCTACGAACTATGAGGAAGCGATGATGAGCCCAGATTCCGCAAAATGGCTTGAAGCCATGAAATCTGAGATAGGATCCATGTATGAGAACAAAGTATGGACTTTGGTTGACTTTCCCGATGATCGGCAAGCCATCAAGAATAAATGGATCTTCAAGAAGAAGACTGACGCTGATGGTAATATAACTGTCTACAAAGCTCGACTTGTTGCAAAAGGTTTTCAACAAGTTCAAGGGGTTGACTATGATGATACTTTCTCACCCGTAGCAATGCTTAAATCTGTCCGAATCATGTTAGCAATTGCCGCATTTTATGATTATGAAATTTGGCCAATGGATGTAAAAACTGCATTCCTGAATGGATTTCTGGAAGAAGAGTTGTATATGATGCAACCGGAAGGTTTTGTCAATCCAAAAGGTGCTAACAAAGTGTGCAAACTCCAGCAATCCATTTATGGACTGGTGCAAGCATCTCGGAGTTGGAATAAACGCTTTGATAGTGTGATCAAAGCTTATGGTTTTATACAGACTTTTGGAGAAGCCTGTATTTACAAGAAAGTGAGTGGGAGCTCTGTAGCATTTCTGATATTATATGTAGATGACATATTGTTAATTGGAAATGATATAGAATTTCTGGATAGCATAAAGGGATACTTGAATAAAAGTTTTTCAATGAAAGACCTCGGAGAAGCTGCTTACATATTGGGCATCAAGATCTATAGAGATAGATCAAGACGTTTAATTGGACTTTCACAAAGCACATACCTTGATAAAGTTTTGAAAAAGTTCAAAATGGATCAGGCAAAGAAAGGGTTCTTGCCTGTATTACAAGGTGTGAAGTTGAGTCAGACTCAATGCCCGACCACAGCAGAAGATAGAGAGAAAATGAAAGATGTTCCCTATGCTTCAGCCATAGGCTCTATCATGTATGCAATGCTGTGTACTAGACCTGATGTATGCTTAGCAATAAGTTTAGCAGGGAGGTACCAAAGTAATCCAGGAGTGGATCACTGGACAGCGGTCAAGAACATCCTGAAATACCTGAAAAGGACTAAGGATATGTTTCTCATTTATGGAGGTGACAAAGAGCTAGTCGTAAATGGTTACGCCGATGCAAGCTTTGACACTGATCCGGACGATTCTAAATCGCAAACCGGATACGTGTTTTTATTAAACGGTGGAGCTGTAAGTTGGTGCAGTTCTAAACAAAGCGTCGTGGCGGGATCTACATGCGAAGCGGAGTACATAGTTGCTTTGGAAGCAGCAAATGAAGGAGTCTAGATGAAGGAGTTCATTTCCGATCTAGGTGTCATACCTAGTGCATCGGGACCAATGAAGATCTTCTGTGACAATACTGGTGCAATTGCCTTGGCAAAGGAATCCAGATTTCACAAGGGGACCAAGCACATCAAGAGACGCTTCAATTCCATCCGGGACCAAATCCAGGTGGGAGACATAGAGATTTGCAAGATACATACGGATCTGAATGTAGCAGACCCGTTAACTAAGCCTCTTCCACGAGCAAAACATGATCAGCACCAAGACTCCATGGGTGTTAGAATCATTACTGTGTAATCTAGATTATTGACTCTAGTGCAAGTGGGAGACTGAAGGAAATATGCCCTAGAGGCAATAATAAAGTTATTATTTATTTCCTCATATCATGATAAATGTTTATTATTCATGCTAGAATTGTATTAACCGGAAACATGATACATGTGTGAATACATAGACAAACTTAATGTCACTAGTATGCCTCTACCTGACTAGCTCATTAATCAAAGATGCTTATGTTTCTTAACCATAGACATGTGTTGTCATTTGATTAAAGAGATCACATCATTAGGAGAATGATGTGATTGACTTGACCCATTCCGTTAGCCTAGCACTTGATCGTTTAGTATGTTGCTATTGCTTTCTTCATGACTTATACAAAGTTCCTACAACTATGAGATTATGCAACTCCCATTTACCGGAGGAACACTTTGTGTGCTACCAAATGTCACAACGTAACTGGGTGATTATAAAGGAGATCTACAGGTGTCTCCAAAGATAGATGTTGAGTTGGCGTATTTCGAGATTAGGTTTTGTCAGTTCGATTGTCGGAGAGGTATCTCTGGGCCCTCTCGGTAATGCACATCACTATATGCCTTGCAAGCAATGTGGCCAATGAGTTGGTTACGGAATGATGCATTACGTAACGAGTAAAGAGACTTGCCGGTAACGAGATTGAACTAGGTATTGGATACCGACGATCGAATCTCAGGCAAGTAACATACCGATGACAAAGGGAACAACAATGTTGTTATGCGGTTTGACCGATAAAGATCTTCGTAGAATATGTAGGAGCCAATATGAGCATCCAGGTTCCGCTATTGGTTATTGACCGGAAACTGTTCTAGGTCATGTCTGCATAGTTCTCGAACCCGTAGGGTCCGCACGCTTAAAGTTACGATGACAGTTTCATTATGAGTTTATATGTTTTGATGTACTGAAGGTTGTTCGGAGTCCCGGATGTGATCACGGACATGACGAGGAGTCTCGAAATGGTCGAGACATAAAGATTAATATATTGGAAGCCTATATTTGGATATCAGAATTGTTCCGGGAGAAATCGGGATTTTTCCGGAGTACCGGGGGTTACCGGAACCCCCCCCCCCCGGGGGGGGGGGGGGTTAATGGGCCTACATGGGCCCTAAGGGAGAAGAGGAGGGCCGGCCAGGGCAGGCCGCCCCCCTAGTCCGAATAGGACAAGAAAGGGGGGGCGGCGCCCCCCTTTCCTCTTTCCCCCTTCCCCTTTCCTTCTCCTACAAGGCAAGAGGGGGGAGTCCTACTCCCGGTGGGAGTAGGACTCCTCCAGGCGCACCCCTAGGGGCCGGCTGCACCTCCCCCCTCCCTCCTTTATATACGGGGGCAGGGGGCACCCCATGACACACAAGTTGATCTTCGTGATCGTTCCTTAGCCGTGTGCGGTGCCCCCCTCCACCATATTCCACCTCGATCACATTGTTGCGGTGCTTAGGCGAAGCCCTGCATCGGTAGAACATCATCATCGTCACCACGCTGTCGTGCTGATGGAAATCATCCCCGACACCTTGCTGGATCGGAGTCCGGGGATTGTCATCGAGCTGAACGTGTGCTGAACTCGGAGGTGCCGTACGTTCGGTGCTTGGATCGGTCGGATCGTGAAGACGTACAACTACATCAACTGCGTTGTCATAACGCTTCCGCTTTCGGTCTACGAGGGTACGTGGACACACTCTCCCCTCCCGTTACTATGCATCACCATGATCTTGCGTGTGCGTAGGAAATTTTTTGAAATTACTATGTTCCCCAACACGAATCATAGCTTAACCCCTTTTGGCCGGGTTCCTGGTCGTATTCGAACCATAGTCGTAAACACTTTGATCATTAGGGGGCTTGATCGTATTCGAGTTATAGCTTAACCCCTTTTGGTCCGGCTCATGATCGTATTTGAATCATAGCCGTTAAACTATTTGATCATTGGGGGCTTGATCGTATTCGAATCATGTCTATTAACCCCTTTGGTCCGGCTTCCTGGTCGTATTCGAACCATAGCCGTAAACACTTAGATCACTTGGGGGCTAGATAATATTCGAATCACAGCTATTAACCGCTCTTGGTCCGGCTCATGATCGTATTTGAATCATAGCCGTTACAAACTTTGGTCACTGGGGGGCTTCCTGATCGTATTCGAATCATAGTTGTTGGTACCCCTTTTATCGGCGCAATGCCAAAAATCATTCGGGGGCTTCCTGATCGTATTTGAATCATAGCTCTTAACCCTTATGGTCCGGTTTCCTGCTCGTATTCGAAGCATAGCCTCGCCTTTTGACATTTGGCTTGATTTTTTGAAGATTTTTTCTGATTCTTCTTGATACTATTTTACCTTTTGGTTAAAGTGATTTCGGCCATGTAGCCTTCGATCCTACAGCTCATATTTGAAGCTTACCCATGGTTTATATTACCCGGCTTAATAAGAGGCGACAAGTCGCCCGTACATGATGATATCCAACACTTGGACATATTGTCTTCTAAAGCTTTGGGTGTTCACCCTTACTGCACAGGTATGGTAAAACCGGCAGCACAGTTCAATATCATAGGTATGATATTGTCATTATTATATTCAAACTCTGGTTCAACCGGCCTTATCTATAGCTGTTGAAGCATCAGTGGTTATATGCAAGGTATTATGACCCGCCCTGCAGTAAACCGCCACGGGGTCTTGTGATCTATTTGTGTGCAGGATAATTCAAAATCTTCCTCTGTACCAGTCAAATATCATGATAAGCATTAAGAAGATAATTATAAGGTGGCGGCTTAACAGTGTTGAGCACAACACAAAACATGCACGATGGCACGACAGAGCAAAGTTATTGCTACCCTATTACATGACTCCATGAGTCCAAATGATTAACTATTTTTCAAGGTCACAAATATAAACCGCCTAGCGTATCAATCTTCCTGACTCTGCTGGCCTGAGGCTTCTGGATCATCCCTCTCCGCTTCTTCGTCCTGTTCTACTTCCTGGAAGGTTAGGGATGACCAGTCAATGCTACTTAAAGATTGGAATTCAGCTTCATCATCAATGAAATCGGTCGGGTCAACTTCAGGAGCGAAAGTGTGCTTACGAATTGGAGGTATCAGCACTTTGTAAGATGGTGTCGGCATCTTCTAGTTTTCCAAGTCATAGGCCGACTGATATCTGGACAGATCACTTCATTGGCAATCAGGCTAGCCAGGGGACGGATGTCCTTCACACAGGCGGCAAAGTCCTTCTTGTCAAACGGGGTGCCATCTTCTTTCAAGCTCGGGTACCCGGTTGATATATCAGCCGGGTCTAGCTCTAGCAGCCAAGCTTTGGCCCGGCTTAAAGTTGTTAGAGCTCCGGCTCTCGCAGATGATCTCTTCATCTCACTAAACCTCTGAGGCAGCACAAAAAGCTTCCTCAACACATCAACTAAGAGTGTCGGTGCTTGGTTTGATGGAGAAATTGTGGCCAATGCGCGTTGAGCCCCAATATAAAGTTGCTCCACCAGTGTGTAAACCGCCTTCAGCTTCACAAGCATGTCTTGGTTGAGATTGGTGCTCCTGGGCCTGCATAATAATCATGGATGAGTTAAAGGCAGTTCATATTATCAAGGAGGATATTCAAATTTGATAATCATAAGGTGACTTACCAAAGATAACAGAAACCATTTGAGACACCTGGCGTTTTTAGCCGGTGAGTTCAGTGGTCGCTTCCTGGAGAGCCGCCTCCGCTTTCTCAGCCCGTTGTGTCAAGGCTATCTTTTCTTCATCCTAGGCGTTTTTCTCAATGTTAAAGACAATTTTCAGCTTTTCTGTTTCAGTTACACTAAATTCAAATTTTGAGTTCACCCTCCGGGTCTCAGTTTCTTGCAGCTCTAAGCGATTCTTCAAGTCCGGCAGCTCTGACTGTAGTTGAGCAGTGGTGGTCTATACATAAACCGGATCAAAATCATAATTCAATATTATTTCAAAATATTAAGTCCCAAGCCTTTTGCAAGCAACAACACTTGGCACTTGGGGGCTAATGTCTGCCAAAAGCTTTATTCATGTGGCAGCTTATGTGAATAAGTCCCAAGCACTATGCGAGCAAGAGTACTTGGCACTTGGGACTAATGCATATCGTTGTTGGGAGCTACACAAGATTCTATCAAAGGATATTACTTATGTTCATGGTTCATCTAAGTCTACAGCATGTTCATCATAAACAGTAGACTTGGGGGCTGACAGGATGTGCATAGCTCAATAAAAGAAGAATTCATACCTCAAATTTTTGGTGCATCTGCTTCACCATGTCAACTTCAAGCTCACGGCTGTTGTGTGGTTGACTGAGAAACCCAGAGTATATTTCACCAATGCTTAGTTGAGAATAATTGGCGACATCAAATCTCACTCTGCGCTATTCAGCATGCTCTTCCTTGGCAGAATGCTTGGCCAGGACAGTGGGCCTTCCCGATTCTTTAAAGCCGGTGTTGGTGATAACCACATCATCATCTTGAATATCAGCCGTCTTCACTAGACTTGAGACCTCAGGATTTAAAGGGTCATCATTGGCTCGCTCCATAGGAGGGTCAGAAGTTACTGGCGGGTCATCAAGAGTCGGCTCTAAAGGTGGCGGAACAGAGTCTTCAGGAGCTATTGTTCATTGCTCCGGTTCACTAACTCTTGGGTCTTCGGCCGACTTATTCATCTTTACCCTCTTGCTGGGCTTAGCTTTTCCACTACATGAGTCATAAAAGTCAGTATGAGTATAAAGGGATCATAATGAGTAAAATGATAAGTAAATCAATGTTACCCAGGAGCAGTCTTGAAAGTCGGCAGATTAGATTGAATTGAGTCGCCGGAAGAGGAGGGAGATGTTTCCTGATAATTTGAGTCGAAAGAATTGAGTGGTTGATGAGTGAGACCCACCAAAGGATAAAAAGAGTTTAAGTCGTGGGTGACCTCATTTCGACGCTTTCTCGGAGTGTTTGGTAAGCCGAAGGATAGTTCTGCATCCTTGCTGGTCCGAGTCTGTCACCGACTCTCATGCTGCTATTGCTTCAAAAGAAAATGAGGATCCAGATGAGCTAAGGGGTGTGAAAAGCTTACTTTCCGGGTTACTTTTGAATTCTTTGTCTTGGCGAGGGCTTGGAGTCGGAGGAAATGATAGTTACCTCTTCTTCAACCGCCTGACTCGTTCCCGTGTCATCCTGATGATAGTCAGTGTCAATAAGATAATTGAAAAAGGAGCCAAGAGAATCAAGGGCTACCTCTAACTCAGAGGTGTCGTCCAGTTGAAGCAATTCATAAGCGCTAGGCTTTTTTCCCTTCTTCTTCTTCTTGGTGGTCTTCTTGGCGGCTTTCTTGGCCTTCCTGGCCTTCTTGGTAGCTTCATGGTCATATTCTATTTTCCAAAAATCGTCATCAGCCTGTGAAAGTTATCAAGGTTGAGCTAAAACAAAGTGTTCAAGAATAAAGGCAAAATAAAGGGTTTGGCGGCTTACCCCTGGTGTCGGGTTAGACTTGCAGAAAGGGCTCAGGCCCACCTTGCTGCAGTCTGATGGGCTTTCATGTAGAAGAGACATCGTCATCTCATTGATGGCGTCGTCAGTTAAGTCATCAGAGTTGTGGCACAGAGGATCCTTTTTATCACCCGTGTAAGTACACATTAAACCAGAGTGGCGGCATAAGGGGATGACCCGCCATGCAACCCAACACCGGACTAAGTTAATGCCGGTTAGGTCGTTCCCCAATAGAGCTTTAACCTTGCCAATGGTAGGGGCGAGTTTCTTGCATTCAATTGTTGTAAGCTTGTCCGGCAGAGGGTGATTTGATTCAAGACGCAGGGCGCGAAAGCCGGGCAGTTGGTTCTCGTCAGCCGGAGAAGTATCCTTGCAGTAGAACCATGTTTGGTTCCAATCCTTGGGATGACTCGGCAGATGAGCATAAGGATGTTGGAAATATGCCCTAGAGGCAATAATAAAAGGATTATTGTTATATTTCCCTGTTCATGATAATTGTCTTTTATTCATGCTATAATTGTATTATCCGAAAATCGTAATACACGTGTGAATACATAGACCACAATACGTCCCTAGTAAGCCTCTAGTTGACTAGCTCGTTGGTCAACAGATAGTCATGGTTTCCTGACTATGGACATTAGATGTCGTTGACAACGGGATCACATCATTAGGAGAATGATGTGATGGACAAGACCCAATCCTAAGCATAGCACAAAGATCATGTAGTTCGTTTTGCTAGAGCTTTTCCAATGTCAAGTATCTCTTCCTTAGACCATGAGATCGTGTAACTCCCGGATACCGTAGGAGTGCTTTGGGTGTACCAAACGTCACAATGTAACTGGGTGACTGTAAAGGTGCACTACAGGTATCTCCGAAAGTGTTTGTTGGGTTGACACAGATCGAGATTGGGATTTGTCACTCCGTGTTACGGAGAGGTATCACTGGGCCCACTCGGTAGTGCATCATCATAATGAGCTCAAAGTGACCAAGTGTCTGGTCACGGGATCATGCATTACGGTACGAGTAAAGTGACTTGCCGGTAACGAGACTGAACGAGGTATTGGGATACCGACGATCGAGTCTCGGGCAAGTAACATACCGTCTGACAAAGGGAATAGCATACGGGGTTGCTTGAACCCTCGACATCGTGGTTCATCCGATGAGATCATCGAGGAGTATGTGGGAACCAACATGGGTATCCAGATCCCGCTGTTGGTTATTGACCGGAGAGCCGTCTCGGTCATGTCTTCATGTCTCCCGAACCCGTAGGGTCTACACACTTAAGGTTCGGTGACGCTAGGGTTATTAGGAAGACTTGTATGTGATTACCGAATGTTGTTCGGAGTCCCGGATGAGATCCCGAACGTCAGGAGGAGTTCCGGAATGGTCCAGAGGTGAAAATTTATATATGGGAAGTTGTCATACGGACACCGGAAAGTTTCGGGGGCATATCGATATTGTACTAGGGCCACCGGAGGGGTTCCGGGGGTCCACCGGGAGGGGCCACCCCTTTTGGAGGGCCACATGAGCCGCAAGGGGCAGGGAACCAGCCCCTGGTGGGCTGGGCGCCCCCCCCCTTGGGCCCATGCGCCTAGGGTTGGGGGGGAACCCTAGTGGGGGCGCCCCCCTTGCTTGGGGGCAAGCCCCCCTCCCTGGCCGCCCCCCCCCCCTCTAGATCTCATCTAGAGGGGGCCGGCCCCCTTCCCCCTTCCCCTATAAATAGAGGAGCGAGGGGAGGGCTGAACACCTGATCCAAGGCGCAGCCCCTCCCCTCCCCAACACCTCTCCTCCTCCGTTAAGTGCTTGGCGAAGCCCTGTCGGAGTACTGCCTCTCCACCAACACCACGCCGTCGTGCTGCTGCTGGAGCCTTCTTCCTCAACCTCTCCTTCCCCCTTGCTGGATCAAGAAGGAGGAGACGTCGTCTGTTCCGTACGTGTGTTGAACGTAGAGGTGTTGTCCGTTCAGCACTTGGTCATCGGTGATTTGGATCACGGCGAGTACGACTCCATCATCCCCGTTCCCTTGAACGCTTCCGCGCGCGATCTACAAAGTGGTATGTAGATGCAATCTCTCTCCCATGACTCATTGCTTAGATGAACTCATAGATGGATCTTGGTGAAACCGTAGGAAAAAATTTAATTTTCTGCAACGTTCCCCAACAGTGGCATCATGAGCTAGGTCTATGCGTAGTTCTCTATTGCACGAGTAGAACACAAATTTGTTGTGGGCGTAGATCTTGTCAACTTGCTTGCCGCTACTAGTCTTTTCTTGCTTCAGCGGTATTGTGGGATGAAGCGGCCCGGACCGACCTTACACGTACGCTTACGTGAGACAGGTTCCACCGACTGACATGCACTAGTTGCATAAGGTGGCTAGCGGGTGTCTGTCTCTCCTACTTTAGTTGGAGCGGATTAGATGAAAAAGGTCCTTATGAAGGGTAAATAGAAGTTGACAAAATCACGTTGTGGTTATTCGTAGGTAAGAAAACGTTCTTGCTAGAACCCAATTGCAGCCACGTAAAAGATGCAACAACAATTAGAGGACGTCTAACTTGTTTTTGCAGCAATTGTCATGTGATGTGATATGGCCAGAAGTTGTGATGAATGATGACTGATATATTGTGATGTATGAGATCATGTTCTTGTAATAGGAATCACGACTTGCATGTCGATGAGTATGACAACTAGCAGGAGCCATAGGAGTTGTCTTTATTTTTTTGTATGACCTGCTTGTCATTGAAGAACGCCATGTAAATTACTTTACTTTATTGCTAAACGCATTAGCCATAGAAGTAGAAGTAGTCGTTGCCATGACAACTTCATGAAGACACAATGATGGAGATCATGATGATGGAGATCATGGTGTCATGCCGGTGACGAAGATGATCATGGAGCCCCGAAGATGGAGATCGAAGGAGCTATATGATATTGGCCATATCATGTCACTACTATATAATTGCATGTGATGTTTATTATGTTTTATGCATCTTGTTTACTTAGAACGGCGGTAGTAAATAAGATGATCGCTTATAATAATTTCAAGAAAGTGTTCCCCCTAACTGTGCACCATTGCCAAAGTTCGTCGTTTCGAAGCACATCGTGATGATCGGGTGTGATAGATCCTTACCTTCACATACAACGGGTGTAAGACAGATTTACACATGCAGAACACTTAGGGTTAACTTGACGAGCCTAGCATGTACAGACATGGCCTCGGAACACAGAGACCGAAAGGTCGAACATGAGTCGTATAGAAGATACGATCAACATGGAGATATTCACCGATGATGACTAGTCCGTCTCACGTGATGATCGGACACGGCCTAGTCGACTCGGATTGTGTAACACTTAGATGACTAGAGGGATGTCTAATCTGAGTGGGAGTTCATTAAATAATTTGATTAGATGAACTTAATTATCATGAACTTAGTCTAAAACTTTTGCAAAATATGTCTTGTAGATCAAATGGCCAACGCTCATGTCAACATGAACTTCAACGTGTTCCTAGAGAAAACCAAGCTGAAAGATGATGGCAGCAACTATTCGGACTGGGTCCGGAACCTGAGGATCATCCTCATAGCAGCCAAGAAAGATTATGTCCTAGAAGCACCGCTAGGTGAAGCACCCATCCCAGAGAACCAAGACATTATGAATGCTTGGCAATCACGTGCTGATGATTACTCCCTCGTTCAGTGCGGCATGCTTTACAGCTTAGAACCGGGGCTCCAAAAGCGTTTTGAGAAGCACGGAGCATATGAGATGTTCGAGGAGCTGAAAATGGTTTTCCAAGCTCATGCCCGGGTCGAGAGATATGAAGTCTCCGACAAGTTCTATAGTTGTAAGATGGAGGAAAACAGTTCTGTCAGTGAGCACATACTCAAAATGTCTGGGTTGCACAACCCCTTGTCCCAGCTGGAGATCAACCTCCCGGACGAGGCGGTCATTGACAGAATCCTTCAGTCGCTCCCACCGAGCTACAAGAGCTTTGTGTTGAACTACAATATGCAAGGGGTGGTGAAGACCATTCCTGAAGTATTCTCAATGCTGAAGTCAGCAAAGGTTGAAATCAAGAAAGAACATCAAGTGTTGATGGTCAATAAGACCACCAAGTTCAAGAAGGGCAAGGGTAGGAAGAACTTCAAGAAGGACGGCAAAGATGTTGCCGTGCCCGGTAAGCCAGTTGCCGGGAAGAAGTCAAAGAATTGACCCAAGCCTGAGACTGAGTGCTTTTATTGCAAGGGGAAGGGTCACTGGAAGCGGAACTGCCCCAAATACTTAGCGGACAAGAAGGCCGGCAACACTAAAGGTATATTTGATATACATGTAATTGATGTGTACCTTACCAGTACTCGTAGTAACTCCTGGGTATTTGATACCGGTGTCGTTGCTCACATTTGTAACTCACAGCAGGAGCTGCGGAATAAGCAGAGACTGGCGAAGGACAAGGTGACGATGCGCGTCGGGAATGGTTCCAAGGTCGATGTGATCGCCGTCGACACGCTACCTCTACATTTACCTACGGGATTAGTTTTAAACCTCAATAATTGTTATTTAGTGCCAAGTTTGAGCATGAACATTGTATCTGGATCTCGTTTGATACGAGATGGCTACTCATTTAAATCCGAGAATAATGGTTGTTCTATTTATATGAGAGATATGTTTTATGGTCATGCCTCGATGGTCAATGGTTTATTCTTAATGAATCTCGAACGTAATGTTACACATATTCATAGTGTGAATACCAAAAGATGTAAAGTTGATAACGATAGTCCCACATACTTGTGGCATTGCCGCCTTGGTCACATAGGTGTCAAACGCATGAAGAAGCTCCATACTGATGGACTTTTAGAGTTTCTCAATTATGAATCATTTGACACGTGCGAACCATGCCTCATGGGTAAAATGACCAAGACTCCGTTCTCCGGAACAATGGAGCGAGCAACCAACTTATTGGAAATCATACATACCGATGTGTGCGGTCCAATGAGCGTTGAGGCTCGCGGAGGATATCGTTATGTTCTCACTCTCACTGATGACTTGAGTAGATATGGGTATGTCTACTTGATGAAACACAAGTCTGAGACCTTTGAAAAGTTCAAGGAATTTCAGAATGAAGTAGAGAATCAACGTGACCGAAAGATAAAATTCCTACAATCGGATCGTGGAGGAGAATATTTAAGTCACGAATTTGGTACGCACTTAAGAAAATGTGGAATCGTTTCACAACTCACGCCGCCTGGAACACCTCAGCGTAACGGTGTGTCCGAACATCGTAATCGCACTCTATTGGATATGATGCGATCTATGATGTCTCTTACCGATTTACCGCTATCATTTTGGGGATACGCTCTAGAGACAGCTACATTCACTTTAAATAGGGCACCGTCTAAATCCGTTGAGACGACACCGTATGAATTATGGTTTGGAAAGAAACCTAAGCTGTCATTTCTAAAAGTTTGGGGATGCGATGCTTATGTCAAGAGACTTCAACCTGAAAAGCTCGAACCCAAGTCGGAAAAATGCGTCTTCATAGGATACCCTAAGGAAACCATTGGGTATACCTTCTACTTAAGATCCGAGGGCAAGATCTTTGTTGCCAAGAATGGATCCTTTCTGGAAAAAGAGTTTCTCTCGAAAGGAGTAAGTGGGAGGAAAGTAGAACTCGATGAAGTACTACCTCTTGAACCGGAAAGTAGTGCAGCTCAGGAAAATGTTCCTGTGGTGCCTACACCGACTGGAGAGGAAATTAATGATGATGATCAAGGTACTTCTGATCAAGTTGCTACTGAACTTCGTAGGTCCACAAGGACATGTTCCACACCAGAGTGGTATGGAAACCCTGTCCTGGAAATCATGTTGTTAGACAACGGTGAACCTTCGAACTATGAAGAAGTGATGGCAGGCCCAGATTCCAACAAATGGCTAGAAGCCATGCAATCCGAGATAGAATCCATGTATGAAAACAAAGTATGGACTTTGACTGACTTGCCCGATGATCGGCGAGCGATAGAAAACAAATGGATCTTTAAGAAGAAGACGGATGCGGATGGTAATGTCACCATTTATAAAGCTCGACTTGTCGCTAAGGGTTATCGGCAAGTTCAAGGGATTGACTACAATGAGACTTTCTCTCCTGTAGCGAAGCTTAAGTCCGTCCGAATCATGTTAGCAATTGCTGCATACTATGATTATGAGATATGGCAGATGGACGTCAAAACGGCATTCCTTAACGGCTATCTTAAGGAAGAGCTGTATATGATGCAGCCGAAAGGTTTTGTCGATCCTAAGAATGCTAACAAAGTGTGCAAGCTCCAGCGATCCATTTATGGGCTGGTGCAAGCATCTCGGAGTTGGAACATTCGCTTTGATGAGATGATCAAAGCGTTTGGGTTTATGCAGACTTATGGAGAAGCCTGCGTTTACAAGAAAGTGAGTGGGAGCTCTGTAGCATTTCTCATATTATATGTAGATGACATACTTTTGATGGGAAATGATATAGAATTCTTGGACAGCATTAAGGCCTACTTGAATAAGTGTTTTTCAATGAAGGACCTTGGAGAAGTTGCATATATATTAGGCATCAAGATCTATAGGGATAGATCGAGACACCTCATAGGTCTTTCACAAAGCACATACCTTGATAAGATTTTGAAGAAGTTCAAAATGGATCAGTCCAAGAAAGGGTTCTTGCCTGTATTGCAAGGTGTGAGATTGAGCTCGGCTCAATGCCCGACCACGGCAAAAGATAAAGAAGAGATGAGCGTCATCCCCTATGCCTCAGCCATAGGATCTATTATGTATGCCATGCTGTGTACCAGACCTGATGTAAACCTTGCCGTAAGTTTGGTAGGAAGGTACCAAAGTAATCCCGGCAAGGAACACTGGACAGCGGTCAAGAATATCCTGAAGTACCTGAAAAGGACAAAGGACATGTTTCTTGTTTATGGAGGTGACGAAGAGCTCGTCGTAAAGGGTTACGTCGACGCTAGCTTCGACACAGATCTGGATGACTCTAAGTCACAAACCGGATACGTGTATATGTTGAATGGTGGAGCAGTAAGCTGGTGCAGCTGCAAGCAGAGCGTCGTGGCGGGATCTACATGTGAAGCGGAGTACATGGCAGCCTCGGAGGCAGCGCATGAAGCAATTTGGGTGAAGGAGTTCATCACCGACCTAGGAGTCATACCCAATGCGTCGGGGGCCGATCAAACTCTTCTGTGACAACACTGGAGCTATTGCCCTTGCCAAGGAGCCCAGGTTTCACAAGAAGACCAGGCACATCAAGCGTCGCTTCAACTCCAACCGTGAAAATGTTCAAGATGGAGACATAGATATTTGCAAAGTACATATAGATCTGAATGTCGCAGATCCGTTGACTAAACCTCTCTCGCGAGTAAAACATGATCAACACCAGAACTCTATGGGTGTTCGATTCATCACAATGTAACTAGATTATTGACTCTAGTGCAAGTGGGAGACTGTTGGAAATATGCCCTAGAGGCAATAATAAAAGGATTATTATTATATTTCCTTGTTCATGATAATTGTCTTTTATTCATGCTATAATTGTATTATCCGAAAATCGTAATACACGTGTGAATACATAGACCACAATACGTCCCTAATAAGCCTCTAGTTGACTAGCTCATTGGTCAACAGATAGTCATGGTTTCCTGACTATGGACATTAGATGTCGTTGACAACGGGATCACATCATTAGGAGAATGATGTGATGGACAAGACCCAATCCTAAGCATAGCACAAAGATCGTGTAGTTCGTTTTGCTAGAGCTTTTCCAATGTCAAGTATCTCTTCCTTAGACCATGAGATCGTGTAACTCCCGGATACCGTAGGAGTGCTTTGGGTGTACCAAACGTCACAACGTAACTGGGTGACTATAAAGGTGCACTACAGGTATCTCCGAAAGTGTCTCTTGGGTTGACACGGATCGAGACTGGGATTTGTCACTCCGTGTTACGGAGAGGTATCACTGGGCCCACTCAGTAGTGCATCATCATAATGAGCTCAAAGTGACCAAGTGTCTGGTCATGGGATCATGCATTACGGTACGAGTAAAGTGACTTGCCGGTAACGAGACTGAACGAGGTATTGGGATACCGACGATCGAGTCTCGGGCAAGTAACATACTGTCCGACAAAGGGAATAGTATACGGGGTTGCTTGAACCCTCGACATCGTGGTTCATCCGATGAGATCATCGAGGACTATGTGGGAACCAACATGGGTATCCAGATCCCGTTGTTGGTTATTGATCGGAGAGCCGTCTCGGTCATGTCTGCATGTCTCCCGAACCCGTAGGGTCTACACACTTAAGGTTCGGTGACGCTAGGGTTATTAGGAAGACTTGTATGTGATTACCGAATGTTGTTCGGAGTCCTGGATGAGATCCCGGACGTCACAAGGAGTTCCGGAATGGTCCAGAGGTGAAGATTTATATATGGGAAGTTGTCATACGGACACTGGAAAGTTTCGGGGGCATATCGGTATTGTACTAGGGCCACCGGAGGGGTTCCGGGGGTCCACCGGGAGGGGCCACCCCTCTCGGAGGGCCACATGAGCCGCAAGGGGCAGGGAACTAGCCCCTGGTGGGTTGGGCGCCCCCCTGGGCCCATGCGCCTAGGGTTGGGGGGAACCCTACCGGGGGCGCCCCCCTTGCTTGGGGGGCAAGCCCCCCTCCCTGGCCGCCGCCCCCCTCTAGATCTCATCTAGAGGGGGACGGCCCCCTTCCCCCTTCCCCTATAAATAGAGGGGCGAGGGGAGGGCTGAACACCTGATCCAAGGCGCAGCCCCTCCCCTCCCCAACACCTCTCCTCCTCCGTTAAGTGCTTGGCGAAGCCCTGTCGGAGTACTGCCTCTCCACCAACACCACGCCGTCGTGCTGCTGCTGGAGCCTTCTTCCTCAACCTCTCCTTCCCCCTTGCTGGATCAAGAAGGAGGAGACGTTGTCCGTTCCGTACGTGTGTTGAACGCGGAGGTGCTGTCCGTTCAACACTTGGTCATCGGTGATTTGGATCACGGCGAGTACGACTCCATCATCCCCGTTCCCTTGAACGCTTCCACGCGCGATCTACAAAGTGGTATGTAGATGCAATCTCTCTCCCATGACTCGTTGCTTAGGTGAACTCATAGATGGATCTTGGTGAAACCGTAGGAAAAATTTTAATTTTCTGCAACGTTCCCCAACAAAGGAAATATAGTGTCTCTCCATCGCTGGATTGAGATCCCACCGAGTTCCAAGATGGGTCCATTGGAGTACTCATTTTGCCGGTTCAAACAGAAGTACTCTGTGAATAACTCCACAATGGGCTCCTCTTGAAGGTAGGCTTCGCAGAATACTTGGAAATTGCATATGTTGGACATGGAATTGGGTCCGATGTCTTGAGGATGAAGGTTGAAAAAGTGCAGAATGTCCCGGAAAAATTTAGAGCCGGGCGGTGAGAAGCCCCAGTTCATATGATCAGCGAAGACAATGACTTCGCCTTCTTTGGGCTGAGGTTTGTCTTCTTCCGGCTTGGGGGCGTGGTAATACATGACAGACTTCTGCGGCAAGTAACCGGTTTTTATAAAGTCTTGAGGAGTGTTTTCCATGACAATGGAAGGAACCTAGTTACAGGAAGTGGTTGTTTTAGGCGGCATTATGAAGGAAGCCTAAAAAGGAAAAAGAACATAGTCTGTTGGTTCAATTTTAAGCCGGACGAAAAGTATTATAGCACATATTCAAATGGCGTCTTTAAAGGGGGACTAATGATATATGACTAGTTACAGCAGGTTATCTAAGCCGCCATGAGCAGTTTGATGTCTATCAAAATAGAAATCTGTTGAGAATTGCAATTAACTAAAGCCGGTGATGTGAGCCGCCATGACTAGGTGGATCTATCAAAATGCAGTTTTTTGCTAAATACCGTACAAATAGGTTTCACAGATTACAATTATTATTTCGGATCAGCGGCAGTTCAGAAAAAGAAGATAAATAAAGACCTAAAACCAGTACAGGGGAGTTCATAAGCTCTAATGAGATCTCTTTTCAAGGAAAAGGGGTCCGCTGGTATTAAAAGCAAAGGCAAAACTACTACCGCACAAGTTCTATGCCGTTTTTGGATCAAAGGGTGCTACGGTGGAGAAACTATGAAGAACACGAAGAATATCTGAAACCCTAATGCGATTTGAGGCGTTGGAGGAGGAGCACTTACAGATGTAGATCCAACTGCGGTGGAGCGCCGGTGTACTCTGGTCCGACACAGGTTGATGCAGTAGCCAAGGACGAGGAGGATGAGGTGCTTCGCAGCAGCGGCGGAGCTCGAATGGCAGAGAGTCGCGAGAGGAGGAAGACGATGGAAAAGGGGGAGAATGAGAAGAGGTCAGTCGCGATTATTTATAAGGAGAAGGCTAATAAGTGGGCGCGAAAAATGAGGAGGCCAAAACATGGTTATCCAGCAGCCCAAGCGCCTCGATTCCCGGGACGGTTATTAAGATAAAAATCCCTTAAGGTATGTTAGATATTGTGTGAATTTAATGGCAGGTGACGTCATGGCGGGTTATCACAAATCCAGAAGATGACGTCATGGCGGGTTATGAGTTTCTCACAGATAAAGAGGAGAAGATTTTTTTAAGTATTGAAGATTGACATGAACCAGTTCAAATCAATCTGGGGCCTAATGTTGGGGATATAACTAATAGGTATGACCCGCCTAGGGGACCGGGTTATACCTATGGCGATTCATCATATGAAGCGCACAAGGATGTTAAAGATGGCGGTTTAGTTAAGGGTCCAAGGCCAAAAGGCGACTTAAGGCCCGTAGGGGTAAACCGCCATATATGTAAAGACTTGTATTATAAGGCATGTAAAAATAGTCACCGAGCCGGACACGTTGTCTATGAGCCGGTCGGGACTCCGTGAGCCGCTGGGCAACCTGTGTATATAAAGGGACGACCAGGCGGCGGTTCAGGACAAGAGAGAGCAGATCGAAAGCTAGGTCAAGCGAACTCGCTCCCTGGTAATCGAGACATAAGCAATACCACCTCAAACTAGATTAGGCCTTTACCTTCAGTCCGTCACCGCAAGGGGACGAACCAGTATAAACTCATGTGTCATTTGTCCCGTTTAACCCCTTTAAGCTAACCTAGTTGTGATGGCTCTACGACTAAGTCCTTTCACGAGGACATCTGCCGTGACTATTCCACGACACAAAGTGGTCCTTCGGTATTCGGGAGTTGCATAATTTCATAGTCTGAGGAACATGTGTAAGTCATGAAGAAAGCAATAGCAATGAAACTGTCACGATCATAATGCTATGCTAACGGATGGGTCATGTGCATCACATCATTCTCCTAATGATGTGCTCCCGTTCATCAAATGACTACACATGTCTATGGTTAGGAAACATAATCATCTTTGATAAACGAGCTAGTCAAGTAGAGGCATACTAGGGACAATATGTTTTGTTATGTATTCACACATGTATTAAGTTTCCGGTTAATACAATTCTAGCATGAATAATAAACATTTATCATGAAATAAGAAAATAAATAATAACTTTATTATTGCCTCTAGGGCATATTTCTTTCAGGCCGACTCCTTTGCCCGTTGTTCGGGTCGGCTTGGGCGCGGCGGTCTTGCGGGGGCCGTGAGGCTTGCCTTTGCCGGAGGGGGCGGTCGGCATGCCGGACGAGGCGAGGGTGGCGAGGTCGGCGGCGGCATCGAGGTCGTCGTCCATGGCGGGGGTGGGGCGGGAGCGCGTGCGGGGAGGGTTTTTGGGGGGGAATGGAGGAAAATGGTGGAGACTGCCACCGATCAGTGGGCCCAGAGGGAGAAGGCGCGCGCGCGTCCGTCTCGTGTCCGCGCCGACGCAAATCCGGCTCAAAAATGTGCCGGGAATGGGTCGGCAGGCGGACGCCAAGCGGACGCGCGTCTGTTTGGGTCGGCGTGTTGGGCCAATTTTGTATTCGCGCCGACCCAAACGGATGTCAGCGGACGAAATGGGTCGCCCTGTTGGAGTTGCTCTTAGGCTTGAACCTGGCCCGAACTGTCAACTACAATAAAATAGAGGTCAATTCCAACAACATGAAGTGACCATCACAATGCAGGAGGGGAGCCATTCATCCGTAGCAAGAGCTATTTTTATGATTATTATTTCATGTCTTTAGAGTTTGCACATGTCATTTATGATCAATGTAATAGGGAAAGTAATCAAGTAGCTCATGAACTAGCCAGACTAGCTAGATTATCTCCTCCTAATCTTTTGATGGATTCCGTCCTTGAGGTTGTGATCCCATGCTCGTAAATGGTGATATGATTCTTATAACCGAATAAAGAGAGTAGTTTCTTATGGATCCCGAGCTCCATAGAGCTCGAAATTTTGGAAAAAAATATATCAAAAACTAGATTTTAATGTTTCAAAAAATTGTAAACAAATACACATGTATCTAGTGATGTATACTCCATCTTTGTAAATTTTCATGATGAAATACATTTTGATGTGCTCTTACACACACACACACACACACACACACACACACACACACACACACACAAAATCATGTACCTTTATAATGAATAGTACAGGTCTTTCAAAGTCATGGTTTTTTTTTTTTGCGTAGCTCACATCAGAACGTATTACATCATGAAATTTTACGGATATGTAGTGTAAATCGCTATGTACATGTGTAATTTTTTCAGCACAAAAGGTTGATTTATGAATTTTTCAAGAACCAGGCTCCATGGAGCCCGAGCTCTATTATTAATTTCTGAGTAATTGAGGTTTTAATTGTCAATAAAATAGAGCTTGTCACAGATCCTCCAGCGGTCAATGGGGAGATAGTCTCCACTGACAGGTGTCGGCCGATCAATGAAAACTTGAAAAGTGATCACCATGGGCGTGCCCAAAAGACATATCAGTGGGAGCTTTGCTAAAAAGCTACGTAAAAAAGTTGCCGGTTTTGATTAGCAGAGGGGGGGGGGGGGGGGGGGGGGTAGGATTTTCGTATCAGTGGTCACCTGTCGAAGGCAGCCCACGAGAGCGTGTCTATGTATGGCTGGAAGCGATTCCTACGTGGCAGGCCCAGAAATCACATGGTGTTGTCATGCTGACGTTGCGCATATTTTTCTTTACTTTTTTGTATTTAAAATGGTATTAAATAAACATATTATGAAAAATTAAATTAGCTAATGTTTAAAAGTGTTCATCGCACATTTAGTAGAAAATATAAATGCAGTATATAAAAATGTTGCTTAACTTATAAGAACTGTGTACCATTCAAAAACAAGTGTATGTGACATTACACTGCATTTATTTAAGTCAATTTCAGTACAACTGAAGACTGGTGGCTGAAGGCGAGGGAGGGAATCCCGAAACCAATGAGGAAGAACTTTGATACAATTATCATTCTTGTACACTGGAGGATCTGGAAGGAAAGGAACGCGAGGATATTTGATAATGCGAGCTGCACAGCAGACAAAGTTCGGGACTTGGTAATTGAGGATATAGGCATTTGGAGATCCGCGGGCTGTATCAGCGACCTGACGGCCTGAACTGGCTTGCCTGCATGCTTTGCTTGCAGCTTATTTTCCCACTATGGTACCGTGCTGTAATGTGATGTAACAGCTCTAGTTCTCCTAGACTGTTACCGTCATGTACTATCTATGTTTTTCCCTATCTAATATAATTTGGCCACTGGCCCTTCGAGCTATAAATGGTTTATGCCATTCAAAATATGTACGTTACATTTTATAAAAATGTTCACGGCTTTCAAACAAAATGTTTGTGACATCTAAAAATATATCCAATGTATCAAAATGTTCAAGTAATGTTTCATATCATGCAAAAATATGTTTCAACGTGTATTTCAAAAAATGTTTAAAAGAAGTATTTGAAAAATTAATGCATTTAAAAATGTTAAACATATACTCCCTCCATTACATAATGTAGTGCGCCCACGCTTTTCAAGATTTAACTTTGGCCATAGATTTAACCAACACAGACGACTGCGGCAGGAGCATAACAAATACCTTTGAATTCATATTCAAAAGAAGTTTTCAAAGGTATAATTTTTTAATAAAATTATTGGTTTATTATTGGTGTAATTTATGGTCAAAGTTGAATCTCGAAAAGCGTGGGCGCACTACATTATGAAATAGAGGGAGTATAAGGCAATGTTTTAGATGTGTAAACAAATACAATGTGTATGAAAAAAGGTAAATATCAAAACATATATTGAAAAAAATTAATCATGTATTGAAAATATTAAACATGTATAATAATGTGTTTCTATAGTATACAAAAAATGTACAATATGTATGAAAAATTAGTTATTCTTTAAAAAAACCAAAAAACCAGTGAAAATCGAACGAAGAAACAAAATGAAGAAAACCTGTCAAAAAACTGAAGAAAACCAAGGAAAATGAATGCTGCAATAGTGGAAAAACCAACAAGAAGCCACAGGAAAAACAACTCATGTTCAGATATAGTGTTGGTCCGGCCTAGCAGCCGTCGCGATGTAGGCGATTCTTAATAGGAATCAGTGTGAGCAACACATAACTCTCACGGCCTAGAAGCCTTCTGCTGCCCGTTAGACGTCAGTAGAGGTTTGTGAGATTTTACTGTGCGCAAAACATCATTTTCTTTCCTAAGCGAGAGGGCCGGGGGAGCCGACCTCACTTAAGAACAAAGCCAAACGAGCCACGCTTTTTAAATAAAAAATGAGCCTCTCTAGCCAATTGTTTGTGTGTGAATGTGTTTCTATATTGATAAATATAGCTATAAGAGATGCAGCAGCGTGACGCCGTCGTAGCCCGAGAGATGCAGCAGCGCCGCCATGGCCGGTGCAAAGCACGATAGTCGATGCAGCCCGCAGCTTGCGCGGCACCGAGGAACTCAGAGAGCTCGCCACACCGCCGAGGCCATGAAGCACCAAGCCGCTGGGTCTGCACCGCCATCACCAACCCCGGCGCCGCCCATAACCTAGGAAGCCGCCCCACCTGCCCAGCACGCCGCCGTAGGCCATCGATATTCCCGAAACAGTTCGTAGTTTCCTGCAGATTAGAAAAACGGGGTCACTGGGGTAGGTTGGATAAGGTTAGCGAGTCAAACGCACGATACGTAAAATTATGTCGACCCCGATATAATTTTCCAGCGAGGGACGGTTGGCCTTTTCCAATCGCAAAATCGTGGCTTGGTTGGACGCATGTTCGGGGCTTCGGGCTCGGTCGATCGATCAGGGTGAGGAATAAGTTATTCTTCACCCTGGGTGGATTGATGGAGTGTCTGGTTTTTTTTTTTTTTTTTTTTTTTGCGGGGATGCAGTGTCTGTTTTTTTTTTTTGCGGAATAATTCTTGTATTACTCAATCAAAACACGGTTACAGTCACGCTTAACAGCGTCCAAAACGGCATCTGGTCCTGACCCAAGCCATACAGCAATTCGGCCTTGAGTCCTCCCAAAGTTGGCCAAAATATGACTAGAATTATTACAACTACGATGGATATGAGTAATACAAGAACTACGTACGGACATACTATCTTTAATCTCTCTAATAAGAAAGGCATATTTTGATCTATTTGTATCTTCACTTTTCACCATGTTCACTGCTTTCAAACTTTTGCTTTCAATATAATTTGGTAGACTGCTCCACTGTAGAGCGAGCATGAGTCCCTCCCGGATTGCTAAGATCTCAACCTCCAAAATATCATCACAAGAAAAAAGGTGTCTACAAGAGCTGAAGATGATGGTGCCGGTGTGGTCACGGAGCAGCATACATGTTCCTCCATTCAAAACAGATCCATCTGTATTTAGCTTTACATGCCCAGTGGCCGGGGGTATCCAAGAAACAAGATTAGCGGAAACCTTATTGCATTCGTGAGCTGTAAGAGGGAAACAGTATTGAAGTGGGGCTTTCCCTTTCACATGAACATCACCAGAACGTGTTGCAATGGATTGTAGCGATGATAGGTAGCTTGATAAAAATTTGACAGAGACATCCAAAGGAGGGGCGGGTTTAAAATGCACGAGCTCGTTTCTAACATACCAAATTTGCCAAAAGAGCATCACCAGTCGAACTCGTGTAGACTCATCAACCTCGCAGATATACTGAATAAACCAATCATGCCCAGTTGACTTGATCGAAGATACATCCGGCAAGAACCATTCAGCAGCCATGGCTCTCCATAGAGCTCTTGCGTTCGTGCATGAACAGAATGTATGGAACGTGTCTTCTTCATTAGCACCACAAATAGGGCATAGCGAGCATGTCTCCAGATTCCGTTTCATCTTGTTACTCCAAGTAGCAAGGGAATTATTTGCAAGGCGCCATGCAAAACTCAATACTTTCGGGGGAGCCGGACAAGACCATAGAGCCTTCCAGCCCTCACGGCGTCCATCCGGCCGGCTGCTCGAAGTGACCATGAGCCCATTATGAAGATCATCCGAGGCCAGACGGTAAGCACTTCGCACACTAAAAACACCCGATTTTTCAGGAGCCCGGGCAATGAAATCCTCACCCAAGCGATGAGAAGGGCGAATTTTCTGGATCTCACAAATGTCAACTGGGAGAAAGAATTGCTGCAATTTCGTATTGTCCCAATTTCCATTGTGGTCCATAAGCTCAGAAACCCACTTAAATCTACATCGACCTTTTGGAGATATAAGCCCACCAGTAGGATCCCGAACAATCCATCTATCACGCCAAATTCTAACATTTTGACCATTTGCAATCCTCCAAACCATACCCTTCTTTAACAGTTCCAGGCCATGGCAAACAGCTTCCCAAGTAGGTGATGGATTACCTGTGAACACAGTATCTTCCAATCTCCCATTAGGATAGTATTTTGCCTTCAGTAGCCTAGCACAGAGACCATCAGGATGGGTTAGGAGACGCCAAGCCTGTCGTGCTAACAAAGCTTGATTAAACAATCTGAAATCTCTAAAGCCCAGACCACCTTGACACTTTGGCCTTGTCATTTTGTTCCATGCATACCAATGTGTTTTCCTCTTCCCCTTCTCCGCACCCCAGAAATAATTTTTGACCATGCGGTTCAAATCATCACAAACTTCAAAGGGGAGCTTAAAGACACTCATTAAATAGTTTGGAATTGCCTGTGCAACAGATTTAATTAGTACCTCCTTACCAGCTTGAGTAAAGGGCTAACTACTGAGTCCCTAGCTGTATCCACACGGTTGGAGCCTTTTCAAGAGTCAAATAAACATGTGCATGGAGAGTTGATTTCTTCATAAAGTGCGTTGAGTTTACGAGTAACTAGTACTGTTGTACTGGTACTGCCTAAAATAACGCTAGGTAGTTTCCAATACATAGATGAGAATTTACACTGGTTTTGATTTATTATCTAAAACTTCTATCCACCATTTCCTTTTTTTGGTTTGGTCTGTTTATGTAATCACCTTTTTCATTATATCTATATATCTAATACTCCCTCCATTTTTATATACAAGGCCACAAACTCAAATTATAGGTACCAATGTAAAATTTAATGTCTGTTTTGAAAGTCAGTTTTTTTTCGTTTACTGGGATCATTAATACCCCACATGCATGCAAGAAAACTGAGTGGAGGAAGTAGCTGACTGTCATTATGACTGCATGCATGCAACTATTAAACAGATTGCTAGTACGAGAAAATATCATTATTTTTGCCTCGATTACTGTTGGTGGCCTTGTATAGATGCAAAACGTATATTTCATAGTGGCCTTGTATATAAAAATGGAGGGGAATAAATGGGTGGATTGATGGAGTGTCTGGGTTTTTTTTCGCGTGGATGCAGTGTCTGGCCTTTACCGGTTGTGCCTGGCAGTGGCCTTGTTGAAGTCATTGTTTTGGGAACACGATCTTTCTCCATGGTGAAAATCTACAATCTTTGATCGGGCAACGACAATGACTTCAACAAGGCCACTGCCAGGCACAACCAGTAAAGGCCAGACCTTGGGTTTTCACCCTGGAAACCACTGCCAGTTGCTTGTTTTGTTCAAATTTTGTTCCCACGTGGTCTTGAGGATTGTAGTAGCATTTTGCTTTGCAGGGGAATAAATAGGCCACGTATGGGCATTTTTGGTTGGTTTCAAAGGCACAACAGAAAACCAGCAGAAAACCAGCCAATACTAATTAGTTCGTAATGAGCTACCGACATTCAAGGCGATTGGAGAACAACCAAAGAAGGTAACATTCATTCATTCATGGGAAGCAAAGATTCGACAAGCTAATCTGTTGTCGGTACAATCCTAAGTTTACAAAAACTCTCGACCGAAAAATTAACTCCACAGTTTACAACATTTGACCTACACCTAAATTGGTAGCAACACAAAGTTTTGGAAGCTCGGCAACAGCACCATTGTATTTAACAATCTGGTGCCAGATCACCATCAAACGAGAGAAATACACCATTTGGAATGTTGTCCTATAGAGCAAAGATCGTAAACGAACCAAGTGACAGGAGGTTCGTGCATCTTCAGATTGTACAACAAGCACACTCGCTGGAACTGATCCACACCACAAGAAATCCATCACATCTAGCAGTCACCCAATTTGGTTTGTCGACTCCTACAGGACCTGGACTTAACACAAGTAGTACTTCAAATGACAAAATTGCATGACCTGAATATGTGTATACTACTCTGACTAGAACAAAGTACTTGACACACCTTCTATCAAAGTTTACAATAACTCCCGGTGCACAAATTAACTCCACAGTTTACAACTATCAACCAATACCCAAACTGGTAGCAACACAAAGTTTTGGCAGCGCCGCAAAAACGCCATTATCTTTGACAAAATGGTGTCGGGTCACACCAAAAATGAATGCAGCCCATGTGAACTCCCCAATATGATCCTCCTTTTTCAGAGCATAGCATTTCCTTCCTGAGATTTGTAAACAAGGTGTCCTTCCTCTGGCACAGAAAAATGCAATGCACAGCTTCAGATTCACAAACTAAATCTTATTTTATAATGATCCAGAAAGACATTAGAAAAATCTAACACCAAAATGTTGGCTAATGAGGAGGCATGCATGATCACCCACAAACACATAAACCAAGTGTTGGTTGTGCCGCAACAGCAACATCTTGGCAAACTGGTCACATATATAGCCTGCCACCAAAGTAGTAAATACAACAGAGTCACCATCAAACTCTACACTGCCCATGGAAAAAAATATCATCACTTTTTTCATACAAGTTGTTGCCAAATGAATGCTAGGACTTGAACATCAATTGGCGAAACTATGACATTAATTGCTAAAACAGTTGACCAAGAGGGCCAATGCCCCCCCCCCCCCAAACTCTCAAGTGTACACTTAATTATTAGGCTTGAATATTCAAGATTTCTCAAAGTTCATGCATAACGTGTCTTCTTCGCCCCCTCTAGAGCAGAGTGCAAACTCAAGGCCAGACACCGCCTTCCTTGGACGGTGACGCCACCGGCCGTGGTGTTGGACGCCAGCGGAGGAATCACTGACGACGGCTCCACAGACGACAACTTCACGGACGAGGCTGCAAGAAAAGCTCGAGGCTCGTGAGCTTCTCGAGATCAACTCGAATTTTGGCTCGACTCGAGATTGACTCGAAATGTAATGAGCTGAGTATGAGCATTTTATGTAGCTCGGTTGAGAAACAATCTGATCTTGGGCCAACACTAGCTCGCTCGATTCTAGCTCGATATTGGGTAATTAAATGAAATAATCTTGACACACATTTAAAGAAAATAGGGTAATTTATTGCGATATACGTTCCGTATAGTTTTTCTCTATTTTACCTACTAGCAAACAAAGCTTAATTAAGCACACACATAATTTAGCCTCAATGTGTAAGTGGTCAGTCCTATGTTTGATATCTTGTTTATTCTTAGCCAAAGTATTAGAGTGGCGGCACCTTCATTGTTCTATCTTTCTAGTTCATCACGACTCTTGCATATGACTCCCTTCATCCCATAATATAAGACATTTTTGCAAGCTAACATAGCTTGCAAAAGCGTCTTATATTATGAGATGGAGTGAGTTTTCTTTTTTGTTTGGAGGGAGTAGTCTTCAATAAGTTAAATTTAAAGTGGTTTCTTATGTTGTATTGTGTCCTATCTTTTTTGAAAAATTGCATTAGATAATCAAGAAAAATCATCCTATTCAGCTCGAAACCAGTTCGAGATCGGCTCAAGATCGTTATAATCTGAGCATGAGTCACTTTCTACAACTCGACCTTGAGCTTTGCTCAGTTTGAGCTCGCTCGAATTGTAGTATAAGCTGAGCCTAGTCCAACTCGCTCGAACTCGACTCGTTTGCAGCCCTACTTGCATGCATGCACCTGGTACGCTCGAGCACATGCCTTGGGCTGTGATCGCAGCATAGCCGGCCTTGCCTTTGGTGTGGATGTTTGCTATTGTTCCCTATCGTTAGTAAACATAATGAAGGTAAATACAAATGCAACAAAACATAATCACATGTAGGCAATTCACCTGCACATTTTAAATGTTCAAAAAACTTTGAGAAAAAATTAGCACATTCAAACAACATCAATGTAGGTCGTCACAAAATTTCAAGTCCAAATTTGAAACATAGCTTAGAAAAAAAATGACAGCACCAAATTTTTTTGAGTCTATTCAACACTGAATAGTACTCCCTCCGTTCTAAAATAAGTGTCTAAACCTTAGTACAACTTTATACTAAAGTTAGTACAAAGTTGAGACTCTTATTTTGGGACAGAGGAAGTACATAACATAACTTGGCTTTAGATTTGGCTCATTATCACATTGATGTCAAATTTATCATTTTTGTATCTCAAGAAATGTTTCAAATTTTGAAAATAATTTTTTTAACAACATACATTAATTTTGTGTCAATGTGCTAGATTTTTTACACGTTTTTAAAAAATTTCTATAACATTTGGTGCACCCGCAGCATCATGTGTGGGTGCAGGGGATACATCCCCTCTAGTGACAAGTGCGGCCCATCAGTGAAAACTGACCACCATGGACGAGCCCAAAAGCCATGCCAGTGGTCACCCGTGCACGACAACCTAGGAGGGCTGTGCCTATATACCACTCGCAGTGATTCCTATGCGAGTGTGGCCTGCAGGGAGCCACTACTGGGCCGGCCCGGTAACCATGTGGCATTGTCATGTAGACATCACACATCTTTTTATTTTTGTTTATATTTAAAAAAATACTAAATATATATACTACAAAAAGGTAAATTACTTAATTTTAATTCTACAAACTTTTTCATTGCACATTTAAAAATGTTAATACAGAGTAAAAACATATACACTGAGCTTTATAAAAATGTTTGTACTATTCAGGTAATGTGTGTGACTCCTTGATATGTGACATTAAAAAAATGTTCACGAGTTTTGAAAAAAATCATATGGCATATTTTAAAATATGTTATACAATATAAAAAAATGTTTGTGTAATTTGGAAAACAAAAATTTCATGCCGTTCATAAATTTTAAATTACAATTTTTTTTAATATTCGCATGTTTCAAAAAAAATTGTGATATTTTTTTAATGTATAAAAATGTTCATGAGGTTTAAAATTAATGTTTCGTATCATACATAAATATGTTTGAACATTTATTTAAAAACAAGCGTTTTAAAAAATGTAAGCATGTATTTTAAAATATTAAGCACATATAAGAAAATGTTTTAATGTATATGACAAATGTAAACTGTGTATGAAAAACGTAGGTATCAAATCTATAATACCTAAATAGTACACCCCCACTATGTTATTTCTCTTGACATGCAACCTATACACGTCAGCATCTCAGCCATATAAGCGCTCCTTTACCGGCTTACAAGTGGGACCAAACATAAATTAACCAGCATACACCAGCAATGAGAATGGCCACATTAGCATCCGTCACAAGCTCACGGGAGGATAGATCATAGGCCCACCAGCGTACATACGAACATCTCTCTCCCTAGATTCAGCCCACCCACCTCCCACTACAGGAAACATGAGTGCTTTTTGCCGTCAGCATTTCGTCAGGACAGACTATTTTGCCTCCCCTACTACTACTCAAACCACAAGAGATGGATGTGGGTCGCGTTAGGGGACAGTGATTAATATTCCGCGTAGATGTTGTAGCGGGTGAATATGACGAGCTAGACGACGCAGAAGTAGGCATGACCGAGGAGCAGCTCGGCGTCCTGACGGTTCTAGAAATCCACGATGATGGACCATAACGGTATTCCTCATCGTGTACATCTGCCGGTTTGGCATGTGGTGCTAGCCAAACCCAGCTTGGATGGACATGCTAGTCTTGTCCCACGAGCTCCTCCTATAGGAGATAGCCCACACGGCGGAGCTCATTCTCGATGGACAAGCTGGGAGGGGGTAAAGTTGCTCTTCGATTGTTCTTGGGTGGACGAAGGATACCATTTCATAGATCAGTCTGATGTTAGGGAAGGTAAAGAATGGATGAAGGGCTTGCTTGGGGATGCTAATAGCTTTTGATAGTTTGTTAAATAGCAGGGTGAGGTAGAGGGTGGTAGTTGCTGGCATTCAAGCCGAAGTGATGCTCGTGTAGAAGTGGAGAGCAATGAATTACCTATTTGATAGATGTCGTGTGGAGAAATTGAATATTTGGTGGAGATTGAGGAGGACATGACCTCTCCCTGGCTTCCCTCTCTATGTGTGCCCTGGTGGTACAGCCATAAATCCTTCTCCACACAGACGTCAAAATTGCTTATCCATAATTTGGGTGTCAGTCAAAGTCGAGAAGTTGGGCGTACTCCCTCCGTTTTTATTTACTCCGCGTATTAGCTTTGGTCAAAATCAAACTTTGTAAACTTTGATAAAGTTTATAGACAAAAATATTAACAAATCAACACCATTAGATGTACTTCCACATCATATAGATTTGTTATGGTAAATATTTGTATTTTTTTCTATAAACTTGGTCAAACTTTAAAACCTTTGACTTTAGTCAACTCTAATATGCGGAGTAAATAAAAACGGAGGGAGTATTAGAGTGGAGAAATTGTGTGTGTTGAATGCAAACGAAGATGTGTGCTGGTGTGGATGCAGCCGAACGATGAAGGCGATGGTAGATGTGTGCCAACCACTGGAATTTAAGGTTAGGGACTTGGAAAAGGAGGGGAATTATGCAGGGGAGAAGAAGCGGATTTAGAGAAGAAGGGTTAAGTGAAAGGCATGTGGGGCCGAGCAAAAGAGGGGCCACCTATCATTGACTTGACTTGCTTGGAAATGGGATAAAATCGGCTGGATCCAGTGCAGTTGATGGCATTACTCAATTTTGCACTAGTGTTCTCACGCCTTCATTGTAAGTCATCGCTATGACCATCCAATTCTTGTTACGAACAAATTGATCCTATGTAAATGTTTGACAAAAAATCCGCGCACTAGTTTATTTAGGATCATAACTACCCCATCGTTTTAGCACAAATATGAACAGCATTGCTCGCGAAAAATTGTGTTCCTTGCAATGACACACTAAGAGAGAACCCAATGATTGTAATTGGCGCGCCATAGCGTACAAATTAGGAGCTTTCGACTTGAAGCATAGTCACCCGTGGAAATTCTGCAGAGATAGTATTAGATATACAGCCTGCCCAAATCATGCATCGATCAAGCACATGGCGCTACAGAAGGTTACTATTCCCTTGGTGCATATTATATCTTGATGCAATTATCGGATAATATAATTGCCCTACAATCCGCTGAAACCAGTTCAGAGACAGACAAATGATAGATTCATGGCATGTTACGATGAACGCCAACCATGGACGATTGAACGGCGTCGGCGACATCTATTTTCTTCCCTTTTTTCTGTATTGACTTGTTCGCTCAGCCGCGGTTTGCATCAGTTGATAGCTGAGGCGGTTGTATTCAGATGGTAGTTAGCACATGCATGCGTACATAGAAAACAGGTTGTAACTTGTAACACGCGTACGTTGACATGCATGCACCCAAGACTACGTAACCGGCCGGCCGGCATATGTATAAATACAGGGGAGTTGCGAGGCATACACGCACCACCATCGACATAGATACCACCAGTACCAAGACATTCTTCTCCGTAGCCAAACAATTGGAGCTCAATTCGATCAAAGTAATTGGCTGAGGTCCATGGCGATGGCGATCAGGTCTTTGCTGCTCCCTCTGGCCCTGCTGGCTCTCGCAGCGAGCTCGGCAGCGGTGGCTAATCTAGAGATCGGCTTCTACAGCAAGACATGCCCGGACGCCGAGAAGATCGTCCGCGAGGAGATGGGCAAGATCATCGCCGCCGCGCCCAGCCTCGCCGGCCCGCTCCTCCGGCTCCATTTCCACGACTGCTTCGTCAGGGTACGTAGTAACTTGCCTAGCAGATGCTGCTAATGCTATCGATCATGTCATGAAATGCACACTTACATGTGCCGTGCGTGCAAATGGTTTCATCGCAGGGTTGTGATGCCTCCGTCCTCCTGGAGTCCACGGAGGGCAACGTGGCGGAGAAGGACGCGAAACCAAACAAGAGCCTGCGAGGGTTCGGCTCCGTGGAGCGGGTCAAGGCCAAGCTGGAGGCCGCGTGCCCGGGCGTCGTCTCCTGCGCCGACGTGCTCACCCTCATGTCCCGCGACGCCGTCGTGCTGGCCAAGGGCCCCTCCTGGCCGGTGGCGCTGGGCAGGAGAGACGGCAGGGTGTCCAGCGCCGCGGAGGCGAGCAGCCAGCTGCCCCCGGCTTCCGGCGACGTCCCTCTGCTCGCCAAGATCTTCGCCTCCAAGGGGCTCGGCCTCAAGGACCTGGCCGTCCTCTCCGGCGCCCACACGCTCGGCACGGCGCACTGCCCGTCCTTCGCGGACCGGCTCTACAACACCACCGATGGCCTCGTCGACCCGTCCCTGGAGAGCGAGTACGCCGACAAGCTGAGGCTCAAGTGCAGGAGCGTCGACGACCGCGCCATGCTGTCGGAGATGGACCCCGGCAGCTTCAGGACCTTCGACACCAGCTACTACCGCCACGTCGCCAAGCGGAGGGGCCTCTTCCGCTCCGACGCCGCGCTCCTCTTCGACGCCGACACCAGGGGCTACGTCCAGCGCATCGCCACTGGCAAGTTCGACGCCGAGTTCTTCAGGGACTTCAGCGCGTCCATGGCCAAGATGGGCGACGTCGGCGTGCTCACCGGGACCCAGGGAGAGATCAGGAAGAAGTGCTCCGCCCTCAATTAGTGTTTGTTGATTATTATTGAGTCAATTACACTGGCGGTGCTAAAACTTGAACGAGACGATCACTTTGATGCTATAAGTTGTGATGTACTCCCTCCGTTCCAAATTACTCGTCGTGGTTTTAGTTCATTTGGAACGGAGAAAGTACATTAAAGTGGTGCAGAAACTTGACTTTGACGTGTAAATACAGTGCGTATCTTATTTGTTACGAAATCAGCGCTGACTAGGCGCATGGAGCTCGCTGTCAGCCACTGGACCGGCGAGAAGGGGCATGTGGCCTGATTTTTATGAAAACACCCTCAAAATATATATTTTTCAAAAAAAACTGTTGACGTGGTGACATTTTTTTCCGCCTCTATGACTAGTGAGTCCCACCTGTCAGAAGAGAGTGCATACTAAACGGAAATTAAGACCGCTACGTCTCTAACCACGACCCACACCTAGCAAGATATCCGGCTAGCCGCACCACCGATCACGTTCTGTTTATAAATAAATCTTGATAATAACATTTTATGTATCTGACCTAGGAGTACATGTGGAGCTTAAATGGACTGTAGATAGTGCGGCCCATTTCGCACCTGTTCGTTTTCTACATTTATTTGTAAAACTTAATTAATAAACATTATGTACAAATATTCGTGTGATATAAATGTTATATATACAGACGATTATGAGTAAACAAAACATCCAAATATACATCCATGTATTGTATTAAAAAATTAGTTAGTATGGACATTTAATGAAGTTAAATGTTTATTAAATAAAAAGTTTGATGAATACATAAATGTTATACACTTGCAGCTTATATTTAAATTATACAAAATGATTATTCGTATGAACAGATTAAATTTAAATGATAAATATTTTTAATTATACAAACATTGAACTATAAAAACATGCGTATAATTATAAAATGTATGTATAATTAAAATAATTTTTATTTGAAATTTTGAAACTATTTTTAGTATATAAAATATACAGACATTTTCTACAATTCATACTATTTTTTTTAAATATACTAATATTTTTAAATAATACGTGAACAATATTTTAAAATAAATTATTTCGCTTATAGTTAAAATATTTATAAACACAGATATTGAAATGTTTTTTTATTACTGATATTGTAATTTACATACTTTCTACAAATAAATTTAGAAAAACAAACAGGTGCAAAATGGGCTGCACTATCTGCAGCCCTTTGCGCCGCGGTTAGTACATAGAAAGCTGTTATTCGATCCTAGAAAAAAAAGCTGTTATTCTCCCTTAAAGAAAAAGCTGTTATCCATATTGCACGGCGGTGTGGCCAGCCCGCTTGCTTGCGTTAGGTACGGTCTCTGTTTGAGACCTCACGCCCGCACATCCCGCATGTTCTGTTTAATTTTCACTTTTACAAGATAGACGGGATCCACTTTTCATATAGGTAAACAATAATATGTCACCTCTCACAGGGTTTATTTTGTGAAAATATATAATTCGAGGGTGTTTAAAAAAAGACCACACACTCCCTTCTCCCTATCTAGTGACCGACAGCGGGCCTCATGTGCCGAGTCATTGCTGATTCAGTATAGAAATAAGATTAGCACTGTATTTGCACATCAAATCCACTTTTTTACACTATTTTGATGTACACCAGAAACTTCTAGCACCAAACTGACGGTTTGCGTCAAGTTCTAGCATCCTCATTGTAATTAACTCATTATTATTAGCCTTGTTGTAACTGCATGGTGCGTGCATCTGATACTATTATCCAGTTGTCAATGGTATTAAATAAATCATTTCTTCACCAAAGTCCATGGCCCGCTACATGCTAATGAGCAAGTACCGTGTTGCCTTGTGTCATTGTGTGCGACGCAATAAATGCGGATTGCGGAGGACCGGAGTCCATCGGAAACATAATGGGCCTCCGTTTGAAAATTCCCCTTCCTTCCTGCGTAGAGGATGTGTGTTGCTCACTAGTACGAAATCACTAATTAAGGATCACTTTTTGCAAAGGTCACTTGCACCTCTCAGGTTGCGACAAGTGGCACACTGCCCGACGATGCAGGAAGGAAGGAAACGAGCAAGCACGGATTTTCACGAAGCTCCTATTTCGCGCGTGGGGTACTGGCGAGCGCGCACCCACGCAACCCTCATGGGCCGGCCCATAAGCGGGGTTGCGCGCCCCAGGTTTTCAATTTCATATTTTTTTTCCTGTTTTTTCTTCTTCAAAAAAAATCTGAATATCAAAAAGTTCAACATTTAAGGAAAAATATGATTTTTGGGAAAATGTTCCAGAAATCATAACATACTTGTGGTTTAAAAAAATGTTCATGGTCTAAATAGTTCACATATTGAAAAAAAATGTGAATTCAAAAAATGTTCATAAATTCAAAAACATCACTAATCCAAAATTTGAGGAAATTTTTTTGAGCTTGATGAAAAAATTGTTCATTATTGACAACATTGTTTTTTTCAAAAATGGGTAAACAAATTTTGAATTCACTGAACACTTTTTGAATTTGATGAACTTATTTCGAAAAAAAGATGAACAAATTTTAAATTTGATGAACATTTTTTAAATTTGATGAATAGTTTTCAAATTTGATGAAAAAATTCAAATTAGATGAACAAAATTTGAATTCAATGAACATTTGTTACATTGTTGATCCTTTTTTGAATCTGATGAACAAAATAATGTTCACGAATTTTAAAAGAAAAATCGCAAAAAAGAACGAAAAAGTAAAGAAGAAAAGAGAGAAAAGAAAAAAAAGAAAAAAAAGAAAAAAGAAAACCCGAACAAAAAAACAAGAAAAAGATCCTGGTTCAGGGAAGGTTCTATAACCTTCCAAAAATCGGGCGAGAATGCACGTGAAAATCCTAAAAGGTTGGGCCCGCCCACTGTGCGACTGGTACAGAGTGGGGGGTACGCGCTTGAGCGCTAGACAGCGCCCAAATAGGAGCCGCTGATTTTCCTACGCACGTATTTATGCATCCGATCTAGCAATCGATCATGTACCTTGCAGCTCACGTCAGCATCCTACTAGTGAGGGAGCAACTAATGAAGGAGCGCTTTTTCGGAAGCCTCCAAGGGTCACTTGATGTGGGCTGAGAGCGCGCCACTTGACGCGTTTTCAGCGGCCGCTACAACAAAATCACTAATTAAAGAGTACTCCTTACGGAGATCACTCCAACTCCCCTAGGTTGCGACAAGTGGCGCGTTGCATGTGCGTCACTTGTCGCAACCTGGGAGCTTTCCCTTTTTTTTGTAGATCCGTTTATTCAAAACATTTTTATCTCTTAAACCGTGCGGTTCAAATCTCGAACCGCTTTCGCCATTGGATTTCTCGCGTCTTCATCTTCAAAACTAGATCCCATGTTAATAGGTTTTGACAAACTTTTTTTTCATAAAAAAACCGGATGAAAAAAACCAACGAAAAAACCGAACGGGAACACAGATTTTTGTCCCTTTCCGAAAGAGGCACTCTGACAAAATCACAACCATGCCTCTCGCGGAAGCAAAACCGTGCCTCTCGTGAAAAAAAAAATGTGTTGTTTTTCCTTTCCGAAAGAGGCACGCCCGTGCCTCTCGCGAAAGCACAACCGTGCCTCTTGCGGAAGCAAAATCATGCTTCTCGCGAAAGAAAAAAAATAGAAAACGCGTTTTTTTCCTTTCTGAAAGAGGCACGCCCGTGCCTCTCGCGAAAGCACAACCGTGCCTCTCACGGAAGCAAAACCGTACCTCTCGTGAAAGAAAAAAAATAGAAAACACATTTTTTTCGTTTCCAAGAGGCACGGCCGTGCCTCTTGCGAAAAAAAAACCGTGACTCTCGCGAAAAAAATGCATTTTTTTGCGCAAAGAAAATATTTTTTTTGAAAAAAAAATTTGTCAAAAAGCTAGGGAAGACCGGTAGAAAACCAAAAGCTTAAAAACCGAAAAAAACCGTTTAAAAAGCCGAAAACGCGTGCGTAAAAATAAAAAAATAAATCCGAAGGGAGTGCCCAGAGTGCGACACGTGGCGAATGGCTGTGAGCGCGCCAAGTGGCGCTGATCGTTGCGAGGCTCCCGAAGGTGTGCTCGTTAATTAGTTGCTCCCCCGCTACATGTTGCGTTCTGCGCACTCCCTCCGGATTTTATTATTTTTCGCACGTGTTTGGCTTTTTAGATTATTATTTTTTGATTTTTCTTGACTTTTCGGTTTTTCACCGGTCTTTCTTAGCTTTTGGAGAAAAAAATAGCATAAAAATGTGTTTTTTCTATCGTGAGAGGCACCGTTTGCTTCCGTGAGCCGTGCCACATGAAAACGGAAAAAAATGGGTTTTCCCTTTTTTTATACCGTGAGAGGCACGATTTTGCTTTCACGAGAGGCACGCTCGGAAAACGAAAAAAACATGTTTTATTTTTGTTTTCCGTCCGCAAAAGGCACAGCCGTGCCTCTCTGAAACAAGAAAAAAAATGTTTTTTCCTTCCGCGAGAGGTATGGTTTTGTTTCCGCTAGAGGCAAGAATCAGAAAAGAACGGGTTTGTTTTCCTTCCGTGAGAGGCACAACCGTGCCTCTCGGAAATGAAAAAAAATGTCTTTTTTCCTTCTGCGAGAGGCACAGTCGTGCCTCTTTTAGAAAGGAAAAAAACATGCGCCTGCTCCGGGCTTTTTCGTAAAAACAAAAAATTCGTCAAAAGCTGTCAACATGTGATCTAGTTTTGAAGATCTGAATGTGAGGAATCCAACATTGAATATGGTACAAGATTTAAGCGCATGATTTAACAGATAAAACATTTAAATAAATGGCTAGAAAAAAGGAAAACCCCTCAAGTTACGACAAGTAGTGTATATGCAGCGCGCCACTTGTCGCGACTTGAAAAGGTGGGAGTGGCGTTTGTAAAGAATGCTTCTTAGCGCCGGTGGAGACTCAGCGCCTTTGGCGTCCTGATACGTCTCCGTCGTATCTATAATTTTTTATTGTTCCATGCCAATATTCTTCAACTTTCATATATTTTTTGCAACTTTTTATATTATTTTTGGAACTAACGTATTGATCCAGTACCCAGTGCCAGTTCCTGTTTGTTGCATGTTTTATGTTTCACAGAAACCCAATATCAAACGGAATCTAAACGGGATAAAAACGGACGGAGAATTATTTTGAAATATTTGAGATTTTCCGGAGGAAGAATCAACGCGAAACGGTGCCCGAGGTGGCCAGGAGATAGGGGGGCGCCCCCCCCCCCCCGGGCGTGCCTGGCACTCTCCTGGGCCACCCATAAGGCGGTTGACGCTCTTCTTTTGCCGCAAGAAAGCTAATTTTACGAGAAAAATTTGGGCGAAAGATTCACCCCAATCGGAGTTACGGATCTCCGGATATAAAAGAAACGGTGAAGGGGAAGGATCTGAGATCGCAGAAACAGAGAGATAGATCCAATCTCCGAGGGGCTTGATACGTCCATTTTGTATCATGCTTTTATATCAATATTTATTGCATTATGGGCTGTTATTACACATTATATCTCAATACTTATGGCTATTCTCCCTTATTTTACAAGGTTTACCATGAAGAGGGGGAATGCCGGCAACTGGAATTCTGGATGGAAAAGGAGCAAACATTGGAAACCTATTCTGCACTGCTCCAAAAATCCTGAAACTCCACAAAACATGTTTTTGGAATCAATAAGAATTATGGAGCGGAAGAAATACATCAGGGGGCCCACACCCTGGCCAGGAGGGTGGGGGCGCGCCCACCCCTACTGGGCGCGCCCCCTATCTCCTGGGCCCCCGGTGGCCCCTGGTGTCCATCTTCTGCTATATGAGGGCTTTTACCCTAGAAAAAATCGTGGGAAAGCTTACGGGACGAAACTCCGCCGCCACGAGGTGGAACCTTGGCGGAACCAATCTGGAGCTCTGGCAGAGCTATTCTACCGGGGACACTTCCCTCCGTGAGGGGGAAATCATCACCATCATCATCACCAACGATCCTCTCATCAGGAGGGGGTCAATCTCCATCAACATCTTCACCAGCACCATCTCCTCTCAAAATCCTAGTTCATCTCTTGTATCCAATCTTGTATCAAAACCACAAATTGGTACCTGTGGGTTGATTACTCCTTGTAGTTGATGCTAATTGGTTTACTTGGTGGAAGATCATATGTTCAGATCCTTAATGCATACTATAAATTCTCTGATTATGAACATGAATATGCTTTGTGAGTAGTTACGTTTGTTCCTGAGGACATGGGTGAAGTCTTGCTATTAGTAGTCATGTGAATTTGGTATTCGTTCAATATTTTGATGAGACGTATGCTATCTTTTCCTCTAGTGGTGTTATGTGAACGTCGACTACATGACACTTCACCATTATTTGGGCCTAGAGGAAGGCATTGGGAAGTAATAAGTAGATGATGGGTTGCTAGATTGACAGAAGCTTAAACCCTAGTTTATGTGTTGCTTCGTTAGGGGCTGATTTGGATCCATGTGTTTAATGTTGTGGTTAGGTTTACCTTAATACTTCTTTTGTAGTTGCGGACGCTTGCAATAGGGGTTAATCATAAGTGGGATGCTTGTCCAAGTAAGGGCAGCACCCAAGCACCGGTCCACCCACATATCAAATTATCAAAGTACCGAACGCGAATCATATGAACGTGATGAAAACTAGCTTGACGATAATTCCCATGTGTCCTCGGGAGCTCCTTCCTCATTATAAGAAATTGTCCAGGCTTATCCTTTGCTACATAAAGGATTGGGCCACCTTGCTGCACTTTATTTACTTTCATTGCTTGTTACTCGTTACAATTTATGTTATCACAAAACTATCTATTACCTACAATTTCAGTGCTTGCAGAGAAAACCTTACTGAAAACCGCTTATCATTTCCTTCTGCTCCTCGTTGGGTTCGACACTCTTACTTATCGAAAGGACTACAATAGACCCCCTACACTTGTGGGTCATCAAGACTCTTTCCTGGCGCCATTGCCGGGGAGTGTAGCGCTTTTGGTGAGTGGAACATGGTAAGGAAACATTTATATAGTGTGCTGAAATTTTATGTTACTTGTCACTATGGAAACTAATCCTTTGAGGGGCTTGTTCGGGGTATCTTCACCACGACCAGAAGAGCAAAGATTTGCTCCTCAACCTACTAAAATTTTGAAAATATTTACTTTGAGATTCCTTCGGGTATGATAGAGAAACTGCTAGCTAATCCATTTACAAGAGATGGAACATTGCATCCCGATTTACACCTTATCTTTATGGATGAAGTTTGTGGATTATTAAAGCTTGCAGGTATTCCCGATGATGTTGTCAAAAGGAAGGTCTTCCCTTTATCTTTGAAGGGATATGCATTGACATGGTATAGGCTATGTGATGATACGAGATCTTGGAATTATAAACGATTGAAGTTGGAATTTAACCAGAAGTTTTATCCTATGCATCTTGTTCATCGTGATCATAATTACATATATAATTTCTGGCCTCGCGAAGGAGAAAGCATCGCTCAAGCTTGGGGGAGGCTTAAGTCAATGTTATATTCATGCCCCAATCATGAGCTCTCCCGGGAAATGATTATTCAAAATTTTATGCTCGGCTTTCTCTCAATGATCGCAACCTGCTCGATACTTCCTGTGCTGGTTTTTATATGCTGAAGACTATTGATTTCAAATGGGACTTATTGGAAAGAATTAAACACAACTCTGAAGATTGGGGTTCCGACGATGGTAAGGAGTCAGGTATGACACCTAAGTTCGATTATGTTAAATCTTTTATGGATACCGATGCTTTTCGTGGATTTAGCGCTAAATATGGACTTGACTCTGAGATAGTAGCTTCTTTCTGTGAATCTTTTGCTACTCACTTTGATCTCCCTAAGGAGAAATGGTTTAAATATAATCCTCCCGTTGGAGTGAAAGTAGTTGCACCTATTATAGTTGAAGAAAAGTGTTGGAAATATGCCCTAGAGGCAATAATAAATAAGTTATTATTATATTTCCTTGTTCATGATAATCGTTTATTATCCATGCTATAATTGTATTGATAGGAAACTGAGATACATGTGTGGATACATAGACAACACCATGTCCCTAGTAAGCCTCTAGTTGACTAGCTCGTTGATCAATAGATGGTTACGGTTTCCTGACCATGGACATTGGATGTCATTGATAACGGGATCACATCATTAGGAGAATGATGTGATGGACAAGACCCAATCCTAAGCCTAGCACAAAGATCATGTAGTTCGTATGCTAAAGCTTTTCTAATGTCAAGTATCTTTTCCTTAGACCATGAGATTGTGCAACTCCCGAATACCGTAGGAATGCTTTGGGTGTATCAAATGTCACAACGTAACTGGGTGGCTATAAAGGTGCATTACAGGTATCTCCGAAAGTGTCTGTTGGGTTGGCACGAATCGAGACTGGGATTTGTCACTCCGTGTAAACGGAGAGGTATCTCTGGGCCCACTCGGTAGGACATCATCATAATGTGCACAATGTGACCAAGGGGTTGATCACGGGATGATGTGTTACGGAACGAGTAAAGAGACTTGCCGGTAACGAGATTGAACAAGGTATCGGTATACCGACGATCGAATCTCGGGCAAGTACAATACCGCTAGACAAAGGGAATTGTATACGGGATCGATTGAGTCCTTGAGATCGTGGTTCATCCGATGAGATCATCATGGAACATGTGGGAGCCAACATGGGTATCCAGATCCCGCTGTTGGTTATTGACCGGAGAACGTCTCGGTCATGTCTACATGTCTCCCGAACCCGTAGGGTCTACACACTTAAGGTTCGATGACGCTAGGGTTATAAAGGAAGTTTGTATGTGGTTACCGAATGTTGTTCGGAGTCCCGGATGAGATCCCGGACGTCATGAGGAGTTCCGGAATGGTCCGGAGGTAAAGATTTATATATGGAAAGTTGTTGTTCGGGTTCCGAAAAAGTTCGGGTTTTTTCGGTATTGTACCGGGAAGCTTCCAGAAGGTTCCGGAGGATTCCGGAGGGGTCCGGAGGTCCGGAAATTGTTCCACCACGTCCAATACAGTAGCATGGGCTGTAGGGGGGCGCCCTAGCCTTAATGGGCCAGGGGCACCAGCCCCCCAAGGCCCATGCGCATGGGAAGGGGAAAACCCTAAAGGGGGAGGCCTCCACTTGACTTGGGAGGCACTCCTCCCCCCTTGGCCGCCCCCCTAGATGGGATCTAGGGCTGGCCGCACCCCTTGGGGTGGGAAACCCTAAAGGGGGCGCAGCCCCCTTCCCCCCTATATATACTTGAGGTTTTGGGGCTGCCAGAGACATGAGTTCTCTCCCTCTATTGGTGCAGCCCTGCCTCTCCTCCTCCTCCTCTCCCGTGGTGCTTGGCGAAGCCCTGCTGGATTGCCACGCTCCTCCACCACCACCACGCCGTTGTGCTGCTGCTGGATGAAGTCTTCCTCAACCTCTCCCTCTCTCCTTGCTGGATCAAGGCATGGGAGACGTCACCGGGCTGTACGTGTGTTGAACGCGGAGGTGCCGTCCGTTCGGCACTAGGATCTCCGGTGATTTGAATCACGACGAGTACGACTCCTTCAACCCCGTTCTCTTGAACGCTTCCGCTTAGCGATCTACAAGGGTATGTAGATGCACTCTCCTTCCCCTCGTTGCTGGTTTCTCCATAGATAGATCTTGGTGACACGTAGGAAAATTTTGAATTTCTGCTACGTTCCCCAACAGTGGCATCATGAGCTAGGTCTATTGCGTAGATTCTTTGCACGAGTAGAACACAAAGTAGTTGTGGGCGTTGATGTTGTTCAATATGCTTACCGTTACTAGTCCAATCTTGTTTCGACGGTATTGTGGGATGAAGCGGCCCGGACCGACCTTACACGTATTCTTACGTGAGACAGGTTCCACCGACTGACATGCACTTGGTGCATAAGGTGGCTAGCGGGTGCCAGTCTCTCCCACTTTAGTCGGAACGGATTCGATGAAAAGGGTCCTTATGAAGGGTAAATAGCAATTGGCATATCACGTTGTGGTTTTGCGTAGGTAAGAAACGTTCTTGCTAGAAACCCATAGCAGCCACGTAAAACATGCAAACAACAATTAGAGGACGTCTAACTTGTTTTTGCAGGGTATGCTATGTGATGTGATATGGCCAAGAAGAATGTGATGAATGATATGTGATGTATGAGATTGATCATGTTCTTGTAATAGGAATCACGACTTGCATGTCGATGAGTATGACAACCGGCAGGAGCCATAGGAGTTGTCTTTATTTATTGTATGACCTGCGTGTCATTGAACAACGCCATGTAATTACTTTACTTTATTGCTAACCGGTAGCCATAGTAGTAGAAGTAATAAGTTGGCGAGACAACTTCATGGAGACACGATGATGGAGATCATGATGATGGAGATCATGGTGTCATGCCGGTGACGACGATGATCATGGAGCCCCGAAGATGGAGATCAAAAGGAGCAAAATGATATTGGCCATATCATGTCACTATTTGATTGCATGTGATGTTTATCATGTTTATGCATCTTGTTTACTTAGAACGACGGTAGTAAATAAGATGATCCCTTACAACAATTTCAAGAAGTGTTCTCCCCTAACTGTGCACCGTTGCTAAAGTTCGTCGCTTCTAAGCACCACGTGATGATCGGGTGTGATGGATTCTTACGTTCACATACAACGGGTGTAAGACAGATTTACACACGCGAAACACTTAGGGTTAACTTGACGAGCCTAGCATGTACAGACATGGCCTCGGAACACAGAGACCGAAAGGTCGAGCATGAGTCGTATGGTAGATACGATCAACATGAAGATGTTCACCGATGATGACTAGTCCGTCTCACGTGATGATCGGACACGGCCTAGTTGACTCGGATCATGTAATCACTTAGATGACTAGAGGGATGTCTATCTGAGTGGGAGTTCATAAGATGAACTTAATTATCCTGAACATAGTCAAAAGATCTTTGCAAATTATGTCGTAAGCTCGCGCTTTAGTTCCACTTTTTAGATATGTTCCTAGAGAAAATATAGTTGAAAGTTGATAGTAGCGATTATGCGGACAGTAGAAAGCTTATGTCCTTAATGCACCGCTCAGGGTGCTGAACCCCAAACGTCGTTTGTCGATGTTGCGAACATCGGACATACACGTTTTGATAACTACGTGATAGTTCATTTAAATGGTTTAAGTAGAGGCACCAAAGACGTTTTTCGAAACGTCGCGGAACATATGAGATGTTTCAAGGGCTGAAATTGGGATTTCAGGCTCGTGCCCACGTCAAGAGGTATGAGACCTCCGACGATTTTCTTAGCCTGCAAACTAAGGGAGAAAACCTCAATCGTTGAGCTTGTGCTCAGATGGTCTGAGTACAACAATCACTTTAATCGAGTGGGAGTTGATCTTCCAGATGAGATGGTGATGTTTCTCCAAAGTCATTGCCACCAAGCTGCTAGAGCTTCGTGATGAACTATAACATATCAAGGATAGAGATGATGATCCTTGAGGTATTTGCGTTGTTTGACATCGTGAAAGTAGAAATCAAGAAGGAGCATCAATTGTTGATGATTGGTGAAACCACTAGTTTCAAGAAGGGCAAGGGCAAGAAGGGACACTTCATGAAACGGCAAATCAGTTGCTGCTCCAGTGAAGAAACCCAAGGTTGAACCTTAACCCGAGACTGAGTGCTTCTATAATAAGGGGAACAACCACTGGAGCAGAATTACCCTAGATACTTGGTAGATAAGAAGGCTGGCAAGGTCGATAGAAGTATATTGGATATACATTATGTTAATGTGTACTTTACTAGTACTCCTAGTAGCACCAGGGTATTAGATACCGGTTCGGTTGCTAAGTGTTAGTAACTCGAAATAAAAGCTACGGAGTAAACGGAGACTAGCTAAAGGTGAGCTGACGATATGTGTTGGAAGTTTTTCCAAGCTTGATGTGATCAAGCATCGCACGCTCCCTCTACCAACGAGATTGGTGTTAAACCTAAATAATTGTTATTTGGTGTTTGCGTTGAGCATAGACATGATTGGATTATGTCTATTGCAATACGGTTATTCATTTAAGGAGAATAATAGTTACTCTATTTATGTGAATAATACCTTCAGTGGTCTTGCACCTAAAAATGGTTTATTGAATCTCGATCGTAGTGATACACATTTTCATGCCAAAAGATAGTAATGATAGTACCACTTACTGGTGGCACTGCCATGTAAGTCATATTGGTTTAAAACGCATGAAGAAGCTCCATGTTGATGGATCTTTGGACTCACTCATTTTTGAAAAGTTTGAGACATGCGAACCATGTCTATTGGTGTATACGCATGAAGAAACTCCATGCAGATGGATCGTTTGGACTCACTTGATTTTGAATCACTTGAGATATGCAAATCATACCACATGGGCAAGATGACTGAAAAGCCACGGTTTCAGTAAGATGGAACAAGATAGCAACTTGTTGGAAGTAACACATTTTGATGTGTGCAGTCCAATGAGTGCTGAGGCATGCAGTGAATATCGTTATGTTCTTACTTCACAGATGATTCGAGTAGATGTTGGGAATATTTACTTGATGAAACACAAGTCTGAATTATTGAATGGTTCAAGTAATTTCAGAGTGAAGTAGAAGATCATCGTGACAAGAGGATAAAATGTCTATGATATGATCATAGAGATGAATATCTGAGTTACGAGTTTTGGCACACAATTAAGACATTGTGGAAATTGTTTCGCAATTAATACCGCCTGGAACACCATAGTGTGATAGTGTGTCCGAACATCATAGTTGCACCCTATTGGATATGGTGCGTACCATGATGTCTCTTATCGAATTACCACTATTGTTCATGGGTTAGGCATTAGAGACAACCACGTTCACTTTAAATAGGGCACCACGTAATTCCGTTGAGATGACACCGTATGAATTATGGTTTAGAGAAACCTAAGTTGTCGTTTCTTAAAGGTTTGGGGCTGCGACGCTTATGTGAAAAAGTTTCAGGCTGATAAGCTCGAACCCAAAGCGGATAAATGCATCTTCATAGGACACCCAAAACAGTTGGGTATACCTCCTGTCTCAGATCCGAAAGCAATAAGGGATTGTTTCTAGAATCGGGTCCTTTCTCGAGGAAAAGTTTCTCTCGAAAGAATTGAGTGGGAGGATGGTGGAGACTTGATATGGTTATTGAACCATCACTTCAACCAGTGTGTATCAGGGCACAGGAAGTTGTTCCTGTGGCACCTACACCAATTGAAGTGGAAGCTTATGATAGTGATCACGAAGCTTCGGATCAAGTCACTACCGAACCTCGTAGGACGACAAGGACGCGTACTGCTTCGGAGTGGTATGGTGATCCTGTCTTAAAGGTCATGTTGCTAGACAACAATGAACCTACGAGCTATGGAGAAGCGATGGTGGGCCCAAATTCCGACAAATAGTTAGGAGCCATGAAATCCGAGATAGGATCCATGTATCAGAACAAAGCATGGACTTTGGTGGACTTGCCCAATGATCGGCAAGCCATTGAGATAAATGGATCTTTAAGAAGAAGACGGACGTGGACGGTAATGTCACCGTCTATGAAGCTCGACTTGTGGCGAAGAGTTTTTCACTAGTTCAAGGAGTTGACTACGATGAGATTTTCTCATCCGTAGCGATGCTTAAGTCCGTCGGATTCATGTTAGCATTAGCTGCATTTATGAAATCTGGCAGATGGATGTCAAAACGAGTTTCCTTACCAGTTTTCGTAAGGAAAGGTTGTATGAAATACAATCAGAAAGGTTTTGTCGATCCTAAGGATGCTAAAAGGTATGCTAGCTCTAGCGATCCTTCCATGGACTGGAGTAAGCATCTCGGAGTTGGAATGTGCACTTTGATAAGATGATCAAAGATTTTGGGTTTATACAAAGTTTATGAGAAACTTGTATTTCCAAAGAAGTGAGTGGGAGCACTATAGAATTTCTGATGAGTATATGTTGTTGACATATTATGGATCAGAAATGACGTAGAATTTCTGGAAAGCATATAGGGTTATTTGAAAGTGTTTTTCAATGGAAAGCCTGGATTAAGCTACTTGAACATTGAGCATCAAGATCTATAAGGATAGATCAAAACGCTTAATGGTACTTTTCAAATGAGCACATACCTTGACATGATCTTGAAGGTGTTCAAGATGGATCAGTCAAAGAAGGAGTTCTTGCCTGAGTTGTAAGGTATGAAGTTAAGACTTAAAGCTCGACCACGGCAGAATAGAGAGAAAGGACGAAGGTCGTCCCCTATGCTTAAGACATAGGCTCTACAGTATGCCATGCTGAGTACCGCACCTGAAGTGTGCCTTGCCATGAGTCAGTCAAGGGGTACAAGAGTGATCCAAGAATGGATCACAGGACAGCGGTCAAAGTTATCCTTAGTAACTAGTGGACTAAGGAATTTTCTCGATTATGGAGGTGGTAAAAGAGTTCGTCGTAAAGGGTTACGTCGATGCAAGCTTGACACCTATCCGGATAGCTCTGAGTAGAGATACCGGATACGTATAATGGAGCAACAATTTAGAATAGCTCCAAGTAGAACAGTTATTTGGAATAGCTCCAAATAGAGCGTGGTAGCTGCATCTAGGAGATGACATAGAGATTTGTAAAGCACACACGGATCTGAAAGGTTCAGACCCGTTGACTATAACCTCTCTCACAAGCATAACATGATCAAACCCAGAACTCTTGGGTGTTAGTCACATGGGGATGTGACCTTGAGTGTTAATCACATATCGATGTGAACTGGATTATTGACTCTAGTGCAAGTGGGAGACTGTTGGAAATATGCCCTAGAGGCAATAATAAATAAGTTATTATTATATTTCCTTGTTCATGATAATCGTTTATTATCCATGCTATAATTGTATTGATAGGAAACTCAGATACATGTGTGGATACATAGACAACACCATGTCCCTAGTAAGCCTCTAGTTGACTAGCTCGTTGATCAATAGATGGTTACGGTTTCCTGACCATGGACATTGGATGTCATTGATAACGGGATCACATCATTAGGAGAATGATGTGATGGACAAGACCCAATCCTAAGCCTAGCACAAAGATCGTGTAGTTCGTATGCTAAAGCTTTTCTAATGTCAAGTATCTTTTCCTTAGACCATGAGATTGTGCAACTCCCGGATACCGTAGGAATGCTTTGGGTGTATCAAACGTCACAACGTAACTGGGTGGCTATAAAGGTGCATTACAGGTATCTCCGAAAGTGTCTGTTGGGTTGGCACGAATCGAGACTGGGATTTGTCACTCCGTGTAAACGGAGAGGTATCTCTGGGCCCACTCGGTAGGACATCATCATAATGTGCACAATGTGACCAAGGGGTTGATCACGGGATGATGTGTTACGGAACGAGTAAAGAGACTTGCCGGTAACGAGATTGAACAAGGTATCGGTATACCGACGATCGAATCTCGGGCAAGTACAATACCGCTAGACAAAGGGAATTGTATACGGGATCGATTGAGTCCTTGACATCGTGGTTCATCCGATGAGATCATCGTGGAACATGTGGGAGCCAACATGGGTATCCAGATCCCGCTGTTGGTTATTGACCGGAGAACGTCTCGGTCATGTCTACATGTCTCCCGAACCCGTAGGGTCTACACACTTAAGGTTCGATGACGCTAGGGTTATAAAGGAAGTTTGTATGTGGTTACCGAATGTTGTTCGGAGTCCCGGATGAGATCCCGGACGTCACGAGGAGTTCCGGAATGGTCCAGAGGTAAAGATTTATATATGGAAAGTTGTTGTTCGGGTTCCGGAAAAAGTTCGGGTTTTTTCGGTATTGTACCGGGAAGCTTCCAGAAGGTTCCGGAGGATTCCGGAGGGGTCCGGAGGTCCGGAAATTGTTCCACCACGTCCAATACAGTAGCATGGGCTGTAGGGGGGCGCCCTAGCCTTAATGGGCCAGGGGCACCAGCCCCCCCAAGGCCCATGCGCATGGGAAGGGGAAAACCCTAAAGGGGGAGGCCTCCACTTGACTTGGGAGGCACTCCTCCCCCTTGGCCGCCCCCCTAGATGGGATCTAGGGCTGGCCGCACCCCTTGGGGTGGGAAACCCTAAAGGGGGCGCAGCCCCCTTCCCCCTATATATACTTGAGGTTTTGGGGCTGCCAGAGACATGAGTTCTCTCCCTCTATTGGTGTAGCCCTGCCTCTCCTCCTCCTCCTCTCCCGTGGTGCTTGGCGAAGCCCTGCTGGATTGCCACGCTCCTCCACCACCACCACGCCGTTGTGCTGCTGCTGGATGAAGTCTTCCTCAACCTCTCCCTCTCTCCTTGCTGGATCAAGGCATGGGAGACGTCACCGGGCTGTACGTGTGTTGAACGCGGAGGTGCCGTCCGTTCGGCACTAGGATCTCCGGTGATTTGAATCACGACGAGTACAACTCCTTCAACCCCGTTCTCTTGAACGCTTCCGCTTAGCGATCTACAAGGGTATGTAGATGCACTCTCCTTCCCCTCGTTGCTGGTTTCTCCATAGATAGATCTTGGTGACACGTAGGAAAATTTTGAATTTCTGCTACGTTCCCCAACAAAAAGACTATCACCTATAGTGATCCTATTGTTCCTACTACTTATGTTGAGAAACCTCCTTTTCCTGTTAGGATAAAGGATCTTGCTAAAACTTCAACTCTTGTTTGTAAGAGTAATACTAGGACTTATACACCTCCTGAGCAAATCAAAGTTGAACCTAGTATTGCTATGGTTAAAGATCTCTTGGATGATGATTTAGATGGGCATGTTATTTATTTCTGTGGTAAGACTGCTAATATTGCTAGACCAGATACTAAGATACATAGAGTTGTCATAGGCATGCATGTTATTTCTGTTAAAATAGGAGATCATTGTTATCATGGCTTATGTGATATGGGTGCTAGTTCTTGTTCAATACCCTATGATTTATATAAAGAAATTATGCACGAAATTGCACCCGTTGAATTAGAAGACATTGCTGTTACTATTAAGCTTGCTAATAGGGATACCATTAAACCAGTTGGGATAGTTAGAGATGTTGAAGTCTTGTGTGGGAAGGTTAAATACCCTGCTGATTTTCTTGTTCTTGGTTCCCCACAAGATGATTTTTGTCCCATTATTTTCGGTAGACCCTTCTTGAACACGGTTAAGGCTAGGATTGATTGTGAAAAGAATACTATCACAATTGGCTTAGAGGGTATGTCTCATGAGTTTAATTTTGCTAAGTTCCGTAGACAACCTCGTGATAGAGAATCACCTAGTAAGAATGAGATTATTGGTCTTGCTTCCATTGTTGTACCTCCTACTAATCCGTTAGAACAATATTTGCTAGACCATGAAAACGAAATGTTTATGAAGGAAAGAAGGGAAATAGATGAAGTGTTCCTTAAACAGGAACCTATGCTGAAACATAACCTTCCATTTGAAATTCTTGGGGATCCCCCTCCACCCAAGGGTGATCCCGTGTTTGAACTCAAACCATTACCTGATAATCTTAAGTATGCTTATCTTGATGAGAAGAAAATATATCCTGTTATTATTAGTGCTAACCTTTCAGAGCAAGAAGAAGAAATATTATTGAAAACTCTGAAGAAGCACCGAGCTGCTATTGGATATACTCTGGATGATCTTAAGGGCATTAGTCCCACGTTATGCCAACACAAAATTATAGTGGAGAAAGATGCCAAACCAGTTAGAGTCCTCAACGACGACTGAATCCCAAGATGAAAGAAGTGGTAAGAAAGGAGATACTAAATCTCCTTGAGGCAGGTATAATTTATCCCGTTGCTGACAGTGATTGGGTAAGCCCTGTCCATTGTGTTCCTAAATAGGGAGGTATTACCGTTGTTCCTAATGATAAAGATGAATTGATACTGCAAAGAATTATTACAGGTTATAGGATGTCAATTGATTTCCGTAAATTAAATAAAGCTACTAAGAAAGATCATTACCCTTTACCTTTTATTGATCAAATGCTAGAAAGACTATCCAAACACACACATTTCTGCTTTCTAGATGGTTATTCTGGCTTCTCTCAAATACCTGTGTCAACGGGGGGTCAATCTAAAACTACTTTTACTTGCCCTTTCGGTACTTTTGCTTATAGACGTATGCCTTTTGGTTTATGTAATGCACCTGCTACCTTTCAAAGATGCATGATGGCTATATTCTCTGATTTTTGTGAAAAGATTTGTGAGGTATTCATGGATTATTTCTCTGTTTATGGATCCTTTTTTGATGATTGTTTGAGCAACCTTGATCGAGTTTTGCAGAGATGCGAAGACACTAGTCTCGTCTTGAATTGGGAAAAGTGCCACTTTATGGTGAATGAAGGCATTGTTTTGGGGCACAAGATCTTGGAGAGAGGTATCAAAGTTGATAAAGCTAAAGTTGATGCTATTGAAAAGATGCCATGTCCCAAGGACATAAAAGGTATAAGAAGTTTCCTTGGTCATGCCGGTTTTTATAGGAGGTTCATTAAGGACTTCTCTAAAATCTCTAGGCCTCTGACTAATTTATTGCAAAAAGATATTCCTTTTGTCTTTGATGATGATTGTGTAGAAGCATTTGAAATACTTAAGAAAGCTTTGATCACTGCACCTATTGTCCAGCCACCTGATTGGAATTTACCTTTCGAAATTATGTGTGATGCTAGTGGTTATGCTGTAGGTGTTGTTCTAGGGCAAAGAGTTGATAAGAAATTGAATGTTATCCAGTATGCTAGTAAGACTCTTGATACTGCCCAGAGAAATTATGCTACTACTGAAAAAGAATTCTTAGCAGTTGTGTTTGCATGTGATAAGTTTAGACCTTATATTGTTGATTCCAAAGTTACTATTCACACTGATCATGCTGCTATTAAATATCTTATGGAAAAGAAAGACGCTAAGCCTAGACTCATTAGATGGGTTCTCCTCCTCCAAGAATTTGATTTGCATATTATTGATAGAAAGGGAGCTGAGAACCCCGTTGCAGACAACTTATCTAGGTTAGAGAATGTTCTTGATGACCCACTGCCTATTGATGATAACTTTCTTGATGAACAATTAGCGGTCATTAATGCTTCTCGTACTGCTCCCTAGTATGCTGGTTATGCTAATTACATTGTTGCTAAATTTATACCTCCTAGTTTCACATACCAGCAAAAGAAAAAGTTCTTTTATGATTTAAGACATTACTTCTGGGATGACCCACACCTTTATAAAGGAGTAGATGGTGTTATTAGACGTTGTGTGCCTGAGCATGAACAGGACCAAATCCTACGCAAGTGTCACTCTGAATCCTATGGAGGACACCACGCTAGAGATAGAACTGCACACAAGGTACTGCAATCTGGTTTTTATTGGCCTACTCTCTTCAAAGATGCTCGTAAGTTTGTCTTATCTTGTGATGAATGTCAAAGAATTGGTAATATTAGTAGACGTCAAGAAATGCCTATGAATTATTCCCTTGTTATTGAACTGTTTGATGTTTGGGGCTTTGATTATATGGGAATCTTTTCCTGCCTCTAATGGTTACACACATATTTTAGTTGCTGGTGATTACGTTACTAAGTGGGTAGAAGCTATTCCAACTAGTAGTGCTGATCATAACACCTCTATTAAAATGCTTAAAGAAGTTATTTTTCCGAGGTTTGGAGTCCCTAGATATCTTATGACTGATGGTGGTTCACATTTTATTCATGGTACTTTCCGTAAGATGCTTGCTAAGTATGATGTCAATCATAGAATCACATCTTCTTATCATCCGCAGTCTAGTGGTCAAGTAGAGTTGAGAAATAGAGAGCTCAAATTAATTTTGCAAAAGACTATCAATAGATCTAGAAAGAATTGGTCCAAAAAACTTGATGATGCATTATGGGCCTATAGAACTGCATACAAAAATCCTATGGGTATGTCTCCTTATAAGATGGTTTATGGAAAAGGTTGTCATTTACCTCTTGAACTTGAACATAAAGCATATTGGGCTATTAAAGAGCTCAACTATGACTTCAAACTTGCCGGTGAGAAGAGGTTGTTTGACATTAGCTCACTTGATGAATGGAGAACCCAAGCCTATGAGAATGCCAAGCTATTCAAAGAAAAAGTCAAACGCTGGCATGACAAAAGGATACAAAAGCGTGAGTTTAACGTAGGAGATTATGTGTTATTATTCAACTCTCGTTTAAGATTTTTTGCAGGAAAACTTCTCTCTAAATGGGAAGGTCCTTATGTTATCGAGGAGCTCTATCATTCTGGTGCTATAAAAATCAACAACTTCGAAGGCACAAGTCCGAGGGTGGTGGACGGTCAAAGAATTAAACATTATATTTTAGGTAATCCTATCAATGTTGAAACTAATATTATTGAAACTGTAACCCCGGAGGAATACATAAGGGACACTTTCCAGAACGTTCCAGACTCTGAAAAGGAATAGGTATGTGGTACGGTAAGTAAACCGACTCCAAAACAACTCCAATGGGAATTTTTATCAGTTTCGGAATATTTATGAATTTTAGGAAGAAGAAGTAGTCCGAGAGAGACACGAGCCCCCACGAGAGTGGAGGGCGCGCCCACCCTTACTGGGCGCGCCCCCTGTCTCGTGGACACCCTCGTGTGCCTCCCAGACTCCGTTTTCTTGCATGTTACGTATTTTGGTCGGTAAAAATTCATTATATACTCCCGAAGGTTTTGACCACCGTATCACGCAAATATCCTCTGTTTTCATTTTGAGCTGTTCCTGTTGCAGTTTAAGAGCAAGATGTCTTCCCAAGAGTCAGTCGGGGAGAGTCGGGTGTCTCACCCAACACCAGGACCAGGAGAAAATAGTGATGCTTATCACTTTGGACCATCAACGGAGGATGAGATGGAGGCCGACTTGAAAAGGATAGATGCCATGGAGGAAGATCGAGAAGTTACCTCTCGTCTCCAAGCAGAATTCATGATGGGGGAACTACACAGCTCGGCTATTCCAAATTCGGTCATCCCTTCCAACTTTAGATTTATTTCTTATGAAAATATGAAAAAGAGTGTCACTTGTTCTCCAGAAGCTATGCAGCATCCTTGGGTAAAGGGAGCTTTAACTGTTACAGGCAAGTTCCATAAATAAATTATGGACCTCAAACAACAAGTCAATAAGCTCGAGGAGGAGAACCGTATCCTGAGGGGCATCATCGCTAAGAAGATCATAACACCAACCGTGAAGAAGGAGACATAATCACATGGGTATGGGCACTCCCCTTGGCAACTGCCAAGCTTGGGGGAGGTGCCCCGGTATCGTATCACCATCACACTCCTATCTTTACCGTTTTATTTAGTTCGATCCTTTTAGTAGTATCTTGATCTAGTAGATTGAAGTTTTAGTATCAATTAGTTCTGATTTTTGCTTTGTGATCTCTTTATGTAATCGAGTCCGTGAGCTATCTATAATAAAGATTAGTGTTGAGTCAAGGGCTTTGCTATCTTGCTATGATCTTGAGAAAGTAGAAAGAATAAAAGAGTTCATATTGATCTTATGGTTAGTGATGACTTCACACATAGAAAGTATGAGGCATAAAAGTTGTTGAGAGTTGATAAACGTAGTTTTGGTCATCGTTGCAATTAATAGGAAGTGATAAGGAAAGAGAGGTTCACATACAAATATATTATCTTGGACATCTTTTATGATTGGGAGCACTCATTAAGTAGGACATGCTAAAAGAGTTGACGTTGAACAAGGAAGACAACTTAATGGCTTATGTTTTCTCACATCTCAGTTAAAGTATATTGTCATTGACCTTCCAAACATGTTGAGCTTGCCTTTCCCCCTCATGCTAGCCAAATTCCTTGCACCAAGTAGAGATACTACTTGTGCTTCCAAATATCGTTAAACCCAGTTTTGCCATGAGAGTCCACCATACCTACCTATGGATTGAGTAATATCCTTCAAGTAAGTTGTCATGTTGCAGGCAATAAAAATTGCTATCTAAATATGTATGACTTATTAGTGCAGAGAAAATAAGCTTTATACGATCTTGTTGTGAAGGCAATAAAAGAGACGGACTGTATAATAAAGGTCCACATACAAGGGGCAATATAAAATGATGTTCTTTTGCATTAAGATTTTGTGCATCCAACCCTAAACGCACATGACAACCTCTGCTTCCCTCTCCGAAGGGCATATCTTTTACTTTATGTTTTTACTTTATGCTTGAGTCAAGGTGGTCTTCACCTTTCCCTTTTTTCATTTTATCCTTTGGCAAGCTCCTCGTGTTTGAAAGATCATGATATATATATATCCAACTGGATGTAAGTTAGCATAGGCTATTATTGTTGACATCACCTAAAGGTGAATACATTGGGAGGCAACACAATAAGCCCCTATCTTTCTCAGTGTCCGGCTGAAACTCCATAACCACAAGTATTGCGTGAGTGTTAGCAACTGTAGAAGACTACAAGATTGTTGAGTATGTGGACTTGCTGAAAAGGCTCTATTGTTGAATCTTTCTGATGTTATGATAAATTGCAATTGCTTCAATGACTGAGATTATAGTTTGTTAGCTCTCAATGAAGTTTTTGAACGATACTTGACATTGTGGATTGATTGTTACTTGAGTATAAGAAATCATATGATAAAATCTATATATGTTGCTGTTACAAGAATGATCATGATGCCCTCAGGTCCGTATTTTACTTTTATCGGCACCTCTATCTCTAAACATGTGGAAATATTTTTCGATATCGGCTTCCGCTTGAGGACAAGCGAGGTCTAAGCTTGGGGGAGTTGATATGTCGATTTTGCATCATGCTTTTATATCAATATTTATTGCATTATGGGCTGTTATTACACATTATATCTCAATACTTATGGCTATTCTCCCTTATTTTACAAGGTTTACCATGAAGAGGGGGAATGCTGGCAGCTGGAATTCTGGCTGGAAAAGGAGCAAACATTGGAAACCTATTCTGCACTGCTCCAAACATCCTGAAACTCCATGAAACATGTTTTTGGAATTAATAAGAATTATGGAGTGGAAGAAATACATCAGGGGGCCCACACCCTGGCCAGGAGGGTGGGGGCGCGCCCACCCCTACTGGGCGCGCCCCCCTTTCTCCTGGGCCCCCTGGTGGCCCCTCGGTGTCCATCTTCTGCTATATGAGGGCTTTTACCCTGGAAAAAATCGTGGGCAAGCTTACGGGACGGAAGTCCGCCGCCACGAGGCGGAACCTTGGCGGAACCAATCTAGAGCTCTGGCATAGGTGTTCTGCCGGGGACACTTCCCCCCAGGAGGGGGAAATCATCACCATCATCATCACCAACGATCCTCTCATAGGGAGGGGGTCAATCTCCATCAACATCTTCACCAGCACCATCTCCTCTCAAAACCCTAGTTCATCTCTTGTATCCAATCTTGTATCAAAACCACAAATTGGTACCTGTGGGTTGATTACTCCTTGTAGTTGATGCTAATTGGTTTACTTGGTGGAAGATCATATGTTCAGATCCTTAATGCATATTATTACTCCTCTGATTATGAACATGAATATGCTTTGTGAGTAGTTACGTTTGTTCCTGAGGACATGGGTGAAGTCTTGCTATTAGTAGTCATGTGAATTTGGTATTCGTTCGATATTTTGATGAGACGTATGTTGTATTTTCCTCTTGTGGTGTTATGTGAACGTCGACTACATGACACTTCACCATTATTTGGGCCTAGAGGAAGGCATTGGGAAGTAATAAGTAGATGATGGGTTGCTAGAGTGACAGAAGCTTAAACCCTAGTTTATGCGTTGCTTCGTTAGGGGCTGATTTGGATCCATATGTTTAATGTTGTGGTTAGGTTTACCTTAATACTTCTTTTGTAGTTGTGGACGCTTGCAATAGGGGTTAATCATAAGTGGGATGCTTGTCCAAGTAAGGGCAGTACCCAAGCACCGGTCCACCCACATATCAAATTATCAAAGTACCGAACGCGAATCATATGAACGTGATGAAAACTAGCTTGACAATAATTCCCATGTGTCCTCGGGAGCTCCTTCCTCATTATAAGAAATTGTACAGGCTTATCCTTTGCTACATAAAGGATTGGGCCACCTTGCTGCACTTTATTTACTTTCATTGCTTGTTACTCGTTACAATTTATCTTATCACAAAACTATCTATTACCTACAATTTCTATGCTTGCAGAGAAAACCTTACTGAAAACCGCTTATCATTTCCTTCTGCTCCTCGTTGGGTTCGACACTCTTACTTATCGAAAGGACTACGATAGATCCCCTACACTTGTGGGTCATCAGGGCTCTCGCCCCTCCCATGCCATGGGAGCCAAGGACCAGAGGGGAAACCCTTCTCCCATCTAGGGAGGAGGTCAAGGAAGAATAAGAAGAAGGGGGGGGGGCTCTCCCCCTTGCTTCCGGTGGCACCGGAGCACTGCCGGGGGCCATCATCATCACCGCGATCTTCACCAACACGTCTGCATCTTCACCAACATCTCCATCACCTTCCCCCATCTATATTCAGCGGTCCACACTCCCGCAACCCGTTGTACCCTCTACTTGAACATGGTGATTTATGCTTCATTATTATCCAATGATGTGTTGCCATCCTATGATGTCTGAGTAGATTTTCGTTGTCCTATCGGTGATTGATGAATTGCTATGATTGGTTTGAGTTGCATGTTTTATTATTGGTGCTGTCCTATGGTGCTCTCCGTGTCATGCAAGCGTGAGGGATTCCCGCTGTAGGGTTTGCAATATGTTCATGATTTGCTTATGGTGGGTGGCGTGAGTGACAGAAGGACAGACCCGAGTAAGTAGGTTGTTTGCGTATGGGATAAAGGGGACTTGATACTTTAATGCTATGGTTGGGTTTTACCTTAATGAATCTTTAGTAGTTGCGCATGCGTGCTAGAGTTCCAATCATAAGTGCATATGATCCAAGTAGAGAAAGTATGTTAGCTTATGCCTCTCCCACAAATAGAATTGCAATAGTGATTACCGGTCTAGTAACGTAGTCAATTGCTTAGGGACAATTTCACAACTCCTACCACCACTTTTCCACACTCGCTATATTTACTTTATTGCATCTTTATCTAAACATCCCCTAGCTTTTATTTACGCGTTCGTTATTATCTTGCAAGTGTATCCAACAACACCTACAAAGTCCTTCTAGTTTCATACTTGTTCTAGGTAAAGCGAACACTAAGTGTGCGTAGAGTCGTATTAGTGGCAAATAGGACTTGAGTGAATATTTGTTCTACCTTTAGCTCCTCGTTGGGTTCGACACTCTTACTTATCGAAAGAGACTACAATTATTCCGTATACTTGCGGGTTATCAAGACCTTTTTCTGGCGCCGTTGTCGGGGAGTCATAGCTTGGGGTGAATATTCTCGTGTGTGCTTGTTTGCTTTATCACTAAGTAATTTTTATTTGCTGTTCTAAGTTGTTTTCTATCTTTAGTTATGGATATGGACCACGAAATACCAAAAAAATTAGGTGTACTTGCTACTCATGGAGATGGGGTAACTCCTAAAACCCTCGATTCTCATTATGTGAAAGATATTGTGTACTACTTTGATAATCCTGAGAAAACCCCATTCAACTTTATAATGGGAGACACGTTGGATCAACGTGAATACTTTAGGGATTATTGCTTTACACAAAAAGGGAAACTATTATGGGATCAAATTAATATGTTGCGTTGGTATGCCCGGGATCTATGCTTGAGATATGATATTACTTGTTGCTCTAGGATGAAGGCTCCACACCTTCCCTTTTCATGCAAATTTAATGATAATGAAACCTTAGCTTCTTATGCTAATGGTATATATGATTACTATGATGTTGAACAAATTTAAGAATTTGTTGCTTTTAAGGCTGCTTATGAAATTGAATCTTTGTTTGAAAAGTATGAAGCTTTTGATGATGATGTTTATAGGCCTAAAAATCTTGCTATACTTAGATATTGCTATGAAAATTATGAATACAATTACAATATTAATGCATTCATTGAGAAAGTATCTGCTGTCCAAGAAGAGATTAATATTTTGCAGGAAGCTACGGAAGAGGAAATTGATGAGACTGTGAGCTCATTGGATGAAAAAGGTGATGAGGAGAGCGAAGAACAAAAGGAGGAAGAGCGGATTGGTCACCCATGCCCACCTTCTAATGAGAGCAACTCTTCAACTCATACATTGTTTAGTTCCCCTTCATGCTTACCGAAGGATGATTGCTATGATGATTTCTATGATCCCGTTGATTCTCTTGAAATATCCCTTTTTAATGATGCTTGCTATGCTTGTGGCCAAGATGCCAATATGAATTATGCTTATAGAGATGAACTTGCTATAGTTCCTTATGTTAAACATGAAATTGTTGCTATTGCACCCACGCATGATAATCCTATTATCTTTTTGAATTCTCCCAACTACACTATATCGGAGAAGTTTGTGCTTATTGAGGATTATATTGATGGGTTGCATTCTACCGTTGCACATGATGATTTTGATAGATATAATATGCATGTGCTTTCTGCTCCTACTTGCAATTATTATGAGAGAGGAACTATATCTCCACCTCTCTATGTCACCCATATGACAAAATTGCAAGAAACTGCTTATACTATGCATTGGCCTTTACTTGGTGCGCATGAATTGTTATTTTATGACATGCTGATGCATAGGAAGAGAGTTAGACTTCGTTTTTGCATGATATATGTTACTTTGTGATCACTACTAAATTACAAATCATTGTTAATTAAAATTGGCTTTGATATACCTTGGGATCCGAATGGATTCATTACTTGAGCACTATATGCCTAGCTTGGCTTTAAAGAAAGCGCTGCCAGGGAGACAACCCGGAAGTTTTAGAGAGTAATTTATTTCTGTTGAGTGCTTTTATATAGTTTAAAAACAAAAAATAAAGAGGGAAACCTTAAAACTTTTCAAAAAGGAAAGTGAAAGTGAGAGAGACAAGCATTGTTGAAGTGGGAGAGCTCCTTGAACTTTGTTCATGCTCACGGAAACTTTGTGAATATCAATTACAGAAACTTTTCAACAAAAATAATTATCCCCTTGTACAATTACATTGTATTATAAAAATAATGTTCCATGGTTTGCCTTTAGGATGTTTACAATGCTTGTTTGTTTGTACGGTGCAGACAGAAACTTTGGGTGTAGTGCGCGATTTTACAATTTTAACTGGAACGTCAATTGGTTCTGATTATTTTTTCACTGTCTTTCTATACAACTTGTTTATTTTTCCTAATTTTTGTAGAAGTTTTAGGCTACCAGAAGTATGGTGGATGTTCATATTGCTACAGACTGTTCTGGTTTTGACAGATTCTGTTTTTGATGCATAGTTTACTTGTTTTGATGAAACTATCAATTTATATCAGTGGATTAAGCCATGGAAAATCTATATTACAGTAGACACAATGCAAAAACAAGATATGAATTGGTTTGATACAGTACTTAGAGTGGTGATTTGCTTTATTATACTAACGGATCTTACCGAGTTTTCGGTTGAAGTTTTGGGTGGATGAAGTGTCTAATCGAGGATGTCTCGATATGAGGAAAAGGAAGAGAGGCAAGAGCTCAAGCTTGGGGATGCCTGAGGCACCCCAAGTAAATATTCAAGGAGACTCAAGCGTCTAAGCTTGGGGATGCCCCGAAAGGCATCCCCTCTTTCTTCAACAAGTATCGGTATGTTTTCGGATTCGTTTCGTTCATGCATTATGTGCAAGTCTTGGAGCGTCTTTTGCATTTAGTTTTCACTTTTTTTATGCACCATGCTGGTATGAGATAGTCCTTGGTGGATTTATAGAATGCTCATTGCACTTCACTTATATCTTTTGAGTGTGGCTTTATAGAATGCTTCATGTGCTTCACTTATATCATTTAAAGTTTGGATTGCCTGTTTCTCTTCACATAGAAAACCGCTATTTGTAGAATGCTATTTTGCTTCACTTATATTTGTTAGAGCGTGGGCATATATTTTGTAGAAAGAATTAAACTCTCTTGCTTCACTTATATCTATTTAGAGAGATGACAGGAATTGGTCATTCACATGGTTAGTCATAAAATCCTACATAAATTGGTAGATCACTGAATATGATATGTTTGATTCCTTGCAATAGTTTTGCGATATAAAGGTGGTGATATTAGAGTCGTGCTAGTTGAGTAATTGTGAAATTGAGAAATACTTGTGTTGAGGTTTGCAAGTCCCGTAGCATGCACGTATGGTGAACCGTTATGTAACGAAGTTGGAGCATGAGGTGTTTTTTTGATTGTCTTCCTTATGAGTGGCAGTCGGGGACGAGCGATGGTCTTTTCCTACCAATCTATCCCTCTAGGGGCATGCGTAGTAGTACTTTGCTTCGAGGGCTAAGTATACTTTTGCAATAAGTATATGAGTTCTTTATGACTAATGTGAGTCCATGGATATACGCACACTCACCCTTCCACTTTGCTAGCCTATATTGTGTCGCGCAACTTTCGCCGGTATCATGAACCTATTATTTACCTTCCTCAAAACAGCCACCTAATGACCCGCAAGTATACGGGATAGTTGTAGCCTCTTTCGATAAGTCAGAGTGTCGAACCCAACGAGGAGCTAAAGGTAGAACAAATACTCTCTCAAGTCCTATCGGCCACTGATACGACTCTACGCACGCCTGACGTTCGCTTTACCTAGAACAAGTATGAAACTAGAAGTACTTTGTAGGTGTCATTGGATAGGTTTGCAAGATAATAAAGAGCACGTAAATAAAATCTAGGGGTTGTTTAGATAAAGAAGCAATAAAGTAAATATAGTGAGTGTGGAAAAGTGGTGGTAGGAGTTGTGAAATTGTCCCTAAGCAATTGACTACGTTACTAGACCGGTAATCACTATTGCAATTCTATTTGAGGGAGAGGCATAAGCTAACATACTTTCTCTACTTGGATCATATGCACTTATGATTGGAACTCTAGCAAGCATCCGCAACTACTAAAGATTCATTAAGGTAAAACCCAACCATAGCATTAAAGCATCAAGTCCCCGTTATCCCATACGCAACAATCCCCTTACTTGGGTTAATGCTTCTGTCACTCAAGCAACTCACCATAAAAGAATCATGAACGCATTGCAACACCCTACAGCGGGAATCCCTCACGCTTGCGTGGCACGGAGGGCACCATAGGACAGCACCAATAATAAAACATGCAACTCAAATCAATCATAGCAATTCATCAATCACCGATAGGACAACGAAAATCTACTCAGACATCATAGGATGGCAACACATCATTGGAAAATAATATGAAGCATAAAGCACCATGTTCAAGTAGAGGGTACAGCGGGTTGCAGGAGAGTGGACCGCTGAATATAGAAGGGGGAAGGTGATGGAGATGTTGGTGAAGATGACGGCGGTGTTGGTGAAGATCGCGGTGATGATGATGGCCCCCGGCGGCGCTCCGGCGCCACCAGAAGCAAAGGGGAGAGAGGCCCCCTTCTTCTTCTTCTTCTTCCTTGACCTCCTTCCTAGATGGGAGAAGGGTTTCCCCTCTAGTCCTTGGCTCCCATGGCTTGGGAGGGGCGAGAGCCCCTCCGAGATTGGATCTATCTCTCTGTTTCTGCGTTCTCAGATTATGCCCCTTCACCGTTTCTTTTATATCTGGATATCCGTAACTCTGATTGGGGTGAATCTTTCGCCCAGATTTTTCTCGTAAAATTAGCTTTCTTGCGGCAAAACAAGAGCATCAACCGCCTTACGGGTGGCCCAGGAGAGTGCCAGGCACGCCCAGGGAGGGTGGGGGCGCCCTCCTATCTCCTCGCCACCTCGGACACCGTTTCGCGTTGATTCTTCCTCCGGAAAATCCCAAATATTCCAAAATAATTCTCCGTCCGTTTTTATCCCGTTTGGATTCCGTTTGATATTGGTTTTCTGCGGAACATAAAACATGCAACAAACAGGAACTGACACTAGGCACTGGATCAATATGTTAGTCCCAAAAATAGTATAAAAAGTTGCCAAAAGTATATGAAAGTTGAAGAATATTGTCATGGAACAATCAAAAATTATAGATACGGCGGAGACGTATCAGCATCCCCAAGCTTAATTCCTGCTCGTCCTCGAGTAGGTAAATGATAAAAAAGATAATTTTTGATGTGGAATGCTACCTAGCATAATCTAGATCATGTTGGAAATATGCCCTAGAGGCAATAATGAAATGATTATTATTATATTTCCTTGTTCATGATAATTGTCTATTATTCATGCTATAATTGTGTTATCCGGAAATCGTAATACACGTGTGAATACATAGACCACAACATGTCCCTAGTGAGCCTCTAGTTGACTAGCTCGTTGATCAACAGATAGTCATGGTTTCCTGACTATGGACATTGGATGTCGTTCATAACGGTATCACATCATTAGGAGAATGATGTGATGGACAAGACCCAATCCTAAGCATAGCACAAGATCGTGTAGTTCGTTTTCTAGAGCTTTTCTAATGTCAAGTATCATTTCCTTAGACCATGAGATCGTGTAACTCCCGGATGCCGTAGGAGTGCTTTGGGTGTACCAAACGTCACAACGTAACTGGGTGGCTATAAAGGTATACTACAGGTATCTTTGAAAGTGTCTGTTGAGTTGACACGGATCGAGACTGGGATTTGTCACTTTTGTATGACGGAGAGGTATCTCTAGGCCCACTCAGTAATGCATCATCATAATGAGCTCAATGTGACCAAGTGTTTGGTCACAGGATCATGCAGTACGGTACGAGTAAAGTGACTTGCCAGTAACGAGATTGAACGAGGTATTGGGATACCGACGATCGAATCTCGGGCAAGTAACGTACCGATTGACAAAGGGAATTATATACGGGATTACTTGAATCCTCGACATCGTGGTTCATCCAATGAGATCATCGAGGAGCATGTGGGAGCCAACATGGGTATCCAGATCCCGCTGTTGGTTATTGACCGGAGAGTCGTCTCGGTCATGTCTGCGTGTCTCCCGAACTCGTAGGGTCTACACACTTAAGGTTCGGTGACGCTAGGGTTGTAGAGATACTAGTATGCGGTAACCCGAAAGTTTTTCAGAGTCCCGGATGAGATACCGGACGTCACGGGGAGTTCCGGAATGGTCCGGAGGTGAAGAATTGTATATAGGAAGTCCAGTTTCGGCCATCGAGAAAGTTTCGGGGGTCACCGATATTGTACCGGGACCATCGGAAGGGTCCCGGGGGTCCACCGGGTGGGGCCACCTATCCCGGAGGGCCCCATGGGCTGCAGTGGGAGGGGAACCAGCCCCTGGTGGGCTGGTGCGCCCCCCTTGGGCCTCCCCTGTGCCTAGGGTTGGAAACCCTAGGGGTGGGGGGGGCACCCCACTTGGCTTGGGGGGCAAGTTCCCCCCTTGGCCGCCCCCCCCCTTGAGATTCAATCTCTAGGGGTCCGGCGCCCCCCATGGCCCCTATATAAAGAGGGGGGAGGGAGGGCTGCGCAACCTAGTCCCTGGCACCTCCCTCTCCCCCCGTACCACCTCTCCCTCTCGCTGAAGCTTGGCGAAGCCCTGCCGAGATCACCGCTGCTTCCACCACCACGCCGTTGTGCTGCTGGACCTCCATCAACCTCTCCCCCCCTTGCTAGATCAAGAAGGAGGATATGTCTTCCCCAACCGTACATGTGTTGAACGCGGAGGTGCTGTCCGTTCGGCACTAGGATCATCGGTGATTTGGATCATGACGAGTACGACTCCCTCAACCCCATTCTCTTGAACGCTTCCGCTCGCGATCTACAAGGGTATGTAGATGCACTCCTCTCTCTCGTTGCTAGATGACTCCATAGATTGATCTTGGTGAAGCGTAGAATTTTTTTATTTTCTGCAACGTTCCCCAACAGTGGCATCATGAGCTAGGTCTATGCGTAGTTTCTTTGCACGAGTAGAACACTGATACGTCTCTGTCGTATCTATAATTTTTTATTGTTCCATGCCAATATTCTCCAACTTTTATATACTTTTGGCAACTTTTTATACTATTTTTTGGGACTAACATATTGATCCAGTGCCCAGTGCCAGTTCCTGTCTGTTGCATGTTTTTTGTTTCGCAGAAACCCAATATCAAACGGAGTCCAAACGGGATAAAAACGGACGGAGATTTTTTTTTGGAATATTTATGATTTTTGGGAAGTGAAATCAACGCGAAACGGTGTCCGAGGTGGTCACGAGGTAGGGGGGCGCGCCCTCCCCCTCCAAGCGCGCCCCTGACCCTCGTGGTCCACGCGTAAGGCGGTTGACGCTCTTCTTTTGGTGCAAGAAAGATAATTTTATGAGAAAGATCTGGGCGAAAGACTCACCCCAATCGGAGTTACGGATATCCAGATATAAAGGAAACGGTGAAGGGGTAGAATCAGAGAACGCGGAAACAGAGAGATAGATCCAATCTCGGAGGGGCTCTCTCCCCTCCCAAGCCATGGGAGCCAAGGACCAGAGGGGAAACCCTTCTCCCATCTAGGGAGGAGGTCAAGGAAGAAGAAGAAGAAGGGGGGCCCTCTCCCCCTTGCTTCCGGTGGCGCCGGAGCACTGCCGGGGGCCATCATCATCACCGCGATCTTCACCAACACCGCCGTCATCTTCACCAACATCTCAATCACCTTCCCCCTTCTATATTCAGCGGTCCACTCTCCCGCAACCCTCTGTACCCTCTACTTGAACATGGTGCTTTATGCTTCATATTATTTTCCAATGATGTGTTGCCATCCTATGATGTCTGAGTAGATTTTCATTGTCCTATCGGTGATTGATGAATTGCTATGATTTGTTTGAGTTGCATGTTTTATTATTGGTGCTCTCCTAATGTGCCCTCCGTGTCGCGCAAGCGTGAGGGATTCCCGATGTAGGGTTTGCAATATGTTTATGATTTGCTTATGGTGGGTGGTGTGAGTGACAAAATCTTGCTATACTTGGATATTGCTATGAAAATTATGAATACAATTACTATATTGATGCTTTTATGAAGAAAGTCAACGCTGTCCAAGAAGAGACTAATATTTTACAGGAAGCTATGGAAGAAGAAATTGATGAAACAGTGAGCTCATTGGATGAAAAAGATGATGTGATACCCGGATAATTAAGCTACAGTAATCACACGTTAATGATGCCACGTCACCACGGTTATTGTTTCTAATCTCGCATTAGTTCGAAATTGATTATAATTCAAAATTCAAAATCAAGCAAACAATAAAAGTTTTCAAACATTAAAATAAAAATGTTCGGTTTGTACTAAATATTACATAGATAATTATGGTGTAGAAGACACAGTTTTATAAAATGCATACATATTTTAAATTGAATTAAAACAGAAGAGAAAATAAATAAAAGAAAGAAAATACAAAAGAAAAAAAACAAAACAAAAGGAAAGAAAGAGAAAAGGCCTCCTCCCCCCCCCACTGGGCCACGGCCCAGCAGGCCACCAGGCCGGCCCATCAGCCGCGCCCATATCCCCCACTACCCCTACCCCTAACCCCCACCGACACCCCACTTCCCCCCCACGTCGCCACCTTCCCCCCTCCCGATCCAGATTGGATCGGGATCGACCCTATCGCCACGGACCGCCGCCTCCGCCCCGCAGGTCCTCCTGCCGTCGTCGTGTCGTCGCCTCGCCATCGGAGATGGAAGGATCCTCGAGGCCCCATTGAGGATCTGGCCTACCTCGCCTCCTCCTTGCCATGGCCGGCCCCAAGCGTCGTGCCTGCAGCAGCACCGCCGTCACGGCAACCTCGTCGCCGGACCTCCTCGACGGACTGCATACGTCCTCGTCCTCCTCCCCAGCTCGCATCATCGAGCCTCGCCGCCCCAGATCCTCTGCAACTGGGGTGAGCAACGAATCCCCCTCCCTCTCTATGTCCCCTTCCCACTGCAACGTCGCAACACCGCCCGTTCCCTTATCGGTCGCCGCGACCCCGTGCACGCACCGGCTCTGCCTGCATCACCCCTGGCTGGGGCTCACCACACCCACAACCAAGTTCGCTCGCGCCCTGCCTGGACCGCGGCCACCCAGGGCCGCGCCCCGCCTCCTCACCCCCGCCTCTTTCCCCCGCGCAGCTCGTCGCTCCCGTCCGTAGCGCCGCCGCGCTTGGAGCTCTGCTCCCACGCCCACACGCTCCCGCTACACTCTGCCGGCCACCGCCAGCGTCCTCCACGGTCACGACCTCCCTACTCCGTCGTGCCGCCACCACCTGCTGCTCGACGCCGCCCTGACCGCTGCCGGCGCCGCTTGTTGTGGCCCTGCGTGCCCCGCCACACCGGGTTGCGGCCTTCGCCTGATAGCGGGCATCCGCGCCCGTTGGCTGCGCCCCGTTTAGCCCCTTGGGCCACTGCCACCTGGGACCCGTGTGCCTCTTTTTCCAGAACGAAAATAAGAATAAAAACAAAAAGAAGTAATTAAAAATTAATTAATTAATTAACTTAATTAAACTTGCTTAATTAGCTTAACATTAATTAAACTCCTAGTTAACTAACTAATCTATTAGTTAGGTTGATGCGTCTATGACAGACTGGTCCCGCACGTCAGTTTGACACGGGTGTTGACTGCTGACGTCATGCTGACGTCATGATGACATCAGCATACACTATTCTGTATAATGTTGAATTAAAATAATTAATAAATTTTAAAAGAATGTTTAAATCTTTTAAAATTAATATAAAATAAATCGTAGCTCGGATGGAAAAACTTTGTACATAAAAGTTGCACAGAACGACGAGATGAATCCGGATACGTAGCCCGTTCGTCCGCCACACGTCCCTAGCATAGTGAACCTGCAACTTTTCACCTCCGGTTCATCTGTCCGAAAATGCGAAACATCGGGAATACTTTCCCGGATGTTTCCCCCCTTCGCCGATATCACCTACCACTACGTAAGGTCACCCCTAGCACCGCATATTGTCGCGTCTTGCTTTGTGTTACATTTGATTGCTATGTTATTTATTGTGTTCCCCCTTCGTTACTTCTTTCCGGTAGACTCTGAGACCGGTGCCGATGTCCGTGTGTTCGACTACACCGAAGATGACCCTTCCTTGCCACAGCAACCAGGCAAGCCCCCCCTTGATCACCAGATATCGCCTATTCTTCTCTATACCGCTTGCATTAGAGTAGTGTAGCATGTTACTGTTCGGTTACTACTATTCTGTTGCATAGCCTGTCATTATTGCTACAGTCGTTGATACCTTACCCGCAATCCTAAATGCTTAGTATAGGATGTGAAAGGACATGCGGTGCCCCCATGTGTGGTTTTGGTAATTGATGACATTCTCTATGGACTAATGGTTGCATTGAGTTATATTTGAAGGATTTGTCCATAGGCATTTCTTGAAGTCCATGTGTTGGTTTCAAGGAGTTTATGTGTTGACCAAGGTGCTATTAAGGAATTATCCAAAGATTGGTCATGTGAGTGTTGAGCTTATTGCAAGCATGTCTTGAAGAAGAAGATTGTGTGATCATTCATGTTTACCTTCAAGACATCATCCAAACTAAGAGATTTTGAAAGATTCAAGGTTGATCAAGACTAAGTCAAGAGTGAATCAAGTTGATCAACTCACAAAGCGTAAAAGATGTACCGAGAGGGATCAAGTGATCCCATGGTATGGTAAGCATTGTCCATTGCACTTTGTGTACTAACCCATGGTCTATGTGAGAGTTCTATGTGGGATTAGGTACATGTCCATGGGCTTGCGTCAAGAGGAAGATATCATACAACCCATGGAAAGGATGACATCAAGTAGTGATCGTCATCAAGATTGTCATGTGCAAGTTCAAGTGTAGCATCACGAAGAGATCAAGTGCTTGAAGCTTGCCATCCATTGTGGTGTCAATGGACTTGTGAAGATGTGCTAAAGAGTGGCTCACCCATAGTGGAGTATGGGGGAGCAATCGTCTAGTCTCCATCGACCCAACGCAATCAAGAAAGGTGGTCCATCTTGCGGAGGACAAGATCGTCATCATCTAGCTCAAGTGGATCATGTGCAAGGCAAAGGTTTGCCCTTGATAGGTTTTCTATTTTACCGGTCTCATGGTGGTAGTTGGGAGACCAGGTTATAGGATCGATAGCCGTACTATCAATGGGGGGCTCTCAAGTGAGTAGCTTGATCGTATCGTTCGTCGAGAGCTCAAACCATTGCATCCTTGCATCATGTTTCTTGGTTCTTGTTTGGTTATCTTTGTGAGTCTTAGAGCTTATGGTCATCTTGATGACAAGCTTGAGTTCATCGAAAACGGAGTTTGCATGCGTCTTCTATGATGTTTTCGGTGTTGGAGGTTTTACCGGTCTTTTCCGAGGAAGGGTTCTCACCATTTTCTTTTGGGTCTTTTCTCATTTGCTTATTATTGGTATTTCTATCAATATTGTGTTAGCCCTTGTCTCTAGCTTTCCAACAAACTTGGTTTCGTCGAATTCGGAGTCCGAATGCAGAAGTTGTGGTAGTTTTGGTGTTCTGAAAAGGCTGCAGCGGTACTACCGCGGGTAGGAGCGGAAGTATTTTTTTACTACCGCCCTTGGGAGCGGTACTACCGCTTGGAGCAGTACTACCGCGCCTACTTCCATGGCTACTTCCACACAGGACCAAAAACTCGTCAAAAGTCCAGCGGTGGTAGGCACGGATGTAATTTTTTAGTACCGCTCCCAAGCAGTAGTACCGCTACCCTTAGCAGTAGTACCGCTACCCCTAGCGGTAGTACCGTGATGTCAAGCGGTACTACCGCTCGGTGCGGGCTGTGAGCATAACGGTTGGATTTTTCCCACCTATAAAAGGGGGTCTTCTTCCCCATTGAACCTTATCCTTTGAGCTCGTGTTCTTCCCCCATTGTTGACCTTCTTCGAGCTTGCTAACTCTCAATCCCTCAATGGATTCTTGCTAGTTTTTGAGGGAAAAGAGAGAGGAGATCTACATCCACATTTCCACCAATCACTTTCTCCTCTATGTGAGGGGAACCCTTGGATCTTGATCTTGGAGTTCTTGGTGTTCTCCTTCTTGTTCTTCCTCTCATTTTCCTCCCTAGCATTAGTTGCTTCGGTGGGATTTGAGAGAGAAGGACTTGGGCACTCCATGTGCCCTTGACATTGCATTTGGTGCATCGGTTTGAGTTCTCCACGGTGATACGTGGAAGTGAAGTTTGAGAAGCTTATTACTCTTGGGTGTTTGGGCATCCTAGAGCTTGTTCCTCTTGGGTGCCTTGGTGCCCTAGACGGTTGGTGGTGTTCGGAGCTCAATCATTGTGGTGTAAAGCTCCGGGCAAGCGTTGGGGTCTCCAATTAGGTTGTGGAGATCGCACCGAGCAATTTGACGGGTACTGGTGAGCGCCCCCAAGGGTTGCCAAAGTGTACGGGTTCGGTGACCGCCCCCAAGGGTCGCCATTTGTACGGGTTCGGTGACCGCCCTCAAGGGTCCCTTAGTGGAATCACGGCATCTTGCATTGTGCGAGGGCGTGTGGATATTACGGTGGCCCTAGTGGCTTCTTGGGGAGCATTGTGCCTCCACACCGCTCCAAACGGAGATTAGCATCCGCAAGGGTGTGAACTTCGGGATACATCATCGTCTCCGCGTGCCTCGGTTATCTCTTACCCGAGCCCCTTTACTTATGCACTTTACTTTGTGATAGCCATATTGTTCTTTGTCATATATCTTACTATCACATAGTTGCTTATCTTGCTTAGCATAAGTTGTTGGTGCACATAGGTGAGCCTAGTTGTTGTAGGCTTTGTGCTTGACAAATTAACCGCTAGTTTTATTCCGCATTTGTTCAAGCCTAAACCGTAATTATTTTAAAGCGCCTATTCACCCTCCCTCTAGGCGACATCCTCGATCTTTCAATTGGTATCAGAGCCAGGTCTCTCTTTATTTGGCTTTACTGCCTAGAGAGTAAAGATGTCGACTAGGGGATTAGGATTCTCTGACACTCTTAGTTTCAATGGCACAAATTTTGATATTTGGGTAATTCGCATGCTTAATCTCTTTAGGGTCATGGACCCAAATTTAGAGCGAATTGTAGATATGGGTTTTTCTCCTCCAAAAGATCCCCAAAGATTATCTTTAGAGGATGAGAAAAACTCTTATCTCAATGCTCAAGCTTCTAATGTGCTTTTCGATGCTTTGAGCAATGTAGTTATATTTGAACTCATGCCGTTCCGGGATGCTCATGAGTTGTGGACAAAGCTTGAAGATAAATATGGTGTGTCCAAGATTTGTGGGGATGATTGTTCTCCCTCCACCTCCGGTCGTATAGTCTTCTCAACTTCTTCTACTTCACCTACATGTGGTTTGCCACAAGGTAATGATATGGTGAGTAGTGTTGGTCATTGCAATGGTGATAGTATGCTTATTGTGGATGATCCTTCATCACTATATTATTGCAATGCTCCTTCTTTGGGCTTTAACACTTCGAGCACTCCAAATGTTTCACATGCTTGTGTTGATAGTCCTTGTATATCATGTAGAAATTTCTTGACTAAATCGCATCATGATATGCTTGCTATGTCTTGTTGCCATGATAAAAATGCATCTATTTCCTCGAATTATTGTGCTAACAATGTAGAGGAAACCGAACACTCCATGGAACAAGATGTGGTGTTTAATGGTGCCTCAAGGGATCCTACATCATCATCTATTGCTTTTTGCCTTATGGCTAAGGCATCAAAGGTATCTCCTACTTTGTACCCCAATATGTCTCTTGATGATGATGTTGATGCTAATGAAGATAACGATAATGTTGCCTCCTTAAAAACTAAGGGGGAGATGGTTTTTAAAGCTCTTCATAAAAATAAAATTGCTCGTTCCAACTTCATGGAAATTATGTCCATTGCCATTGAGGGCAAGAAATATATTGAGGAGTTGGAATCTCATCTCGAGGAGCATGAGGTCACCATTGAGAAAATGGAAGCTCATGGGCGTGATTACGCAAATGAGATCGCGGAGCTATCTCAAGCTCTTGAACATGAACAAACCACCTCCGAATCTCTTGAGGAGACTTTTGCTCTAGAATTATCTAGAGTGAGGGAATCTCATGATAGAGCTCTTGAGGTGGCCAATGATTTCAAAACTAAAAATGCTAAGCTTGAAGTTTCTCATGCTAGACTCCTTGAGGATTTTGAGCACCTCGAAAATGGCTCAAGGGTCATCAAGGGTGAGCTCATCAAACTCACCAAGTCTCATGCCCAACTTGAAGCTTCTTATTTAAAAGAGCTTGCCAAGTTGCCTTCTCCTCTTGTTGTTAATGATGATGCTTGTGCTACTAATTCTATTACTTGTGAAGCATCCATTTTGAAGGAGAATGTTGAGCTATGGGCTCAACTTGAGGTGCTATCTAGCAATTATGGGAAATTGGAAGAAAGTCATGAAAAGCTCTCAAGCTCTCATGATGATCTTCTAGTATCCCATAGTGTGCTAAAGATAGCTCATGAGGCCATGATTTCTAAGGTAACATCTAGTAAGCCTCATGTGGATACTAGCACTACTTCTAGTCAAAATAGTATATTGCCATGTGCTAGTCCTCGTAATTCATCTACTCACAATGTTGGTACATCTTGTGATGAATTGCTTTCCTTGCCTTGTTGCTCTAACGATGAAGCTTATACTTCCTCTAGTACTTGTGTTGAGACTAACCATGTAGAGGAAATCAAAGAGCTCAAGGCCCAAGTCACTTCTTTGAAGAAAGACTTGGAAAAGTGCCATGAAGGGAAATCCACATTCAACAATATCTTGAGTGTGCAAAAATCCCCCAATGACAAAGGTGGACTTGGATTCAACCCCAATAAGAAGAAGAAGTCCAAGATGAACAAAAAGAAGGGCCAAGAACAAGTCAAGAATTCGGCCAAGATTGTTTGCTTCAAGTGCAAAGTAGAAGGGCATCATGTTAGATCTTGCCCATTGAAGAAGAAGGCCATTAGTGTCAAGCAACAAGGGAAGAGGGAACAAGTTCAATCACATGCTCAACCTCAAGTTGAAGAAAGGCCTCTTCCCAAGAAGACTCAAGTTAATGCTTCTCAAGTTGAGAAATCAAGTGAGAAGAAAGTGAAGAGTAGATGTTGCTACATATGCCGTGAGAAAGGTCACCTCGCTTCTTCATGCACTAGTGGTAACTTATCCAACCCAATTATTATTGATGATGTCTATTCTCTTGGGAAGGATAAGGTTGGCAATGTGGTTGCCAAGTTTGTTGGTACTCAAAGTGGTTTGAAGCAAAGAACCATTTGGGTAGCCAAGCCTATTGCGACTAACCTCTTAGGACCCAACTTGGTTGGGGACCAACTAGCTCAAACTTGATCAATAGGTGTTGTTGGAGGGCATTGGAGACTTGGATACATTATGAAGAATTAAGGGGACTTCATCACTCTTATTGTCTCAAGCCAAGTCAATTGAATCATCAAGTTTATTTCTTATATCCAATGTGCCTCCTTGCGGTAACTTGTACTTAAAATTGCTTACATTGAAAGTTACTTGCCTCCCTTGCATGTTTTGGTTTTGTTCCTTGCATGTGTTTGTATATGTTGTGATTCCAACTTGCTTATCTTGAGCAATCAAGTATGTGTGTGTTGGTTTGCACATCATGTACGTGTGTGTCGTGCGTTGAGCCTTTATGCTTCTTGTTTGTATCCTAGTTGGCTCGTGTGAGAGATTAACGGAACATCCCATTTTGGGGGAGTGATGTGCTTTGTGCACCTCACAATCCTATAAATGTGTGTACATGAGGAATACCATCTAGTATTGATATTACAAGATTATCTAGTCGCTAGGTGGTATATCTCTCATGAGAAATTCAAATTCTAAAAATTCCATTGATTATCTCGTGTTGGATCCTATTATTGCCTCTTGTTAACTTCTTATTGGTATCACATTATGGGGGAGTAATATGGTAAGTGCATAGTACAAGCCTAGAAAATGTGTACATTTGAGATATTGTCACCTAGAATTGATATTGTAAATTATCTTGTTCCTAGGTGGCATGTTAGTTCTACAAGTTGCAATTTGCTTTTTGTTTGGAGTGAAGATGATGTCGGATATCCTTGCTATCTACCTCCGGGAATTATTTCCAAATACTTCTTGTCTTTTGACAATTGGTAATCACTTATGTGTGGTAGAATTTAATTGATCATCTTTACATTGGCTTTTGTTTATTTGCCTTTTTCTCTTGCCAAGGTTTGTGTCAACTCCCGTTGTCTTCCCTACCACTTGTGGATCTTGTTTATTTCTTGTTCTTGTCTAGTGTTTTCTAGATATAGTGAAAGTGGTGATCCCACCTTGTGCATTTTGTATTCAAATGCAAATCCTATATAATGCACAACTCGTGGGGGAGCTATCCTATTTTCTTTAGAACACTCTTCTTGTGATCCTTATCAAGTGTGTTTTGGTGGAAGGCAAGCCATTTCTTTTTGGTACTTTGTGCCATCATGAAACTTTGTGGAGAGCCTGGTTTGTTTGGAACCATCCTCTCTTTGGGAGTTTGACATCTTTAGTTTAGTGTGTATCAATGGATATCTCATTCCTTGATGTATCTTTAATGATATCTTCCAAGTGACGATTTCTCCATTTGGTATCCTTTTCACTTGGCATTTCTTTGTTTGGTTTCGGGTTTTGAAAGTCTTGAGCATGCATGTTTACTTCATGTATTTCATTTGGCATTCTTTCTTTCTTTGACTCAATATATAGGGGAAACTCCACCTAGTCTCAATTTGGATGAGATGTGCATGAAATTCATTTTCATATCTATATGCACATATTTATGTGGAGTTTGTCCTATGTATTGGTGTTTCTAACTATTTGGTCCCGATGAGTTTGGGTACCATTTAGTTTGTGTTGTTCTTCTAGGAACATTTGGAGATGCATTGGATGCTCGGCTCACTCACAAGGAAGGTGTTGTCACCATGTGCATATTGGAGTCAAGCTAGGATGATCAATGAACTACTATCTACCTTCAATTGGTATCTACTACATCCTTCCAATGATATCTCGGTAACAAGTATCTATTCATGCTTTATCCTCTTGCATTCAACCTTGTGTAGGTTGCATCTTGGCATGATACTCATTTCATATCTTGTGATACTTGTTTCCTTTCTCAAAGCATCCCAATGATGATCTCTTGTTTCTAGTTGTGATGCCTTTGATGGATGTGTGTTTGGACTTCATTTATATACAATAAGACCATATCTAGCCATGTGCTATGCTTTCAAGCAAATATCTTATTGGTATATTTATGACTTCCTTGTGGATATCTTGTTCCTTCGTGTTGTAACTATTTCGGGTGTACATCCTTCTTTGTAGATATATATATCATCATGATTTCGTCTACATAGAACCTTATACACTTGAGAGAAATTACATCTCTAGTTGATATCTTTTCTTTCACGTCCACCTTGTCTTCTTATGTTATTTCTTTGGTGGCTCTGTGAAAGCTTTTGCCTTGAGTGCGTGTCCTCTATCATTGCATCTTGTTGCACTCTTTTGTGGTGAAGATTATTTTCCTCTTGCTTATCTTTACGAGGTTTTTGCCATCTTAATTGGTATCCCTCATCTTGATGAGCCTCCCCTCGTCTATCTTCACCACGGGTTGTCACAAGCATAGGTTCTCTTTTGCTTATTAGTAAGCTTGTGAACCCATTTGCCAGTTGTGTGTGGGAATGATAGGCCTTGCACCGTGTGCCTCATTCTTTCAAGACTATGTTGATGCTTAATTCTCATCCTAATCTTAGTCTTCTCAAGTGCTTCGCCATGACTCACACACATCATTTTGGTTGAGCCTATTCTTAAGTTGCCTCTTTTACATGTTGCTCAACCATGTGCTTGTTGCAAGCGCTAGGCTTTGTTTCCTATATGCTTACTTGCACTGGATGTGAGTTTCTATTGATTTTGGGGGAGCTATGATCCTATTTTGTACACTTTGTATTCAAATACAAAAATTCTTATGTGTGCACAAATCATGGGGAGCTTCTCTAGTTTCTTTAGAACACTCCTTTGCACTTTTCATAATATCTTTATTCTTGTGGCATGTAGGATCATTGGTCTAGTTGGTTCAATTGATATCCGTTGATTGCTTGCTTCAATTGGTATCTTTTGATTGCTTGTGTCTCTCTTTGTTATGTCTTTGTGGCATATCTTTCTGTTGCAATCTTTGGGCATCAATATAGTTTGTCTTCCTCCAAGTATTGGCAGTTGGATATGTGTATTGCATTCCACTCTCTTGTTGAGAAATACACAATTTATGGAGGACCACAATTTATATTGGCCTTCTAAGATTTTTGCCCATTTTGGCAATCGATGCCAATGGGGGAGAAGTTTCAGAGAGTTTTGTGGAGTAGCTTTGGTTTTTGTTTCCTTAGCATTTGCATCTCATATGCATGCATTATTGGTTGGTGCATTGCATGATGATGCATAATTCCTTATATAAACTCTCTTGAAAGTAATTGTCATCAATTACCAAAATGGGGGAGATTGAAAGGACATGCGGTGCCCCCATGTGTGGTTTTGGTAATTGATGACCTTCTCTATGGACTAATGGTTGCATTGAGTTATATTTGAAGGATTTGTCCATAGGCATTTCTTGAAGTCCATGTGTTGGTTTCAAGGAGTTTATGTGTTGACCAAGGTGCTATTAAGGCATTATCCAAAGATTGGTCATGTGAGTGTTGAGCTTATTGCAAGCATGTCTTGAAGAAGAAGATTGTGTGATCATTCATGGTTACCTTCAAGACATCATCCAAACTAAGAGATTTTGAAAGATTCAAGGTTGATCAAGACTAAGTCAAGAGTGAATCAAGTTGATCAACTCACAAAGCGTAAAAGATGTACCGAGAGGGATCAAGTGATCCCATGGTATGGTAAGCATTGTCCATTGCACTTTGTGTACTAACCCATAGTCTATTTGAGAGTTCTATGTGGGGTTAGGTACATGTCCATGGGCTTGCGTCAAGAGGAAGATATCATACAACCCATGGAAAGGATGACATCAAGTAGTGATCGTCATCAAGATTGTCATGTGCAAGTTCAAGTGTAGCATCACGAAGAGATCAAGTGCTTGAAGCTTGCCATCCATTGTGGTGTCAATGGACTTGTGAAGATGTGCCGAAGAGTGGCTCACCCATAGTGGAGTATGGGGGAGCAATCGTCTAGTCTCCATCGACCCAACGCAATCAAGAAAGGTGGTCCATCTTGCGGAGGACAAGATCGTCATAATCTAGCTCAAGTGGATCATGTGCAAGGGAAAGGTTTGCCCTTGATAGGTTTTCTATTTTACTGGTCTCATGGTGGTAGTTGGGAGACCGGGTTATAGGATCGATAGCCGTACTATCAATGGGGGGCTCTCAAGTGAGTAGCTTGATCGTATCGTTCGTCGAGAGCTCAAACAATTGCATCCTTGCATCATGTTTCTTGGTTCTTGTTTGGTTCTCTTTGTGAGTCTTAGAGCTTATGGTCATCTTGGTGACAAGCTTGAGTTCATCAAAAACGGAGTTTGCATGCGTCTTCTATGATGTTTTCGGTGTTGGAGGTTTTTCCTGTCTTTTCCGAGGAAGGGTTCTCACCATTTTCTTTTGGGCCTTTTCTCATTTGCTTATTATTGGTATTTCTATCAATATTGTGTTAGCCCTTGTCGCTAGCTTTCCAACAACTTGGTTTTGTCGAATTCGGAGTCCAAATGCAGAAGTTGTGGTAGTTTTGGTGTTCTGAAAAGGCTGCAGCGGTACTACCGCGGGTAGGAGCGGAAGTAATTTTTTACTACCGCCCTTGGGAGCGGTACTACCGCTTGGAGCAGTACTACCGCGCCTACTTCCGTGGCTACTTCCGCATGGGACCAAAAACTCGTCAAAAGTCCAGCGGTGGTAGGCACGGATGTAACTTTTTAGTACCGCTCGCAAGCAGTAGTACCGCTACCCTTAGTAGTAGTACCGCTACCCCTAGCGGTAGTACCGTGATGTCAAGCGGTACTACCGCTCAGTGCGGGCTGTGAGCATAACAGTTGGATTTTTTCCCATCTATAAAAGGGGGTCTTCTTCCCCATTGAACCTTATCCTTTGAGCTCGTGTTCTTCCCCCATTGTTGACCTTCTTCGAGCTTGCTAACTCTCAATCCCTCCATGGATTCTTGCTAGTTTTTGAGGGAAAAGAGAGAGGAGATCTAGATCCACATTTCCACCAATCACTTTCTCCTCTATGTGAGGGGAACCCCTTGGATCTTGATCTTGGAGTTCTTGGTGTTCTCCTTCTTGTTCTTCCTCTCATTTTCCTCCCTAGCATTAGTTGCTTCGGTGGGATTTGAGAGAGAAGGACTTGGGCACTCCGTGTGCCCTTGCCATTGCATTTTGTGCATCGGTTTGAGTTCTCCACGGTGATATGTGGAAGTGAAGTTTGAGAAGCTTATTACTCTTGGGTGTTTGGGCACCCTAGAGCTTGTTCCTCTTGGGTGCCTTGGTGCCCTAGACGGTTGGTGGTGTTCGGAGCTCAATCATTGTGGTGTAAAGCTTCGGGCAAGCGTCGGGGTCTCCAATTAGGTTGTGGAGATCGCCCCGAGCAATTTGACGGGTACCGGTGACCGCCCCCAAGGGTTTCCAAAGTGTACGGGTTCGGTGACCGCCCCCAAGGGTCGCCATTTGTATGGGTTCGGTGACCGCCCTCAAGGGTCCCTTAGTGGAATCACGGCATCTTGCATTGTGCGAGGGTGTGAGGAGATTACGGTGGCCCTAGTGGCTTCTTGGGGAGCATTGTGCCTCCACACCGCTTCAAACGGAGATTAGGATCCGCAAGGGTGTGAACTTCGGGATGCATCATCGTCTCCGCGTGCCTCGGTTATCTCTTACCCGAGCCCCTTTACTTATGCACTTTACTTGGTGATAGCCATATTGTTCTTTGTCATATATCTTGCTATCACATAGTTACTTATCTTGCTTAGCATAAGTTGTTGGTGCACATAGGTGAGCCTAGTTGTTGTAGGTTTTGTGCTTGACAAATTAACCGCTAGTTTTATTCCGCATTTTTTCAAGCCTAAACCGTAATTATTTTAAAGCGCCTATTCACCCCCCCCCCTCTAGGCGACATCCTCGATCTTTCAGGATGCTAGTTTATCATCATTGGCCCTACATTCTTGTCAGTCTGCCTTGCTATACTATTGGGCCGTGATCACTTGGGAGGTGATCACGGGTATATACTATACATATATACATACTATACAGATGGTGACTAAAGTCGGGTCAGCTCGTTGAGTACCTGCAGGTGATTCTGATGTGGGGGCTGGAAGGACAGGTGGCTCCATCCCGGTAGAGGTGGGCCTGAGTTCCCGACGGCCCCCGACTGTTACTTTGTGGCAGAGCGACAGGGCAGGTTGAGACCACCTAGACGAGAGGTGGGTCTGGCCCTGGTCGGCGTCCGCGGTTACTTCATAATAACACGCTTAACGAGATCTTGTTATTTGATCTGAGTCTGTCCACTGGCCTATACGCACTAACCAACTACACGGGAAAGATATGGGCACTCGACGTCGTGGTATCAGCCGAAGCCTTCGTGACGTCAGGGACTGAGCGGCGCGCGCTGGGTTGGACTGCGTTAACGCAACTTCCTTTGTAATGGAGGTTGCTAGGTCTGCTTCCGGCCGCGTACGCAACGTGCAGGTGTGCAATGGACGATGGGCCCAGACCCCTGCGCGCATAGGATTTAGACCGGCGTGCTGACCTCTCTGTTGTGCCTAGGTGGGGCTGTGACATGTTGATCTTTCGAGGCCGGGCATGACCCAGGAAAGTGTGTCCGGCCAAATGGGATCGAGCGTGTTGGGTTATGTGGTGCACCCCTGCAAGGAAGTTAATCTATTCGAATAGCCGTGTCCCTCGGTAAAAGGACGACCCGGAGTGTACCTTGACCTTATGACAACTAGAGCTGGATATTTAATAAAACACACCCAGACAAGTTCCACAGACAACCCGGTGATCGCTTTTCCACAGGGCGACGAGGGGAGGATCGCCGGGTAGGATTATGCTATGCGATGCTACTTGGAGGACTTCAATCTACTCTCTTCTACATGCTGCAAGACGGAGGCTGCCAGAAGCGTAGTCTTCGATAGGACTAGCTATCCCCCTCTTATTCTGGCATTCTGCAGTTCAGTCCACCGATATTGCCTTTTTACACATATACACATGCATATGTAGTGTAGCTCCTTGCTTGCGAGTACTTTGGATGAGTACTCACGGTTGCTTTTCTCCCCCCTTTTCCCCTTCCCTTCTACCTGGTTGTCGCAACCATATGTCGGAGCCCAGGAGCTAGACACCACCGTCGACGACAACTCCTACTACACCGGAGGTGCCTACTACTACGTGCAGCCTGCTGACGACGACCAGGAGTAGTTAGGAGGATCCCAGGCAGGAGGCCTGCGCCTCTTTCGATCTGTATCCCCGTTTGTGCTAGCCTTCTTAAGGCAAACTTGTTTAACTTATGTCTGTACTCAGATATTGTTGCTTTCGCTGACTCGTCTATGATCGAGCAATTGTATTCGAGCCCTCGAGGCCCCTGGCTTGTATTATGATGCTTGTATGACTTATTTTACATTTAGAGTTGTGTTGTGATATCTTCCCGTGAGTCCCTGATCTTGATCGTACACATTTGCGTACATGATTAGTGTATGATTAAATCAGGGGCGTCACAGATGATGAGGAGAGCGAACAACAAAAGGAGGAAGAGCGGATTAGCTACCCGTGCTCACCTTCTAATGAGAGTAACCCTCCAACTCATACATTATTTAATTCCCCTTCGTGCTTACCGAAGGATGATTGCTATGATCCCTTGAATTTGTTTGAAATATCCCTTTTTGATGATGCTTGCTATGCTTGTGGCCAAGATGCCAATATGAATGATGCTTATGGAGATGAACTTGCTATAGCTCCTTATGTTAAACATGAAATTGTCACTATTGCGCCCACACATGATAGTCCTATTATCTTTTTGAATTCTCCCGATTATACTATATCGGAGAAGTTTGCACTTATTAAGGATTATATTGATGGGTTGCCTTTTACCATTGCAAATGATGATTTTGATAAATATAATATGCATGTGCTTGCTGCTCCTACTTGCAATTATTATGAGAGAGGAACTCTATCTCCGCCTCCTTATGTTTCAAACACGATAGAATTGCAAGAAGCTGCTTATACTATGCATTGGCCTTTACTTGGTGTGCATGAATTGTTCTATTATGACATGCCGATGCATAGGAAAAGAGTTAGACTTTGTCATTACATGATTTATGTTACTTTGTGCTCATTACTAAACTACAAATCATTGTTAATTAAAATTGGCTTTGATATACCTTGGGATCCGGGTGGATTCATTACTTGAGCACTAAATGCCTAGCTTAATGGCTTTAAAGAAAGCGCTGCCAGGGAGACAACCCGGAAGTTTTAGAGAGTCATCTATTTCTGTTGAGTGCTTTCATATAGTTTAAAAACAAAAAAATAAAGAGGGGAACCTCAAAACTTTTCAAAAAGGAAAGTGAAAGTGAGAAAGACAAGCATTGTTGAAGTGGGAGCTAGCCTTGAACTTTTTTCATGCTCACGGAAACTTTGTGAATCTTGATTTCAGAAACTTTTCAACAAAAATAATTATCCCCTTGTACAATTCCATTGTATTATAAAAATAATGTGCCAAGGTTTGCCTTTAGGATGTTTACAATGCTTGTTGGTTTGTACGGTGCTGGACAGAAACTTTGGCTGTAGTGCGTGATTTTACATTTTTAACTGGAACGTCAATTGGTTCTGATTCCTTTTGCACTGTCTTTCTATACAATTTGTTTATTTTTCCTAATTTTCTTAGAATTTATGGGGTACCATAAGTATGGTGGATGTTCAGATTTCTACAGACTGTTCTGTTTTTGACAGATTCTGTTTTTGATGCATAGTTTGCTTGTTTTGATGAATCTATCAATTTATATCAGTGGATTAAGCCATGGAAAAGCTATATTAAAGTAGACACAATGCAAAAACAAAATATGAATTGGTTTGCTACAGTACTTAGAGTAGTGATTTGCTTTATTATACTAACGGATCTTACCGAGTTTTCTGTTGAAGTTTTGTGTGGATGAAGTGTTCGATGATTGAGAAGGTTTCGATGTGAGAAGAAGGAAGAGAGGCAAGAGCTCAAGCTTGGGGATGCCCGAGGCACCCCAAGTAAATATTCAAGGAGACTCAAGCGTCTAAGCTTGGGGATGCTGGGAAGGCATCCCCTCTTTCTTCAACAAATAACGGTATGTTTTCGGATTCGTTTCATTCATGTGATATGTGCAAATCTTGGAGCGTCTTTTGCATTTAGTTTTCATTTTTCTTTTATGCACCATGCTGGTATGAGATAATCCTTGGTTGATTTATAGAATGCTCATTGCACTTCACCTATATCTTTTGAGTGTGGCTTTATAGAATGCTTCATGTGCTTCACTTATATCATTTGAAGTCTGGATTGCCTGTTTCTCTTCACATAGAAAACCGCCATTTATAGAATGCTCTTTTGCTTCACTTATATTTGTTAGAGCGTGGGCATATCTTTTGTAGAAAGAATTAAATCTCTTGCTTCACTTATATCTATTTAGAGAGATGACAGGAATTGGTCATTCACATGGTTAGTTATAAAATCCTACATAAACTTGTAGATCGTTGAATATGATATGTTTGATTCCTTGCAATAGTTTTGCGATATAAAGATGGTGATATTAGAGTCATGCTAGTGGTGGTTTTGGATTGTAGAGACACTTGTGTTGAGGTTTGTGATTCCCGTAGCATGCACGTATGGTGAACCGCTTTGTGATGAAGTTGGAGCACAATTTTATTTATTGATTGTATTCCATATGAGTGGCGGTCGGGGACGAGCGATGGTCTTTTCCTACCAATCTATCCCCCTAGGAGCATGCGCGTAGTACTTTGTTTTCAATGGCTTGTAGATTTTTGCAATAAGTATATGAGTTCTTTATGACTAATGTTGAGTCCATGGATTATACGCACTCTCACCCTTCCATCATTGCTAGCCTCTTCGGTACCGTGCATTGCCCTTTCTCACCTTGAGAGTTGGTGCAAACTTCGCCGGTGCATCCAAACCCCGTGATACGATATGCTCTATCAAACATAAGCCTCCTTATATCTTCCTCAAAACAGCCACCATACCTACCTATCATGGCATTTCCATAGCCATTCCGAGATATATTGCCATGCAACCTCCATCATCATCATATACATGACTTGAGCATTCATTGTCATATTGCCTTGCATAATCGTAAGATAGCTAGCATGATGTTTTCATGGCTTGTCCGTTTTTTGATGTCATTGCTACGCTAGATCATTGCACATCCCGGTACACCGCCGGAGGCATTCATATAGAGTCATATCTTTGTTCTAGATATTGAGTTGTAAGTAAATAAAAGTGTGATGATCATCATTATTAGAGTATTGCCCCAGTGAGGAAAGGATGATGGAGGCTATGATTTCCCCACAAGTCGGGATGAGACTCCGGACTTTATGAAAATAAAATAGGCCAAAGAAGCCCAAATAAAAAAAAGAGGCCAAAGAAGCCCACCAAAAAAATTAAATAAAAAATGAGAGAAAAAGAGAGAAGGGGCAGTGTTACTATCCTTTTACCACACTTGTGCTTCAGAGTAGCACCATGTTCTTCATAGAGAGAGTCTCCTATGCTTTCACTTTCATATACTAGTGGGAATTTTCATTATAGAACTTGGCTTGTATATTCCGATGATGGGCTTCCTCAAATGCCCGAGGTCTTCATGAGCAAGCAAGTTGGATGCACACCCACTTAGTTTCATTTTGAGCTTCCATACACTTATAGCTCTAGTGCATCCGTTGCATGGCAATCCCTACTCACTCACATTGATATCTATTGATGGGCATCTCCATAGCCCGTTGATACGCCTAGTCGATGTGAGACTTTCTCCTTTTTTGTCTTCTCCACATAACCCCCACCATCATATTCTATTCCACCTATAGTGTTATGTCCATGGCTCACGCTCATGTATTGCGTGAAAGTTGAAAAAGTTTGAGATTATTAAAGTATGAAACAATTGATTGGCTTGTCATCAGGGTTGTGCATGATTAAATACTTTGTGTGATGAAGATAGAGCAACAGCCAGACTATATGATTTTGTAGGGATAACTCTCTTTGGCCATGTTGTTTTGAAAAGACATGATTGCTTTATTGGTACGCTCGAAGTATTATTGTTTTTATGTCAAATGATAGACTATTTCTTTGAATCACTCATGTCTTAATATTCATGCCATGATTAGACATATGATCAAGATTATGCTAGGTAGCATTCCACATAAAAAATAATCTTTTTATCATTTACCTACTCAAGGACGAGCAGGAATTAAGCTTGGGGATGCTGATACGTCTCCGTCGTATCTATAATTTTTGATTGTTCCATGCCAATATTCTCCAAATTTTATATACTTTTGGCAATTTTTTATACTATTTTTTGGGACTAACATATTGATCCAGTGCCCAGTGCCAGTTCTTGTTTGTTGCATGTTTTTTGTTTCACAGAAACCCAATATCAAACGGAGTCCAAACGGGATAAAAACGGACGGAGATTTTTTTTTGGAATATTTATGATTTTGGGGAAGTGAAATCAATGCGAGACGGTGTCCAGGGTGGTCACGAGGTAGGGGGCGCGCCCTACCCCCCCCCCCCCCCAGGCGCGCCCATGACCCTCGTGGTCCACCCGTAAGGCGGTTGACCCTCTTCTTTGGCGCAAGAAAGCTAATTTTATGAGAAAGATCTGGGCGAAAGATTCACCCCAGTCGGAGTTACGGATCTCCAGATATAAAGGTAATGGTGAAGGGGTAGAATCAGGGAACGCAGAAACAGAGAGATAGATCCAATCTCGGAGGGGCTCTCGCCCCTCCCAAGCCATGGGAGCCAAGGACCAGAGGGGAAACCCTTCTCCCATCTAGGGAGGAGGTCAAGGAAGAAGAAGAAGAAGGGGGGCCCTCTCCCCCTTGCTTCCGGTGGCGCCGGAGCGCTGCCGGGGGCCATCATCATCACCGCGATCTTCACCAACACCGCCGTCATCTTCACCAACATCTCCATCACCTTCCCCCTTCTATATTCAGCGGTCCACTCTCCCGCAACCCGCTGTACCCTCTACTTGAACATGGTGCTTTATGCTTCATATTATTTTCCAATGATGTGTTGCCATCCTATGATGTCTGAGTAGATTTTCGTTGTCCTATCGGTGATTGATGAATTGCTATGATTGGTTTGAGTTGCATGTTTTATTATTGGTGCTATCCTATTGTGCCCTCCGTGTCGCGCAAGCATGAGGGATTCCCGCTATAGGGTTTGCAATATGTTTATGATTTGCTTATGGTGGATGGCGTGAGTGACAGAAGCACAGACCCGAGTAAGTAGGTTGTTTGCATATGGGATAAAAGGGGACTTGACGCTTAATGCTATGGTTGGGTTTTACCTTAATGAATCTTTAGTAGTTGCGGATGCTTGCTAGAGTTCCAATCATAAGTACATATGATCCAAGTAGAGAAAGTATGTTAGCTTATGCCTCTCCCTCAAATAGAATTGCAATAGTGATTACCGGTCTAGTAACATAGTCAATTGCCTAGGGACAATTTCACAACTCCTACCACCACTTTTCCACACTCGCTATATTTACTTTATTTGCATCTTTATTTAAACAGCCCCTAGTTTATGTTTACGTGCTCTTTATTATCTTGCAAACCTATCCAATCACACCTACAAAGTACTTCTAGTTTCATACTTGTTCTAGGTAAAGCGAACGTCAAGCGTGCGTAGAGTTGTATCGGTGGTCGATAGAACTTGAGGGAATATTTATTCTACCTTTAGCTCCTCGTTGGGTTTGACACTCTTACTTATCGAAAACTGTTGCGATCCTGTATACTTACGGGTCATCAAACACAAATTTGTTGTGGGCGTAGATGTTGTCAATTTTCTTGCCACTACTAGTCTTATCTTGTTTCGGCGGCATCGTGGGATGAAGCGGCCCGGACCGACCTTACACGTACGCTTACGTGAGACAGGTTCCACCGACTGACATGCACTAGTTGCATAAGGTGGCTAGCGGGTGTCTGTCTCTCCCACTTTAGTCGAATAGGATTCGACGAAAAGGGTCCTTATGAAGGGTAAATAGAAATTGGCATATCACGTTGTGTCTTTTACGTAGGTAAGAAACGTTCTTGCTAGAACCCTATTGCAGCCACGTAACAACATGCAACAACAATTAGAGGACGTCTAACTTGTTTTTGCAGCATATGCCTTGTGATGTGATATGGCCAAAAGGTTGTGATGAATGATATATATGTGATGTATGAGATCATGTTCTTGTAATAGGAATCACGACTTGCATGTCGATGAGTATGACAACCGGCAGGATCCATCGGAGTTGTCTTAATTATTGTATGACCCGCGTGTCAATGAATAAATGCCATGTAATTACTTTACTTTATTTCTAAACCGTTAGCCAAAGTAATAGAAGTAATAGTTGGCAAACAACTTCATGGAGACACGATGATGGAGATCATGGTGTCATGCTGGTGACGAAGATGATCATGGCGCCCCGAAGATGGAGATCGAAGGAGCAATATGATATTGGCCATATCATGTCACTATTTGATTGCATGTGATGTTTATCATGTTTTTGCATCTTATTTGCTTAGAACGGCGGTAGTAACTAAGATGATCCCTCATAATAATTTCAAGAAAGTGTTCCCCCTACCTGTGCATCGTTGCGAAAGTTCGTTGTTTCGAAGCACCACGTGATGATCGGGTGTGATAGATTCCAACGTCCACATATAACGGGTGTAAGACAGATTTACACATGCAAAACACTTACGTTGACTTGACGAGCCTAGCATGTACAGACATGGCCTCGAAATACAAGAGACCGAAAGGTCGAACATGAGTCATATGGAAGATATGATCAACATGGAGATGTTCACCGATGATGACTAGTCCGTATCACGTGATGATCGGACACGGTCTAGTTGAGTTGGATCATGTATCACTTAGATGACTAGAGGGATGTCTAATCTGAGTGGGAGTTCATTAAATAATTTGATTAGATGAACTTAATTATCATGAACTTAGTCTAAAAACCTTTGCAAAATGTCTTGTAGATCAAATGGCCAACGCTCATGTCAACCTCAACTTCAACGCGTTCCTAGAGAAAACCAAGCTGAAAGATGATGGCAGCAACTATATGGACTGGGTCCGGAACCTGAGGATCATCCTCATAGCTGCCAAGAAAGCATATGTCCTAGAAGAACCGCTAGGTGACGCACCCATCCCAGAGAACCAAGACGTTATGAACGCTTGGCAGTCACGTGCTGATGATTACTCCCTCGTTTAGTGCGGCATGCTTTACAGCTTAGAACCGGGGCTCCAAAAGCGTTTTGAGCAACACGGAGCATATGAGATGTTCGAAGAGCTAAAAATGGTTTTCCAAGCTCATGCCCGGGTCGAGAGATATGAAGTCTCCGACAAGTTCTACAGTTGTAAGATGGAGGAAAATAGTTCTGTCAGTGAGCACATACTCAAAATGTCTGGGTTGCACAACCGCCTGTCCCAGCTGGACATTAACCTCCCGGACGAGGCGGTCATTTACAGAATCCTTCAGTCGCTCCCACCTAGCTACAAGAGCTTTGTGATGAACTACAATATGCAGGGGATGGTGAAAACTATTCCTGAAGTATTTTCAATGCTGAAATCGGCGGAGGTGGAAATCAAAAAGGAACATCAAGTGTTGATGGTCAATAAACCACTAAGTTCAAGAAAGGCAAGGGTAAGAAGAACTTCAAGAAGGACGGCAAGGGAGTTGCCGCGCCTGGTAAGCCAGTTACCGGGAAGAAGCCAAAGAATGGACCCAAACCTGAGACTGAGTGCTTTTATTGCAAGAGAAGCGAACAATGGAAGCGGAACTGCCCCAAATACTTAGCGGACAAGAAGGCCGGGAACACTAAAGGTATATGTGATATACATGTAATTGATGTGTACCTTACCATTACTCGTAGTAGCTCCTGGGTATTTGATACCGGTGAGGTTGCTCATATTTGTAACTCAAAACAGGAGCTGCGGAATAAGCGGAGACTGGCGAAGGACGAGGTGACGATGCGTGTCGGGAATGGTTCCAAGGTCGATGTGATCGCCATCGGCACGCTACCTCTACATTTACCTACAGGATTAGTTTTAAACCTCAATAATTGTTATTTAATGCCAGCTTTGAGCATGAACATTGTATCTGGATCTCGTTTAATACGAGATGGCTACTCATTTAAATCCGAGAATAATGGTTGTTCTATTTATATGAGAGATATGTTTTATGGTCATGCCCCGCTGGTCAATGGTTTATTCTTAATGAATCTCGAACGTAATGTTACACATATTCATAATGTGAATACCAAAAGATGTAAGGTTGATAACGATAGTCCCAAATACTTGTGGCACTACCGCCTTGGTCACATTGGTGTCAAGCGCATGAAGAAGCTCCATGCTGATGGACTTTTAAAGTCTCTCGATTACGAATCATTTGACACATGCGAGCCATGCCTCATGGGCAAAATGACCAAGACTCCGTTCTCCGGAACAATGGAGCGAGCAACCGACTTATTGGAAATCATACATACTGATGTGTGCGGTCCAATGAGCATTGAGGCTCGCGGAGGCTATCGTTATGTTCTCACTCTCACTGACGACTTGAGTAGATATGGGTATGTCTACTTGATGAAACACAAGTCTGAGACCTTTGAAAAGTTCAAGGAATTTCAGAATGAGGTAGAGAATCAACGTGACCGAAAGATAAAGTTCTTACGGTCAGATCGTGGGGGAGAATATTTAAGTCACGAATTTGGTACGCACTTAAGGAAATGTGGAATCGTTTCACAACTCACGCCGCCTGGAACACCTCAGCGTAATGGTGTGTCCGAACGTCGAAATCGCACTCTATTGGATATGGTGTGATCTATGATGTCACTCACCGATTTACCGCTATCATTTTGGGGATACGCTCTAGAGACAGCTACATTCACTTTAAATAGGGCACCGTCTAAATCTGTTGAGACGACACCATATGAATTATGGTTTGGCAAGAAACCTAAGCTGTCGTTTCTAAAAATTTGGGGATGCGATGCATATGTCAAGAAACTCCAACCTGAAAAGCTCAAACCCAAGTCGGAAAAATGCGTCTTCATAGGATACCCTAAGGAAACCATTGGGTATACCTTCTACCTCAGATCCGAAGGCAAGATCTTTGTTGCCAAGAACGGGTCCTTTCTGGAGAAAGAGTTTCTCTCGAAAGAAGTAAGTGGGAGGAAAGTGGAACTAGATGAAGTACTACCTCTTGAACCGGAAAGTAGCGTAGCTCAGGAAGATGTTCTTGTGGTGCATGCACCGACTAGAGAGGAAACTAATGATGATGATCAAGGTACTTCGGATCAAGTTACTACTGAACTTCGTAGGTCCACGAGGACATGTTCCACACCAGAGTGGTATGGCAACCCTGTCCTGGAATTCATGTTGTTAGACAACGGTGAACCTTCGAACTATGAAGAAGCAATGGCGGGCCCAGATTCCAACAAATGGCTTGAAGCCATGCAATCCGAGATAGGATCCATGTATGAAAACAAAGTATGGACTTTGACAGACTTGCCCGATGATCGGCGAGCGATAGAAAACAAATGGATCTTTAAGAAGAAGACGGACGCGGATGGTAATGTTACCATCTATAAAGCTCGACTTGTTGCTAAGGGTTATTGAAAAGTTCAAGGGGTTGACTACGATGAGACTTTCTCTCCCGTAGCAAAGCTGAAGTCCGTCTGAATCATGTTAGCAATTGCTGCATACTATGATTATGAGATATGGCAAATGGACGTCAAAACGGCATTCCTTAACGACTATCTTAAGTAAGAACTGTATATGATGCAGCCGGAAGGTTTTTTTGATCCTGAGAATGCTGACAAGGTATGCAAACTCCAGCGATCCATTTATGGGCTGGTGCAGGCATCTCGGAGTTGGAACATTCACTTTGATGAGATGATCGAAGCGTTTGGGTTTATGCAGACTTATGGAGAAGCCTGCGTTTACAAGAAAGTGAGTGGGAGCTCTGTAGCATTTCTCATATTATATGTAGATGACATACTTTTGATGGGAAATGATGTAGAACTTTTGGACAGCATTAAGGCCTACTTGAATAAGTGTTTTTCCATGAAGGACCTTGGAGAAGCTGCTTACATATAAGGCATCAAGATCTATAGGGATAGATCGAGACGCCTCATAGGTCTTTCACAAAGCACATACCTTGATAAGATATTGAAGAAGTTCAATATGGATCAATCCAAGAAGGGGTTCTTGCCCGTGTTGCAAGGTGTGAAATTGAGCTCAGCTCAATGCCCGACCACGGCAGAAGATAGAGAAAAGATGAGTGTCATCCCCTATGCTTCGGCTATAGGGTCTATTATGTATGCCATGATGTGTACCAGACCTGATGTAAACCTTGCCGTAAGTTTGGTAGGAAGGTACCAAAGTAATCCCGGCATGGAACACTAGACAGCGGTCAAGAACATCCTGAAGTACCAGAAAAGGACTAAGGATATGTTTCTCGTATATGGAGGTGACGAAGAGCTCGTCGTAAAGGGTTACATCGACGCTAGCTTCGACACAGATCTGGATGACTCTAAGTCACAAACCGGATACGTGTATATTTTTAGTGGAGGGGCAGTAAGCTGGTGCTGTTGCAAGCAAAGCGTCATGGCGGGATCTACATGTGAAGCATAGTACATGGCAGCCTCAGAGGCAGCGCATGAAGCAATCTGGATGAAGGAGTTCATCACCGACCTAGGAGTCATACCCAATGCGTCGGGGTCGATCACTCTCTTCTGTGACAACACTGGAGCTATTACCCTTGCCAAGGAGCCCAGGTTTCACAAGAAGACCAGGCACATCAAGCGTCGCTTCAACTCCATTCGTGAAAATGTTCAAGATGGAGACATAGATATTTGCAAAGTGCATACGAATCTGAATGTCGCAGATCCGTTGACTAAACCTCTTCCGCGAGCAAAACATGATCAACACGAGAACTCTATGGGTGTTCGATTCATCACAATGTAACTAGATTATTGACTCTAGTGCAAGTGGGAGACTGTTGGAAATATGCCCTAGAGGCAATAATAAAATGATTATTATTATATTTCCTTGTTCATGATAATTGTCTATTATCCATGCTATAATTGTGTTATCCGGAAATCGTAATACACGTGTGAATACATAGACCACAACATGTCCCTAGTGAGCCTCTAGTTGACTAGCTTGTTGATCAACAGATAGTCATGGTTTCCTGACTATGGACTTTGGATGTCGTTGATAACGGGATCACATCATTAGGAGAATGATGTGATGGACAAGACCCAATCCTAAGCATAGCACAAGATCGTGTAGTTTGTTTGCTAGAGCTTTTCCAATGTCAAGTATCATTTCCTTAGACCATGAGATCGTGTAACTCCCGGATGCCGTAGGAGTGCTTTGGGTGTACCAAACGTCACAACGTAACTGGGTGGCTATAAAGGTATGCTACAGGTATCTCCGAAAGTGTCTGTTGCGTTGACACGGATAGAGACTGGGATTTGTCACTCCGTATGACGGAGAGGTATCTCTGGGCCCACTCGGTAATGCATCATCATAATGAGCTCAATGTGACCAAGTGTTTGGTCACGGGATCATGCATTACGGTACGAGTAAAGTGACTTGCCAGTAACGAGATTGAACGAGGTATTGGGATACCGACGATCGAATCTCGGGCAAGTAACGTACCGATTGACAAAGGGAATTGTATACGCGATTACTTGAATCCTCAACATCGTGGTTCATCCGATGAGATCATCGAGGGGCATGTGGGAGCCAACATGGGTATCCAGATCCCGATGTTGGTTATTGACCGGAGAGTCATCTCGGTCATGTCTGCGTGTCTCCCGAACCCGTAGGGTCTACACACTTAAGGTTCGGTGACGCTAGGGTTGTAGAGATACTAGCATGCGGTAACCCGAAAGTTGTTCGGAGTCCCGGATGAGATCCCGGACGTCACGAGGAGTTCCAGAATGGTCCGAATGTGAAGAATTGTATATAGGAAGTCTAGTTTCGGCCAACGGGAAAGTTTCGGGGTCACCGGTATTGTACCGGGACCACCGGAAGGGTCCCGGGGGTCCACCGGGTGGGGCCACCTATTCCGGAGGGCCCCATGGGCTGAAGTGGGAGGGGAACCAGCCCCTGATGGGATGGTGCGGCCCCCTTGGGCCTCCCCTGCGCCTAGGGTTGGAAACCCTAGGGGTGGGGGGGCGCCCCACTTGGCTTGGGGGGCAAGTTCCCCCCTTGCCCCCCCCCCCCTTGAGATTCAATCTCTAGGGGGCCGGCGCCCCCCCCCCATGGCCCCTATATAAAGAGGGGGGAGGGAGGGCTGCGCAACCTAGTCCCTGGTGCCTCCCTCTCCCCCGTACCACCTCTCCCTCTCGCTGAAGCTTGGCGAAGCCCTGCCGAGATCACCGCTGCTTCCACCACCACGCCGTTGTGCTGCTGGATCTCCATAAACCTCTCCCCCCCTTGTTGGATCAGGAAGGAGGAGACATCTTCCCCAACCGTACGTGTGTTGAACGCAGAGGTGCTATCCGTTTGGCACTAGGATCATCAGTGACTTGGATCACGACGAGTACGACTCCCTCAACCCCGTTCTCTTGAACGCTTCCGCTCGCGATCTACAAGGGTATGTAGATGCACTCCTCTCTCTCTCGTTGCTAGATGACTCCATAGATTGATCTTCGTGAAGCGTAGAAATTTTTTATTTTCTGCAACGTTCCCCAACAGATCATATATCTAATCATGGCATGAATATTAAGACACGAGTGATTCAAAGCAATAGTCTATCATTTGACATAAAAACAATAATACTTCGAGCGTACCAATAAAGCAATCATGTCTTTTTAAAACAACAAGGCAAAAGCAAGCTTATCCCTACAAAATCATATGGTTTGGCCATGCTTCATTTTCGTCACACAAAATGCTCCCATCATGCACAACCCTGATGACAAGCTGAGCAATTGGTTCATACTTTTTAACACGCTTCAGCTTTTTCAATCCTCACGCAATACATGAGCGCAAGCCATGGATATAGCACTATAGGTGGAATAGAATATAATGATGGAGGTTATGTGGAGAAGACAAAAAAGGAGAAAGTCTCACATCGACGCGGCTAATCAACGGCTATGGAGATGCCCATCAATTGATGTCAATGTGAGGAGTAGGGATTGCCATGCAACGGATGCACTAAGAGCTATAAGTGTATGAAAGCTCAAACTGAAAACTAAGTGGGTGTGCATCCAACTTGCTTGCTCATGAAGAACTAGGGCATTTGAGGAAGCCCATTGTTGGAATATACAAGCCAAGTTCTATAATGAAAATTCCCACTAGTATATGAAAGTGACAATATAGGAGACTCTCTATATGAAGAACATGGTGCTACTTTGAAGCACAAGTGTGGAAAAAGGATAGTAACATTGCCCTTTTCTTTTTCTTTCTTTTTTCCTTTTTTTCTTTTTTTGGGGTGGGCTTCTTTGGCCCCCTTTTTTATTTAGGCTTCTTTGGCCTTTCCCGTTTTTCTTTTTTTTCTTTTTCTTTTTTTTATGGGGCAATGCTCTATAATGATGATCATCACACTTTTATTTACTTACAACTCAATATTACAACTCGATACTAGAACAAAGATATGACTCTATATGAATGCCTCCGGCGGTGTACTAGGATGTGCAATGATCTAGCGTAGCAATGACATCAAAAAACGGACAAGCCATGAAAACATCATGCTAGCTATCTTACGATCATGCAAAGCAATATGACAATGAATGCTCAAGTCATGTATATGATGATGATGAAAGTTGCATGGCAATATATCTCGGAATGGCTATCGAAATGCCATGATAGGTAGGTATGGTGGCTGTTTTGAGGAAGATATAAGGAGGCTTATGTGTGATAGAGTGCATCGTATCACGGGTTTTGGATGCACCGGCGAAGTTTGCACCGACTCTCGAGGTGAGAAAGGGTGATGCACGGTACCAAAGAGGCTAGCAATGATGGAAAGGTAAAATTGCGTATAATCCATGGACTCACATTAGTCATAAAGAACTCATATACTTATTGCAAAAGTTTATTAGCCCTCGAAGCAAAGTACTAGTACGCATGCCCCTAGGGGGATAGATTGGTAGGAAAAGACCATCGCTCGTCCCCGACCGCCACTCATAAGGAAGACAATCAAAAAAACACCTCATGCTCCAACTTGTAGAAACGGTGCCCGAGGTGGCCAGGAGATAGGGGGCGCGCCTGGCACTCTCCTGGGCCACCCGTAAGGCGGTTGACGCTCTTCTTTTGCCGCAAGAAAGCTAATTTTACGAGAATAATCTGGGCGAAAGATTCACCCCAATCGGAGTTATGGATCTCCGGATATAAAAGAAACGGTGAAGGGGAAGGATCTGAGAACGCAGAAATAGAGATAGATCCAATCTCGGAGGGGCTCTCTCCCCTCCCGCGCCATGGGAGCCAAGGACCAGAGGGGAAACCCTTCTCCCATCTAGGGAGGAGGTCAAGGAAGAAGAAGAAGAAGAAGAAGAAGAAGAAGAAGAAGAAGAAGAAGAAGAAGAAGAAGAAGAAGAAGAAGAAGAAGAAGAAGAAGAAGGGGGCCTCTCCCCCTTGCTTCCGGTGGCGCCGGAGCGCTGCCGGGGGCCATCATCATCATCGCGATCTTCACCAACACGTCCGCCATCTTCACCAACATCTCCATCACCATCCCCCATCTATATTCAGCGGTCCACTCTCCCGCAACCCGTTGTACCCTCTACTTGAACATGGTGCTTTATGCTTCATATTATTATCCAATGATGTGTTGCCATCCTATGATGTCTGAGTAGATTTTCGTTGTCCTATCGATGATTGATGAATTGCTATGATTGGTTTGAGTTGCATGTTTTATTATTGGTGCTGTCCTATGCTGCTCTCCGTGTCGCGCAAGCGTGAGGGATTCCCGCTGTAGGGTTTGCAATATGTTCATGATTTGCTTATGGTGGGTGGCGTGAGTGACAGAAGCACAGACCCGAGTAAGTAGGTTGTTTGCCTATGGGATAAAGGGGACTTGATACTTTAATGCTATGATTGGGTTTTACCTTAATGAATCTTTAGTAGTTGCGCATGCTTGCTAGAGTTCCAATTATAAGTGCATATGATCCAAGTAGAGAAAGTATGTTAGCTTATGCATCTCCCACAAATAGAATTGCAATAGTGATTACCGGTCTAGTAACGTAGTCAATTGCTTAGGGACAATTTCACAACTCCTACCACCACTTTTCCACACTCGCTATATTTACTTTATTGCATCTTTATCTAAATAGCCCCTAGCTTTTATTTACGCGTTCTTTATTATCTTGCAAGTCTATCCAACAACACCTACAAAGTCCTTCTAGTTTCATACTTGTTCTAGGTAAAGCGAACACTAAGCGTGCGTAGAGTCGTATCAGTGGCAGATAGGACTTGAGTGAATATTTGTTCTATCTTTAGCTCCTCGTTGGGTTCGACACTCTTACTTATCGAAAGAGGCTACAATTATTCCGTATACTTGCGGGTTATCACGTCCCCATTCCCCTGGTGCCCGACGTCGACGCGTGCCCCGACCTCTTTGCCGCCGAGGTCGACCGCGTGCGGGCGTCGCTCACAGAGGAGCAGCGCGCCCTCCCGCAGTACGCCGCCGACAACCACGCGTCGGGGGCGGCGTACTTCCAGAGTCGTATCAGTGGCAGATAGGACTTGAGTGAATATTTGTTCTATCTTTAGCTCCTCGTTGGGTTCGACACTCTTACTTATCGAAAGAGGCTATAATTATTCTGTATACTTGCGAGTTATCACGTCCTCATTCCCCCGGTGCCCTACGTCGACGCGCGCCCCGACCTCTTTGCCGCTGAGGACGACCGCGTGCGGGCGTCGCTCACGGAGGAGCAACGCGCCCTCCCGAAGTACGCCGCCGACAACCATGCGTCGGGGGCGGCGTACTTCCAGCGCCACTAGGCTCAGCGGCTGGCGTCCACCAATGGGGCGCCGGTGGTGGGGGGCGTCAAGAACAGCGATAGGCGCCGCCTATGGTGGGGCGCCCCCAGCCGCACGCTCCACGAGGTACTCCAGTATCTCGAGGGCGGCAATGACCCGCCGCTGGCATACCCTGTCGCGGCCGCCGCCCCGGTCCCCGCCGGAGCGCCGGGCAAGGGAGCAGGGGGCGGCCGCGTCAAGGAGGAGAAGGCCAGCGAGGATTATGTTGAGTCTGTTTATTGTTTTAACTTTTAAGTCTTTCTATTATTTTGAATCTTCTATAAATTTGAGTCTGTTATTTTTTTAGTATTCTATTTTTTAAAACTTTTGTAATTTTGAGTGTTTTTTATTGTTTTGAGACTTTTATTTTTTAGAATCTTTTAATTTTGATTTTTATTGTTTTTTTATCCTTTTACCAAAGGATGCATTCCAAAGCTTGCCACCACATTGTGTGACTTCTTCATTCACTACTACTCATTGAAAAATATTTGGAGACCATGAAAGTTATAAACAGAGGAGCTAACTGCAGTCCCCTCCACATTTTCTCATCCGGGCTTGGGACCGGCAAAGGCAATGTTAAACTACAAAACTACAAAACACAAAAAATTAGCAAACACTACAACCAATCGTTCAGCTAAGCAACAAGCCACACAATCAACCAAAGGCAGCATTGGCACGACACACGATTGGCAATAAATATTCACACAACGTTTTCACAAGATCGTAATACATACATGGTTCAAAATCTCATGGAAACACCGCTGAAATCATGCTTGCCTCACTAGTAGAATCACACTCAAAATCGCGGTTCAAATCATGTGTGTCCACAAGAGCAGACACCGTTCACAAGAGCACAACCAAAGGTCGAAATTACACAGAAACAAAGAGCATCACGCATAATGGGGATTAAAATTGAACACACAGAAGAAGTACTAAAGACCCAACGAGGAGCCGCGGCATCGAAGACAAAGTAGTCGACGGCGTCTAATCCATATGGAACACACAACATGGACAACCTGCTGAATGAAAATACAGGTGAATCAAAGAACTGAAACACACAACATGGACAACCTGCTGCATGTAGGAAGTGAAGAAGCTCCATTCCTGAATATAAGTAAAACTGCGTACTGTGAACTACCTGATTGTTCAAAAGTCATGTTAAAGTAACTAGATAGTTGATGTTGCGGGGCTACTGCAGTCACCTGTCTGGTACAATGTAATCACATCACTCATCTCAAATAAAACATACCACTGGCTTCAGTGATGTTATAGTACAAAATGACACTGAAATAGATATACATTGGTATTGGAGTACAGAGAACTTCCGCAAGAGTTCCAACACACAAAAACCAGTAATAAAATCACCATTGGAATGAATAAAATGTACTGCTGCAAACAAAGACATTTATCTCTGAACTATATATGCTACCATATCTTACAACAGATAATCAATTCAGAAACACAGCAAATGCTAGTTAACATCCAAAAGAGGAAAATAGAGGGGAAAACGGGCCACATCTTCAAAAAGGTGCACAACAAAACCATTTATCATGCACAGAAACTAAACACTACATTAGCTAGATTTCAAGTCTTGCATGCACAAAACTAATTAACAAGCTAACCATCTAGGTAAACTAGAATGCCATCAGCCACAAAATTCAGAAGGTGAATATATATATAATACAAAGGAGGTAAATGCAGCTCCCTCCACATTTTCACATCCGGGCTTGGGACCGGCAAAGGCAGTGTTAAACCACACCAATCATCATTCAAGCATACAGGCCACACCATCAAGCAAATGCAACATTCACACACACAGAGAGTCAAGCACACAGAGTCACACAAACAGAGAGTCAAGCACACACACAATCAAGCCACACATACAGAGTCAAGCCACACACACAGAGTCAAGCCACACACAGAGTCAAGCCACACATACAAAGTCAAGCCACACACACACACAATGGAGCACTTGCACACAAGAAACATACATAGATAGGGGCACAAACAAAAAGCTAATGCATGCAAGACCGAAGTAAACTCAAAAAGCTATAAAGAATTTCCAGAACTTGAACGAGTAAACTGATTTCTCTAGAGGGGCGAGGGTGATCCAGATCTTCGTTCCTGAAAATAGGAAGCTAGTTAGAGGCTGATTAAGTGATTATCTTCATCAATACCCACAAGTTTGTAGGCACAGAGAAGCATGCTTATTTATTTAGAATTTGATTTGTAATTCAAATATTATGAGTGCATGCATACGGACATAAAAGAAATGTTAATGTATTCTTGTTCTACTTACTAGAGAAAGCAAGGCATGTAACATCAGCAACATTCTTATAGAAATTCTGGCTAAGGTAAGCCATGCGACTTGATCACACCGGATGCTTTGCCGTGGTCAAGAGCCTTCAACACTGATTCATTTCTAGTGCTAGTAGATTCAGCCTGCAGGGCAGAGAAACAATGTCAGTACAAATCACCAGGCAAACCAAGCTTCTTACTTGTTGGGTCCAAATCAAGGAATTCTAGCTACCAAATAATTCAAGGTGGATGCAAGATGAAACCTCCAACCATCAGCCTCACTGGTGCACACCAGCTTATAAGCTCACATACTGTGTTTATATTATACAGAATAAACACACCTGCCTACCAGCAGTCAATTTCGAAATAATGTACTGATTAACCAAGCTTATGATGACTTGCCAACAGTTGAAAGTGAACTGTAGTCTAGTGTTTATTCCATTTGTAAGTACAACATGATGCAAGGAAAAACCCTACAAGCAGAATTAATTCACTGGCTTGGTGTATGTAAAGCATCCACTTTTCACATATTGGGAATATGCACTAACGCCAACTGCCATTATTCCCTTTATGTTCAGAACAAGGACGTTGGTATTTATAGGTAGTTCCTATTTTTTATATTATATACATTCTAAAATTGAAAAGAACCACCACAGAATGGTTAATGTAGCCAACATATGAAAGGCAGGTTAACTCACCGGGTGATGTGGATCGGCAAGCATGGGAAAGAGGCCTCTAACTATTGAGTGATTGTCTTGCCTGCAGGAAGATAATGCAACAAATATGAGTTATAACAGTGGCACACTGCCAAACACCAGAGACAAGTCTTGGTCCAACATAAGCAATACTGTTTCTTATCGGGCAAAATTCTATAGTACTCCCTCCATCCCGAATTACTTGTCTTAGATTTGTCTAGATATGAATGTATTAGATACGTAGTAATACATGTTAATTAGTGAGTCTAGTTGAACACCACACTAAAAAGGTTACAAGGAAACAGGTTGCTCACATACTTCAAATGCGCTTGTGAAGCTCCACTTCAACTGATTTGTTTTTAGATGAGGAATGGCATGGTGGTTCTGTACTTGGCAATTAGCCTGCAGATACTCGATACAGCATAATATATGAATCAATTTCTATTAAACTACAAGATGAGGTGAAGCGCCTATAAGAAGAAATACTCTTTTTCTCCTATCCAGATGAGGTGAAGCAAATGATGACTGAAGCTTAACTTTAATAGCAGCCCGCACCTAGCAAATAGGTAGTGAACTATTTTCAGACTAAGTGTCACAATGATAATCAATCAATGGAAGACATAAACTGTTCCCCTGTAAACACTAACAAAAGGTTGGAAAATGAAAACAAACAAAATACGCACTGCAGAGGAAGCAATAGACTCCAAGTGGATCATGGGTTCTCCCACGTATTTCATGGTTCGCTTGAAATACAAATCCTGGTTGAAGACCTTCTCAGCCTGTGAAACAATTCATGAAAATATATCACCAACTATGAAGAGAGAAAAGGCAGGAAGGAGTGAATTTGCATTAGATTCCATTAGAGTGCCAAGGATATACTTGTTGAGAACACATTTAGGGGCTGTTCGGAAGAATGGTATTTATCTGCAACATTTTATTTGTATTGAAGTCCGATTTGAACTACAAAAGGGAACCTATCAACAAATGCCCTCCCAAACAAGCATGTGTTTATCAAGAGAACATATAGACCTCCAAAAGAAAGCTCACCTCATCACAAATTCTGCCTATCGTTGAAATAGTCTCAACTGGATACAACCCACAGAGAGTCTCAGCACAAAGGAGAATGGCATCATTACCTGAACAAAACAATTGTGATTCATGTTACAGCTTGTGTAGTTATAGTTTGTTTGGGTGCAGTAATGAGCAGCCGTACAGGATCACCAAAGTATAAGATATCTGCAAGAGGCAAAAACCAACCATCCAGCACCGCATTTGCCACATCAGTTGCATCTGCACGAGTAGGCCTTAGGTTATCCGTCATACTATCCACAACACGAGTAACAGCAGCAGGTTTTCCAACCATGTTGCACTTGTGCAGAGCAGACTTCTGAAATAAGAACACTTAAAGAACGAACAAAGTAGTACTCAATAGAGAAAAGTACATGTTAATTACTACCAATGTTAGGAATATTTTCCAAAGTATGAAGTGCAAACAAACATGTGATATTCAACAAAATATCAATATAAAAAATTTCAATATGTTGGGAAGATGGCACTGTGAAGTAGTACACTCTAAATATCGACATAGAGTTACTTACTTGCCGCACATCTTCTGCATGCCTTGTATAAGAAAGAGAGGAAGTCAATCTTGTTTGGAGCACCCCATTTTTTCATAACCTGAAAGTGGCGCATGCTCATAAAGTTATATAATGGGTTACAGCAAGGAGCTCCAGTTTCACAAAAAAAATAACATGTAAAGTCTAGTCGCCAAGTTAATACAAGGAGCAAGAGAGATTCTTGGGAGGAGCTCCTTACATCTTTATCCTCGTCAGACAGCGTGGGCATGTCGATATGGATCTGGGATCAGTGCAATGTGAAGGAATAATAATCACAAAAAAGTTCAGAAAAAATAATAGCGCCAGGTTTGTTACCTATGATCAGGAACTACCAATACCAAAATTAGATACCAATCGACAAATAACAATCAATCAATTGTAATAACCATGAACAAACAGCAGCCAATCGTGCCATATAAACATATGTATCAAGGCAACAAACAGCAATCAATCGGCCTACATGGTTTGTACCTTCTCAAGGCAATCAATCAAACAACAAACAACAATCCATCTCAAGACAATCAATCAAACAACAAACAACAATCCATCTCAAGGCAATCAATCAAACAACAAACAACAATCCACCTCAAGCCAATCAATCAAACAACAAACAACAATCCATCTCAAGACAATCAATCAAACAACAAACAACAATCCATCTCAAGCCAATCAATCAAACAACAATCAATCAATCGTGCCATATGGGAACATAAGCAAAGCATGATAACAATAAACAATTGAAAAGAACAGCATCAGAACAACCATAACAGGCAAGAACAGGATTCTCTGCATCTAGGATGGGAGCACACACGCCTGCCGGTAGAACAAGAATCGACAGAGGGCAACCAGAGTATCAAGCGCATGCGTTTGAGATATGAAAATAACCGACAAACAACACAGGTGAACAGGGAACGACTTGACACTGCTCCAATTTTCGAACCAAGAACCGATCGTTCCTGCAACCGTCGCCCCGACACGAACACGAAACGCAGGATCGTCAGATAACAGAAGCGCACGCACAAGTAAACATAGGAACCATCGCTCCACCGTGAACACGAAACGCAGGAACAGAAGTTTCTCAAACAGACTTTAGTTCGCAAACCAGACCGACCGACCACTCGCTCGCTCGCTCACCCACTTCCTCCCACAGTCGCAGGGACGGAGACCCCCGACGAGACGGACCCAAGAACACGCGAGAGCATCAGGGCGACAATGAGCACAAGCAAAATCATATCACAAGCGATTTTCTATCTAAACGGGCGAATCTAGGATTAGCGAAATCAGTCGAATCAGACGCACTTCAAGACAGATGAATCGAGAACGAGCAAAATGACAAATCAGACGCGATTCTTCTAATCTAAACGGACAAATCGAGTGGGGATGAGCAACATAAAGTCAAAGGGGAGAGGGGAGAGGAGAGGGTATCAGGGACGAATTGCCTCACCAGACGCGAGAGGAGGAGAGGCACGAACCAAGGACGAATTGCCTCACCAGACACGAGAGGAGGAGAGGTAAGCCATTCATCCCTAAAAAGTATATGTTTCAAGTTGGCAACATCGGTTGTCTCTCATCAGTTCCAAGCCGATGGCTAGCCTGAAATGACATGAGCAACTTAAAATGTGAGTGTGATGTAAATGACATTTCTATTATTCTTGAAGCAAGAAAAGTAGCTTACATCATCGGCAGCACTAGCAGTCATATTTACAAATGAAGATTCAGATGACCTATTATGTAATAAGCATCATATGAGTCAAAGATACTTAGAAATCAGTTTATGATCATAACAGCATAAGTAATTATTCATGTGTGTATATCAAAGTTATCAAGGAATCAAGGATTCAGTATAAAACAAGTCAGACAAACTGATGAAAATTCAAACTCTGACCATTTGAAAGCATAGAAACTTACCGATGATTTATAGTCCTGCAACTCCAATAAGTCACCTAGTTTGTCGTCTTTGACTTTAGCTATAGGTGAGAAGAACTAAGAACAAATAGAAGTAACCAGTGTGTTTCGAAATTAGCAAACATCCCACCCAGGGGAGAAATGCATTTCAGCAAACCATAAAAATAGAACAATCAAAAAAATACCTCTCTCGACATTGCTTGCCTATACATCAACCCATGGCGTACTTCTGTGTCCAGGAGCGTGCCGTGGACTCATACTTGGCCCAATCAGTCTTGTACATGTGAGCAATCTCAGGCACCAGAGGATCATTGGGGTTGGGGTCCGTAAGCAACGAACAAATTGACAGGAGGACCTGTTAACAGAGACGGGTAAATGTTAGAGAAACATAAATGAAGAATTTTTGTGAGATTAAGTTGCTGAAAGGAACCAAGCTTATATCAGCAACAAGCTTTAAGCAAAATGGAACAACCAAGCTAGGAATGCAGATCATTACCTTTGATATGGTCAAAGCCGGGCTCCACTATTCCTTGAGAATGTCAAGGCAAATGCTGCCGTTGCTGTTGCTGTTTGGGTGGAACACCTTGGTGCGGAAAGAGACCTGAAATATGTTCATGCCTGAATGTCAGAAAAAATAGATAAGATAGCAAGCAGCAGCAAACTAATTGTTTGAGGACCCCCAAGACATTTGTGTAACAGCAATTCCAATATCAATATGAACTCTTTCTTTTACAAAGGTTAGCTCGGTACACCGGAAATTACCTTCGGGGGCTTGAAGGGATAATCCAGTGGGAAATGGATGTTCACCAAAAATAGACCAGCAGTAAAGGGCTGTATGAGGGTCCCATGATAGTGGCCTGCCAGTGGAACATGTCCTCACCTACAGGACCTGCCCGAATAAAAGGAAAGTAATACAGTATTACACAACAGTCAGACAAGCATTTGTATGAAGCCAGTCAAGTATGAGTAAGAAACAAGTCATATTTGCTGCGAGATCAAACAGCGGCCAGCTTTAGTTATGTGTGAGCAAGTTCAGAATTAGGCATGAAATTATATTATCAAGGGTTATCCATCATACACACGTCCAGTACAATGATTAGAATATTTCAAAGTTCATTGATCTTAATTTCAAGAGGTTAGTGGAACCAACTGCTGTATTAAAAAACATCAAGTCATCCAGGAGGCCAGGACATCCACTGAAGCCACTTATTCTCCACAATAACACAGAACATCAGATTTACACACATTATGCTAAAGTTGCTTCAGTAATTATATTTCTTCCTGTATGCATTGATAGACCAAGGAAAACAGGTAACCATTACAACCCCACCTACTATAACATAGGATGGTACCGTTCATGTTTCTCAAATCAGATTTACACAACATTAATCTTCGAGTATGCATTGATAGACCAAGGAAAGCAGGTGATCATTGCAACCTACTAAACAGAGGCCACTTTTGACAATTCTCTCTATTGATCAGGCTAGTACTGTTTGTGTTTCTTAAATCAGATTTAGAGAACACTACCAAAGATAAAGTTGCTTCAGTAATTATATTTATTCCAGTATGTGTTAATAGACTAAGGAAGACAGGTGACCATTGCCACCTCACCTCCTAAAACATAGTTCACTCTCGAAAATTCTCCCTATTGATTTGGTTGGTACTGTTTATGTTTCTTAAATAGTCTAGTCCATGCCTAATAGATTAGATTGGCACTGTTTATGTTCCTTAAATAGTGCTAGTCATGCCTAACTGTCCATATAAACTGTGAAGTCCTTGGCGATTTTAATTTCTTTTGATTATGGCTGTTAAGATATAGCATATAGTGCTACAAGGTGGTGCATGTTCTGCCCATCTGGCACTGCCTGTAAACTGTAATAAGGTTGGCATACCTAAAAGCAGAATAAGGGTTTTTGTTAATGACCTACTCAGAAGATACATCACACACTTGACATGAGTCAATCATATTAGTAGTCCATCTACAGTTCATAAGCAGTATTCTCCACCAATCAATCCAGCAAACCTAAAAGCACTGCGAGAGCACAGCTAAATAATCGACAACTTAACCCCCATGACCAGTAACAATAGTTAACAACCAGACCACGCCAATGGCGCGCTCATCCAGACGCAATACAATCGGGGCAAGATCTAGACGAAATCAAACGGGGCGCTCATCCAGACGCAATACAATCGGGGCAAGATCTAGACGAAATCAAATGGGGCAGAGCGGAAATCACCTGCGCTGAGGTGGGAGGGTCCTTCTGCAGGTCCTTGCAATGAGACCATTTTGTTGGTCCATACTTGCTTACAAGATCAATAATTTTGTCATCTTCCTGTAGAAAAAATATCATAATCATAAATATAACTATAAAATGTGCAAAAGGTTTTTTTCCCGAGCAAAGTCAGGAGTGCAGTGCCAAACCTCTTGAGTCCAAGGACCTTTGATGAGTTCAGGCTTAAGAACCTTCTGCCATGGATGTAAATATTGTACCTCTGTCCTATCCAGAAAGAGCTCAGCTGCGTTAGGTAGATACCGACACGATATGTGAGCTCACCACACTTGCATATAAAGAACATCACCCAAGGAAGCATGGTGTTACTATATAACTAGCTAAAATGTGGGCTATGCATTCATAAGGTTACCATTACCAGCCATGAGATAAACATTGTGTAAAATATAGGAACGAGTTAAATTTGAGAGGGATTATCATCCAAACACATACCAGGTTGATGAGCGATCCACGGGTTCAGTTAAACCACCAGAAGCACACCATCAGAACAACGATAATGAATCAAATTAGCCATCATGAAAACATCCATGCAAATATTAGGTAAATAAATGCTTTGGGACTACAGGCATCAGCATCGCAGAACGTAAATATACCTGCGCTATATGCCAACTCAACCCATCAGTGTCCTTAGCAACACAATAAAGAGCAAATGTGATATGTCATGTACCTTAAATACTTAGAAATGCATTATTCCAAGGACTGGACAACAGTAATACCAAAAGGAGAATATGATATCCACATAAGACATAATCACAAAAAAGTTCAGAAAAAAGAATAGTGCAAGGTCTGTTATCTATGATAGGGAACTACCAATACCAAAGTTAGATACCAATCAACAAACAACAATCAATCAATCAAACAGCAAACAGCAAACAGCAATCAATCAATCAATCAATCAACAAACAGCAATCAATCAATCAATCAATCAATCTTAATAACCATACACAAACAGCAATCAATCGTGCCATATACATCTCAAGGCAAATTTGTAAGAGATATGGTTAATAACTTGAATAAAACACACCATGGCTAGTATACTAACACAGAAGTGACATCAATATTCCTACTTTCCACATCAGATTTGAATCAGTGAACTTCAAAAGGGAACAAAGAACAGTAGAAATGCAGTATTGTCGAACACCATGGTAAACATGATTATTGATTAGGAAAAGAAGGGAAAACAAACAGGGAAAAGGGTGCTCTGATGAGTGGATGCATTGGATATGAAAACAACAAACAGGGAAAACGTGATTATGATGCATTGGATGCCAAATCGGCCACGCAAAGAAGTGGAAACCAAGCAAGTGATTGTTACAAGAGTCAGGATTTTCTGCTCAGCCTATCATCCTAATTTATCAGCAGGAAAGAAGCCTCACATCACAGTACCCACGGCCTACATGGTTTGCACCCCTGAACACAAATTATCATATATTGGAACATAAGCAAAGCATGATAGCAAGAAACAAGTTGAACACACAACATCGTATATTGGAACATAAGCAAAGCATGATAGCAAGAAACAAGTTGGAAAGAACACCATCAGAATAACCGTAACAGACAAGAACAAGACTCGCTGCATCTAGGATGGGAGCACACATGCCTGCCGGTAGAACAAGAATCGACAGAGGACGAACAACGCAGGTGATGGAACACAGGAACGGATTTGACACTGCTCCAATTTCGAAACCAGAACCGCACACTGTCGACCCGACGCGAACACGAAACACGGGATCGTCAGATAACCAGGAAGAGAAGTAAACGCAGGAACCATCGCTCCACCGTGAACACGGAACGCAGGAACAGAAGTTTCTCAAACGGACGGACTTGTTAGTTCGCAACCAGACGGTGACCCAAACCGATCGACGGACCGCTCGCTTCCTCCCAGAGTCGCAGACCCGTGATGAGACATCCCCAAGAACACGCGAGAGCATCAGGGCGACGGCGACGGCGAGGACGAGCAAGAATCAAATCACACGCGACTCTGAACTGACGACGACGGTGAGGAGGAGCAAATCAAACCGGACGCGCATTTCTATCTATCTAAACGGCCGAATCGAGGACGAGCAAAATCAATTGAATCGGACGCGGTTCAGAACAGAGGAACTGAGGACGAGCAGAATCGAACAAATCAGAAGCGATTATTCTACTCTAAACGACGGACGAATCGAGCAAGGGCGAGCAACATAGAACCAGACGCGAGAGGAGGAGAGGTAGGAACCGAGGAGGAATTGCCTCACCGGACGCGAGACGAGGAGATGCGAGAAACGAGGACGAGTCGCCTCACCAGACGCGAGAGGAGGAGAGGCACGAGTCGAGGACGAGCGCGCGCAGCTGGCGCACGACGCCGGTGCCCCCGCCTGCGTCCCCGGGGAGCGGAGAGGAGAGGGAGCAGGGGGCGGGCGGGCGGGCGGGCGGACATGGAATCGGAGGCCGGAACGGAGACCACAACGCGGCCAGGACGGACCGAGGACGAAGGAAGGAAGGAGGCGAGAGGCGCGGCCCGGACGGAGAGAGGAGGGGCGGGCCGGCCAAAGGGCGGAGCTTTATAGCCGGGGCAGAGGCGGTGGCGGCGGGCAGAGCCTTGTCCCTGCCGAGGTGCGCGTGGCGTGGCTGCGGATATGAAAGGCAAGTGGAGCGGGGCTGGATCCGGAGCGGGGTTCGGCGGCGGAGCGGGAGTTTTCCAGGCCCGTGCGTACCGTTGCCGTGCCTCTTTCCTTTTTTTTCAGATCAGATTGGTTGCGTGGTGAAAACAAATGCGTTCATTTCTTTTTTTTAGTGCTGAAAGTAAATGTGTTCGTGTTAGAAACATCTACCACTGCCAAAAAACATATAAAAACGCCACGCTCATATATTAAGTGTAATTTTCTTTCTTTTACCCGGCTAGAATAGCTAGGATACGTATTCGAGTTGATCGAAAACTCGCCTCGCCCGCTCCAGCTTTCGCCGCTTCCCTCCCTTTCATCACCTCTCCTTCACTCCCGCCGTTGGTGTAGGCGGGGCGTTTCTCCCCTCCTGATGCATGGTGTGTGCAACGCGGGATGTGGATCGTGCCGGGGGCGCGGCGGCACCGAGTCAGACGGGCGCGCCGGTGGCATGGGCGGATGGCAGGGCCGCGACGGCTGTGCGGATTCCGAAGGTGGGTGCTTGGGGTGCTCAATGAACTTTCTTTCAAATTTGATGAATTTTTTTTCAGATTTAATGAAGTGTTTCTCAACTTTGATGAACCTTTTTTCAAATTCAACAAACTTATTTTCAAAATCGATAATTTTTTTCAATTTTTTGAACTTTTTCCCAAAATTGATGATTTTTTTTCAAAATCAATGAACTTTTCCGAATTCAATGAGCTTCTTTGAAAATCAATTAACTTTTTTAAAAATATGTGGATTTTTTTCAAATTCAATAAAGTTTTTTTTTTCAAATTCGTGATCTTTTAAGAAGTTTTTGAACTTTTTTTTTCAAAAACCATGAACATTTTTTAGTTCACTATTTTTTTAAAAAAATCAAAAGTTAATTGATTCAGCGCGGGCGGTCTAACACGATCAAGGGAACTAGGAAACCAGTCGAGTGTTATTTTCTCCTTGGGCCGGCCCATGAGCGGGGGCGCATGGCCAAAAAGCTCAACAAGGCGCCCTATAGGAGCTCTCACTAGACCCAAGGGGCGGCGGTCTGTTCCCGCTTGGCGCCATGCGCCAAAGTGGTATAGCCTGCGATTCTTTGCTTTCTTCTTTCTTTACGGTTATTTCATGTCTTGTGCCCCTACACTTCAAGGGCACCTCTCCGTAAGGACACCACCTGAATGACAACAAAGGGATGCTCTGAGTAGGTCGAACAATTCTTCTTCTTTTTTGCAACAACAGGCTATATTAAATTACTCAGGAGGATTACAGTGTGTGTGAATACATCCTAGAGGAAAAGCAGGGGTGTAATTCACTCAGATATGATCCTCCCTAGCCTATTTGGCACACCTGTGTGCCGCTTCATTTGCTTTTCGGATGATATGGACAATGGAGCAAAATTGAAAACTGGATTTCGCGTCCACATTTGCTTTTCGGCTGATATGGACAATGGAGCCAGATCTGCTCATGAAAAAATTGCCTCATTTAGCATTCGCACATCTTGAGCATCACTTTCGATGATCACCTTGAGAGATTCAAGAGTAAGACGAATGCCATCACGGAGCGCCAAGGGTTCCATAGTGCTTGCATTTTGTGCAAATCAATACCAAGTTGCTTGGTCCCGAAGAACAACTCTCATACTACCATAGCCATCTTGCTCGTAATAGCTCGCGTCAACATTGACCTTGATGATCTCGGGGCGTATCTAGACCGATTTCTCCCTTGACTCTCATGTCATCTTTGAGCCTACTAGCGCAGCTAGATCGTGGATGGTACCAATGGCCCATTTGAAGTTCTCCATGTCTCCTATTGTTTCTTTCAGTCCAAATCGTCCGCCCATTTGAAGTTCTCCATGTCTTCTATTGTTTCTTTCAATTCAAATCGTCCTGCACACACACAAAATGATAGCAGCATGCGGTTCTGAAACTTGATTGCCATCAAGAATATCTACAGCCCATGAATCCGGATGAAGAGAAGGGATCCTGACCGGAAGGAAGCAACGACGTTCAATCATCTCCTCAACACCACAATCTTCACAAATCAGAATCTGCTCAACATGTCGTTCTTGCAGAACATGGACATGTCATCGACCAAAGAACGCGTGCAGGTTCAATCAAGCACATGGATCAAAAAGACAAAAACCATGGGGTCTAGCGAGTCTATGTCACTTTGCCAACAGGCTAAATTCTAATACCTGCCTTGTCTGCTTCCATGCAAGCAAGGTCGAGATAACAGATTCCCTAACAAAAAGGTCGAGATAACAAAGACAACACATGATCCAAGCAATTGAGTCAAGAGCTAATATTGGTATATATTATATATACACATGAAGCACTAATGCACTACATTAACACGACGACTCCATAATTTGCGACATGCAATTCTAGGACGTACTAGTAATTTAAACGGGGAGTGAGGCTACGCCAAGGCGTTCTTTTAGGTGGTGGTTACATGTTCATTGACTTTCGGTTCTCCAAGGCACCAGGCACATCACAAAAAGGGTCCCTCCTGTCTTCACCTTGGGAAATTGCGTAGGTGATCCGAAATCACTACCATGGTGACCAAAAGACCGGCTAAGTACGGGATGTTCATCCTTCCGCCCAGATGAGCTTGAAGATGTTCTTGCTAGCTCCCGCGTTGACCATGCCGCTCTTGTTCTTCAGCATCTCCTCCTGGGCACGCTTATCGCCATCCTTCAAAGTTACAAGGATAAACTTTTAGTTCTACAAACATGTTGAATTGTTCTGTACATCAATTGCGCGAGGAGCAGCTAAGGATGTGTGTGTACATACACTGGTCACAACTGTTCCAATGAGTAAGTAAGATTGTATAAGTTGTATATGTAAAGAACATTGTACAAGTTGAAAGGAAAAGTGGACTCACAAGCATGGTGTACGCCTTAGCAAGCGAGAGAAGGGTGGGGTAGAGACTCGTGACAGCAAGAGCAGCTTCTTCCGTCACTTGTGGCACCTGATTTACATGCACAATAAATGAGGAAACTACTGCATGAAATGGACTACCCGGTAAACTTTGGTGGAGGTGGCCGTATTCGCCCAGTTACCTGCATAAGCTAAAGGGAGAATATATCGCTCATAGTGACCTTCTCAAGGTCAGAACACCTCTTCACAAACTCGTCGTAGGTCAGGCAAAGTCGAGAGGTATCAGCACCAGCAGAGAAGTTTCTGCTGTAGTAATCAATTATAGAGCCCGTGAGGTGGCCGTATTTCTTTTCAGTGTCAGCATACCCAGTGGTTCTTTGGACATCAAATCCTTCAAGAACCTCAGTAGTGAAGCAACTGAAATAGAAGGCATATGGAGCAGTTAATAGGGCATACAACTGACATCCTGAACGGAAGGAATGATACTAATAATGTTAAACAACGAGAAAAAAGCACTGCCATTCAGGGGTTAACATGATCGTCCAGGCTTCATGAGAAGAGTACATACGCTGTTTTAACGCTCTCTGATCCATCTACAGTGTTTGCATCCCCTTCAACTAGATATATTAGCTTCCTTAGCCCACATTTCTGCAAAGGATACAACAAATGGAGGTATCACGTCGTATTGTTGCTAAAATAACCACATCAACCCCCTATATATGGACAAGAAATACAATTTCTTTGGGAAGAGATGCACAATCTACAGGCTCAAGCTTATGTCTGCTAATAACATTGTCCTTCATCATCTCATACCCAAATATGGGCTATGCTTTTCAATTAATGATAACAAAGAATAAGGGGAAAAATCTCCTCGGCTAAGATTAGACTCAAGCAACATCAAATCACAGGGGATGGCATGCGGGCATAAAACATGGCTGATCAAAAGACACTCAGCATGTTGCAGGGAAACATTCCTTTCATATTCAGCATGTTTGGAACCCAATTGAAATCTAAAATAAACAAGATATCACAAAGTTCTTCATCTAAAAAAAGAAGCACAGATCTGATGCGTTGCTGCTCTTCGTCAAAATAAAATCTTCTTTATCTAACTGTTTAGATATTCCTCCATACCTGTGCCGCCAAACAGGCTAATGACTATGCCCATCAACTTATTTGCAACATCACCAAAACAATGTGTTGTGTTGCCACAACTGCTGATCAGGATTGTCACAAGAAACAAATGGTAATCTACGATACAATATTTTTATCACTATCAGTGAGAAAAGCCTTGGCGCAGCGGTAAACCTGTTGCCTTGTGACCATGAGGCCACGGGCTCGAGTCCTGGAAACAGCCTCTTGCAGAAATGTAGAGAAAGGCTGCGTACTATTGACCCAAAGCGGCCGGACCTTTCCCCGGACCCTGCGCAAGCAGGAGCTACGTGCACCGGGCTGCCCTTTTTTACTATCAGTGAGAAATTGAAAGCATGAAGAACTGGGAAAGTTAAGATGGAAGGTTTATAACATTAATGACAAAAATCAAAGCTATTTTCAGATGGTACCTTCAGTCTTAGTTTTTTTATCTTTGTATTTGTTATCTTTAATTGAGCCAAGTAAATCATCCACATTTTTCCTTTCAACAATGAAATCAAGAACATAATCCGTGTCAAGTTCTTTATGGCGAGCAATCCAAAGAGCATCTCCAACAGGCAAGTGTTTAATCTGGATGACATGGTTTGAACAGAAGGATCAGCACAATTTTCTTTGGCACATTATATGAACAGTTCAATCTATGCAAAGCAACTTTGTTAATATTATTATGCTGTCTCCTTGCACACAAGCAAGAAAAAAGTGCAGTCAGCAATCATCAACACAGTGGGGCAACGACCAAACATATCAGATAATTAATCCAGCAGTACAGGGCATTTAATTTAGAGCCGTGTTGATGCATATAATGACTTTTAGCAGTGTATTATGGTTGTCTGAAGAAATGTAACAAGGATAACACCGACGGCGAGGATGTCGGCGACTTCGCCGCGCTCAGCGCGTTCTTTGACCCGTAGTTGTAGTTGCGGCCTTTTAAAAAAAACTTTGTTATGTAATCTCGAATATTCGTCCAGTTTGCCAAACTTTAACCGAATTCCTTTTTTCTTAAACGGCTTCTGGGGGCGACCCTGGGGCCGGCGGCTGGGAACCCGAAAACCCCCACGCCGATTTTAGCGCCGGCTCGCCCCCAGGCGGCAATTTTACGCGCCCTGAGGGGCCAACGGGCCAACGGCTGGAGATGCTCTTAATTAGTGATTCCGTGTGTCGCCTCGCTAGTACGGCCGGCCAGCTACTGTACTGCATGCCGAGGCCCAAGCCCAGAACCCAGCAGGCAAACGACTCAAGACCAGCCGAGATAACTAGAGTTGTACTCAAAATTGTCAAGGGAGAGGAGAGCGCGGAAAGCATAAACGACACGGTCTTGGTTTTAATACCAAAGGTAATGAATCCAACTCAACTCTCTCAGTTTAGGCATATAAGCTTATGCAATGTCTTGTACAAGATTGCCTCGAAGGTTGTTGCGAATAGGCTTAAACAGATTCTATCAGATATTATTTCAGAATAGCAGTCAGCATTTGTTCCTGGGAGGCTCATAACTGACAATATTATTTGTGCTTATGAGTGTTTGCACTTTATGAAGAGGTCCAAGGCAAAAACAAATAGCTCTTGTGCGCTAAAACTGGATATGATGAAGGCATATGACCGTGTGGAGTGGTCGTATCTGAAGGCTATAATGATAAAACTTGGCTTTGCTCCTGCCTGGGTTGACATTGTGATGAATATGATCTCTTCAGTATCCTTCTCAGTTCTGTTTAATGGTGAGAAATTAGACCAGTTCAAACCTTCAAGAGGTATTCGACAGGGAGATCCTATTTCCCCTTATTTGTTCTTGATTGCAGCAGAGGGTCTTTCGTGCCTTTTAAAATCCAGTTCTCAGTCATCGATACTTAGCGGAATCAAGGTGGCACCTACAGCTCCAGCTGTGAACCACCTTTTGTTTGCAGATGACAGCCTGCTGTTTTTCAAAGCAAGTGTTGAGGGTGCAGATGCGGTATCAAACCTGCTGAATATTTACTGTGGAGCTTCGGGACAGAGGGTAAACAATGAGAAGTCTTCTATCTTCTTTAGCAGAGGGTGCCCTCAGGCGGTGCGGGATAGTGTGAAACACGCTATGAATGTTCATAAGGAGTCTTTGAGCGATAAATACTTGGGTATGCCTACTGACGTGGGACATTCCAAGAATGGTACGTTCAGATACTTGCGAGATCGTGTATGGGAAAAGATTAAAGGGTGGATGAAGAAGTTACTCTCAGCTGCAGGAAAAGAAGTACTTATCAAATCTGTTGCCCAGGCGATTCCAGTCTACTCAATGGCCTGCTTTAGACTGCCCAGAGGTTTATGCGACAGTGTTACGTCCATTTTCAGGCAATTCTGGTGGGGTAGCAAACAAGGACGTCAAAAACCTGCATGGGTTTCATGGGAAACAATGACAAGACCAAAATATATGGGAGGTTTGGGTTTTCGAGACCTAGAGATTTTTAACCTTGCACTCCTGTCCAGGCAAGCATGGAGACTTTTGAACAACCCTGATACGCTTAGGGCATGTACAATGGTTCTATCTTAGCAATGCCATGTAGGATAAATGATGAGATGGATGAGAGAGAAATCATAAGAGAAGGCTTGTCTTCTCTTAATTAAGAGAAGGCAAGAGATGATCTCTTAGCACAATATGTCTCACCACATTTTTAGGAATAACTAATTATTGATGATAAGGCTAAGAAATGATCCATTGTAGACATGTTTTTTGTCATCTCTAAATTACATGCAATATTTAAGATAAGACTACCTTATCGACCATTGTACATGCCCTTAGCTCTATGATTTTGAAAGCAGCATATTTCCCGGACTGTGGCATTCTATAGGCTGAATTGGGCTCACACCCATCTCAAATTTGGCGTGCCATCTTGGACGGGAGGGACATCTTGAAGCAGGGTGTGATCAGGAGGATTGGGACCGGAGAAGACACACTCATATGGGAACATAACTGGATCCCGAGACAGGATATACTTCGGCCTATAACTTCTCTAGTAGCTGATCCACCACTACGAGTGCAAGAGCTGATTGAGCAAGCCACCTCTTCCTGGAAGGAGGATCTAGTCAGGCAAGTGTTTATACCAATTGACGCAGAGGCAATTCTCAAAATACCTTTGTGTACAAGAAGAGTTGATAATTTTTGGGCATGGAGCAAGGAGGACCGGGGCAATTTCACTGTTCGATCAACCTACCGGATGATCCAAAATACCAAGCTAACACGAGAAAATTGGTTGTATCAAACGGAGGGTCCGTCTAGTACTGTCGAGAGTAATGGCTGGTCTTCTCTTTGGCGCACCCAGGTGCCGAGCAAAATTCGAGTTTTTCTCTGGCGGCTAGCGAGGGAATCAATTCCTACAAATGATCTCCTCCATCAGCGCAGCATGGCTGACTCGCCGGCATGCCGGCTGTGTGGGGCGGCCGACTCGTGGCGACACGCACTCCTGGAGTGCACCATGGCGAGGAGCGTCTGGGCTCTAGCACCTGAGCCGCTGGTTGAGCTCATGAGCACCGACGAGAACCCAAACGCGAGGAGATGGCTGTTTAATATGCAAAGCTTGCTAAACCACACTGAATTTACTCGTTTTGGGGTCACTCTTTGGGCGATCTGGAGTTCAAGAAGGAAAGTAATATATGAGGATATCTATCAGACTCCGTTTGCAACCAATGCATTTGTGAATTCTTTCATCAACGAGCTGAAGTTGTTGACGAAGCCACGCGGAGAGCATGCTGTTTCCCAGGCAAGACCGAACCGATGGATAGCGCCACCAGAGAATCTGGTCAAGATAAATGTGGACGCGGCACTACTGAGAAACAGATCCGGTGACACAGTTGCTGCAGTCTGTCGGGGACGAGATGGAGTGTTCATGGGCGCTTCCACTGTCACCTTCATCGGAACTAATGAACCTACAGCACTAGAGGCTCTAGCTGTGCGGGAGGCACTTGCACTGGCTGACGACCTATATGAACGCAGGATCCTTGTAGCGGCGGATTGTAAGGTTGTCACTGACGATATCAAGCTTAGTAGCGCGGCTAGCTACGGAGCTATAATTCGAGAGATAATAGATCTCTCTAGCTCTTTCTTAGTTTGTTCTTTTAGCCATGAGTTTAGGAGCTCGAATACCGAGGCTCACAATTTAGCGAAGCATGCTCTTTCACTTGGGTTGGCCGCCGTGTGTGGTTAGGCAACCCGGGTGACCTTTCTTTCGTCCCTGTAAATATTGTGACGAGTTAAATAAAAGTTTAGTGAGATTGTCTAAAAAAAAAGCCGAGAATCCGCCCAGATTTCTATACGTAGAAAATGTATGAGACGCATGAACACTGAACATTTGCATATGATCTTCAAAAACTAAGAGCTTCAGAAACAAAACACAAGGAATCGTAACTGCATTTAGAATCTTCAATGTGGCAAAAATGGTAGGGGCTACAAACGGAATCGGTACAGGCAACTAGCTCCAAGACGGCTGGTCTCTAACTCCCAAAAATCTCCGACTTAACGAAGGACAGCCAGCTCTACTCCTCTCTTCTACCTACATATGTTTCTGCATTGCTGAAAATGCATATCTACTCCTGCATTAGCCAAATGGAACTCCGCTGTCAGACAAACCAAAAAATCCTCTGGGTCAATTCTCTCTTGCACCTCAGCCTCAGACTCAGCAGGTAGGCTAGTTCAAGGCCGTCTCCGCATCCATATCGATCTTCTCGTTGAAATGCTCTCTCAGGAATTCCACCGCCATGAACGTGAATGCAGATGCGGGTATATACCATATTATCCGAGGGACGCTTCCCTTGAATAAGCCATTCACTCCCTCAGCATTCCATGTCTTTTTTACAGCATCCAGCCATCCATCGTACCTGATTGTCGTATTACAAAACAGAAAGAGACTTAGTAGCCTGGGAGACAAATCACATGCTATCAAACGGAACGGGGAATGAACTTTGTCACGGTGATGTGTAGAGAATTAATGGTTCTGGAGGTTAACAGAAAGATAGGGAAGAAAATATCAACGTGCATCGAATAAATATCAAACTGGCTAGCAGAAAAACAGATGCGTGTGTCAAATCACAAGGGTCCGATTTTGCCATGTACCTAGTTGTTGATCCTTGTACTTGAAGTCTTGTCTTGATGACATCCAAGGGGGTTGTCAAGTATGCACTAAAACCTGCAAAACACATTGGAAAAGAGTGGTAAATCAACAGGCTAAACACTTTGGGATTCTCAAGAAACATGATAGCCAACAATGTGATTTATCAAATACTCCCTCCGTTCCTAAATATTTGTCTTTCTAGTGATTTCAACAAGTGACTACATACGGAGCAAAATGACACTCTAAAATATGTCTATATACATCCGTATGTGGTAGCCATTTGAAATCTCTAGAAAGACAAATATTTAGGAACGGAGGGAGTATATATAATAGATCAGACCTACCGCCTGATAATCCTCCTAGAACAAGCCCTTCAAAAGAGTTGCTGACTTGTAAATCACTGTCTGGCAAATACTTCCTCTTCCCATACACAGTAAGTTCTTTCAACCCTTCATAGAAAGTTACCTGGAGATGCCAAAGATCGTGCGCATAAAAAGGATTGGAAGGAAAATATCTTAATTTTCTGCAGCCCACAAGCAGGTTTTTTTTTAAATGAACAGATCCGGACATGACATAATACTGTTAGATAAAACCAATATCCACAACATCTGGAGTTGAATGTCACGACAAAGATCCATCTTACTACCTACTAGCTATAGGAGTTGGCCAAACATAAAGACAAACATTTCTTTCAAGAGGCGAACAGGTTTCCAAAGTTACAAGAACAACGAGAAAGCATAAGCTGAATTCTCACTTACCATTAGGCCAGCAAACGGGACATCCCTGGCAAGCGTAGACCCATATCTGCGAGAAATAAATGGTTGTGTCACTGAAGCAAAACTAAAATGTGTGACAAATAGATTATCATCATGTGCGGAATAGTATCAGGGTTTTTTTACCCAAAAGTTGACCAAGTTTGTTCCATGAACAACCATACATTCATGCTTAAAAAAAATGTGTGCATAAATAACTCAAAAAAAATGTGATAAATTTTTAAATTGATACTCCTACTTGTATCACAGTATTCAAATGTGCTAGCATACTTCCTTGGATTCGATTTTAGAATGGAGGAAAATAAACTATTGACTGAACAATCTGCTAATCTGCTCCTTGAAGATACTATATGTTTCCGTATGCTAGACCAAAAAAACTCATGTTTTCTCTCTATCAGAAAACAGAAGATGTTATTCAAGAAACAAGCAGTCAGTGCCAGTACCCTGCATAGAGTCCCTTCACACCATGATCTCTCCAGATAGAAGAGCCAGCATGGAACATTCCATTATAGTACCCATACATCTGAGTGCCAGGAGATTGAGAAACATTTCCTTTTGTAGCATTTAATGCCCAAGATTTGCTAGAGCCTTGGACTTGCATCCGCTGCTTCATAACTTCACAAGGCACATAGATAAAAGATCCGAGTGTATCTCCTGGAGTGGGCATTCAAAAGTTTATATGGTGTCAATGAAGCAGCACATTATTCCAATGAAAGGCAAATTGTATCAGTACAGCATTACATGAGTGACAAAGCAGAAGAACAGAGAAGCTTGAATATGCAGAGACCTCATGCATTGCGTGACACCAAAAATGACAAAGAATAACTTATTGAGAACTCAATGTAGACAGCGTGTAAAAATCAGTTTCTGCCTCTAAATCCTAGTAACATGCTGATAAAAGCATTCACAAAATTTAAGCAGCATCATGCAGATTTTCTGGGGGGTAAAATACAGTACACATAAAGTAAACAATTTCTCACCAATTCCTCCAGCAATAAAGTGAGACCAATGACCACTAAGATTGGGATTATTGTTCTCCAGCCATGTCTTTGTTGATTCAATAACACCAAAATAGGTTGCACCTGTAGCAAGTGAACCAGTAACGCCTGGACTAATTCCTCTGTAGAAACCTGAAATATGGCAAGAGTACTGAAGTTTACAAGATGACTACTGGAGCTCTGAATAAGGTCAATCAAATCTCAGGGCTGAGGCACAGGGAGATTTTTTCTGATTTTCACAAAGCTAATACTACAGTGTTCCAGCATTTTCACTCTCTTTTTTCACTAAAAATCAGAGGGGTTGCTAACCTCTCAGTCCATCAGAAGCCCAAACTGTCCTGACCATCTGAAAAATATTCTTCTGAACCTGTTCAGAACAAGTGAAGAAAGGCATGGCATCCATGTGTCAAAATCATTCAATAAAACAAGAAACTCTACAGCTCATGGTCATGTGAAGTGAATGGAAATTTTTAGGAAAACGATCCCACACCTTAGCGCCTGACATTATAGCTTGACTCTGAAGCCTTGTTTTCAGGGTGTCAACTGGATGCATCATGCCTTCGCCAAATGCGCCTGCAATTGCTCCCCACACAAATTCCCTCCACACTGCATCAGGAGATTTATCTCAGTAACAGCATGGTGCACACTTTTGGGAACTGTGTGTTGCTCAGTTCTATAAACTCTTACAAATTATCACATAGTCTGCTGTCGAGGTGCAGCCAAATTTTCGTGAAAATGAACCATCATAAAATTATAGCTTTACTGTAGTGAAATACATAATCCATTCTAAAAATGTCAAACTATTTATCAGCTTCATGAGTGGGCAAGGATATGATACATCGATTGCCCTTTTGCCATGTCCGGATCTAAACAGTAATGTTTGCTCACAGAAGCATGTTTACTACATGACCATCCAATGGAAGGCAATAAATAATAATAATATGAACAATAACCTGCTATTTGCATAGAACAAAACCTATATCACAGAAAATATAACAGATAGCTCATATCATTAAATCAGGTCAAAATCATAAGCCCGATAAACCACAAACTCACGCTGAGCCACCGCCGTCTCAAGTTAATACAAAGGACCCCAAGTT